>NC_092207.1:33689116-33853396 GCF_043381705.1 Parasteatoda tepidariorum | reverse complement strand
AAAGGACACGCAAAACTATGCGTTCTTACGTTTTATACCAACATAGATTTGAAGTAAAAAGGCACCTTCGTACATACCTTGTATCCTTACGCATTAAGGAAAATCATTTCTGCTTCCTTATATGGAATTGAAAAAGGGAACGATTCTAAAAATAACTCTTCCCTTGAAATATAAATCTATTTATATTTCAATGGTATGTTTTCAGCCTTGAATTCCCAAAATAGAATCTCTCTACGCTTATTCTTTAACAAAGACATTTTATGAAAACGAAAGAAAATTAATTCTTTTATTAATACAAAAGTATTTACTTTTTGTATTACATCCCCCCCAAAAAAAATTTTTGGTGAGCCAAAATAAAAAAAAATTTAGAATACTTTAAATTTAAAATTTTTAGGTTGGTACGATTGTTCCTTTTTCCTTACTACAAACAACATCTTTTCAATTATGAGAAGAAAAAATATTATTTACAATGACAAAAATATGAAAAACATTATTATGCAATTTATCTATTTAGTAACTAAACAGAAAGAAAAATGAAACATGTTTATAAACTATTCTACTAAAATTTTCAAAAAAAATTTTTTCACACAAAAACATACAAAATTTTTATGCAAAACGAACTGGACAACAATTGTCATTTATTCAGAATTTCATTTTGTGGATTTATGCAGAAACATAAAATTTTCTAATCACTTCATTTTTTTTAATTTTAAACTTTAGTTCTATAATACGTAAAAAGTATTTCCTTTATATTGTTATTTATTAATGTCTATTTCCCTTCTTTCATAAAATAAATTCTACTAATAAACAGAGAAAAGAATGAAAATTTACATTTGAATAATGCTTTTCCGTATTTATTCTTCTATTAATTTCAAAGTATTAATGGTGTTATTCTTCTATGTTAATACTTATTAAATTCAATATTGAAATAAATATAAAGATCAAGAAAAAGGAGAGGAGATTAAAATATTTAAAATAAATCGTAATTCTTACTTTGCAAAATGTAGTTTTGTCTTCATTAACAATCGACATCCTTAATGAGTTAACATCCAAGCATTTCATGGAACTAAAATAAAACAGATGACCAAACGATTATAAAAAAACTTTATAAATTCATTTAAAAATAATAAAAAAACAAACGATAAACTTATCAATTGATTAATCTGATTTTTAGTTAAGCTTTTTGTCGTAGCGTGGCGCTAAGATCGTTTGAGCCAGAATATTACCATAGAGCGCATCGATAAGAAAAAAAGAAAGAAAATAACGCATCGCCTTTTATATGCTTTAGCGTTAGATGGAAACTCTTTAAATATTTCTCTGTGGCTCCAAAATATCACATGTTAGTTGAAGACAAGAAAAACTTCAAGAAAACGATTATATAGTAATTAATATATAAACTCCGTCACCTCACGGTTCTTAGAAGAAAGAAACTAGTTTTATTCACTGTATCTTCAAGCATATGATTTTCTAAGCATATAATATGATAGTCCAAAATTGATCTGTAATTTTCAAACCGCTTTTCCTGCCCTACTATCATTTTAACTTGACAGCAATTTAAAAGTTAAATTTTTTCTTTTTTTTCTCATAAAAGCATTTAAACTGCCATTATAAAATATTCTTCTGACCAAATTAGAGTATTACACTTACGACAAAGCTAAACTGAATAGAAAAAAGAGAAAGCGAAAAGGTGTAAATATTTCAAATTTTGCGGTCATGTTTTTCTCATAGAAAAATCATATTTAGCATTTTTTAATAAAATTTCTTTTTTATAAAATATTTTTTACCAATTAGAATGACTTAGAAAATTTTTTCTCATTTATAGTAGAAGTTGTGTAGTTATTAATTTGCCTATTTCACCTAAAACAATTTTTTCCCTTTAAAAAAAGATAGCTATTTCAGCTATCAGAATGTATAATTGTTTTCCCTTTTAATACGCGAATAATAGTTAGGTATTTACTAATTTGCTTTACATATTTTATAAAGTTTTTCTTCGTGAATTTTCTTATTCCTGTAATGCAAATGCTAGCTAGTTTTACATCCTTTACACCAGTGCTGTCCAACTGGCGGCCCGTCCCCCAACACATATTGTGCGGCCCGCCAACTTCTTATTCAGGCTGATCGGCCTCAGTTTCCCCATTAAAATGTAAGCAAATTGTTTTATAATCCTTCTGTTCCATTGTTTTATAATTCATAATTCAACTATTAATTGTTATTGTATAAGAGGTAAGAGGTTATTGTTCAAATTTTTCAAACTGCGGCCCGCCAGTGACCGTTATCAGTGGCCGGAATTCTGGCCCGTGGGCTTCTTGCAGTTGGGCAGCCCTGCTTTACACTAACCTGCTGATTGTGAAAGAATATTACTTCACTCTTAAATCATGCTAATATTATTATATTAACGCCTAATGCAACTACAAATACTAGTACTATGAACTCCTTGCTTCAGCCTTTCCAATTATGCGTTCCAGTTTAATGTGTTTGTAAGTGCGGCAGCAACGTGCTTGGTTTTATCGAGAATCAAGTTTGATGCTCCAAGTAAGTTGATATTAGGATATTTGATTTTTCTTTTATTAAATATTCTTATAATTAATAACGCGAATTTGGTGGTATTTATAAAAGTTTTTCATCTTGCACACCAGACCAATCTTCTCTAGTGGGAATGATGCTTTTGATTTTGTTAACAGCTATATTTGGGTATAGTGATCAACTTAGGATAGCTGTTTCGCCAGCATAAAAAACTGATGTGATATTGTTATTTTCTGCGAGTTTAGGGAAATCAAGACATCAAATAATTTTAAAAAATTAGCTCCAATATGTGCCCTTGCGGAACTCCTATATTAATTTTCTTTTTAGTTTATTTGGCATCATTTACTTTGATGTTGAATGTGCTATTAGTTAAATAACAGTAACAGAATTTTGTTTATGATTAATTTATATGTTAGGCCGTGGGGCCAGAAGTGATCAAAAACTTTGGCCCCGTGCATCATCAGGAGGGCAGGAGCAGTTGATTTATAGAAGCTTTGAGTAATATTTACAATAATTCTAACGAGTTGTTTGATTGAAAGGTTTAGCGAAAACTATTGTTCAGAAAGTCAAGAAACGGTTTAAATGTCTTCAGTATGATAATATTGAAGTATGATAATTTCAAATATTTCAAACAGAACAGTAGGAAGGCTTATCAGTTTATAGTTTTCAAGGTTCAGATGGTTTTTACCCTCTTTTGGGAAGAATATAATTTGATATTGATGATATAGGTAAGATAAGATATTGATAAGACGTAGATATAGATAAGATATTGATAAGATGTAGATATAGGTAAGATATTGATAAGATATGGATGATATTATTTATTTATTTCATAGTTGTTGGCTTAATTGTGTCAAGATGATTATTGGATGCTATGAAGTTATATAAGTTTGGAAGAATTTCTTTTTTAGAGACGTTATCAGTAGGCTTCTCATTTAATTTGAATTGCTTTTCAATTACATCAGCAAGGATTTCACATTTGTCTAAGTTCGCATAGGCTTTGCCATTAAGTCCGTTCAAAGGCACGTCGGAAGTTTTGTCTGTTTTTAAAGATCTTACCATTGTCTGTGCTGAATTTTTCTGTGTGGTCGGACTTCATATTTGGTTGTCCCATTCTTAAATTCAATTATTTATTTCCGAATACTTTTGATAAAATTGTTGAAAGTGTTCTTAATGGGTCTAGCATCCTCTGGTATTATTTTCTTAATTTGTTCTTGATTTTAATTTGATATATATAATATCCATTGGTAATTTTGTACAGTCGTTTCTAATTTCAGCTTAGTAGATGGCTTCATCACAGGTAGGACATTTGATGAATTTGTTAGTTTGTCAATTTCGCTGTTTGTTTTGAGGGGTGTTTAGGTCGCTCGTGTTTCCTTTTAATACATTATCAAAAACAAGTCTTTGATTCAGTGTTGTTTTTTAAACGAATTTTGTCTTGTTTCTTGAATACTCCAGTAGCAACGATTGGGAGGTGGTCATTGTTTAATTCTTATAGCACTTCAACAGCAAGGAGACTTACAGAGTTCGGGATTAGGATGTCTAGGATAACATTTCTGAGGTGGTCTACCAGAAGGGATATATCTCGGTCCTATCGGTGCATAAACTGTTTGACCATATTTCCTTACAAGATTTATTAGGCTTTTGTCCTGTTCCATCCGCAAGTGGTGGGTTCGGCATTCAAGTCTCATGAGATGATGTTTTCAATATTAGAAGGAAACAGGTCATTAATGTTGTTATCAGTAAGGGTGTGCTTAGATGGGTTGTAAAGACTTATAATTTTGATTTTTCTATTATTATCAACAGTTATAATGGTTGAAACGTCTTCGAATCCATCAAAATTTGTAGCACTGTAGAAGATAGCTGAGTAGTTTTTATTTATAAGGAGGACTGTACTATCGCTTCCGTATACAGTTCTCTCACATCTAAATATGCTGAAGTTTGGGAGAAACTTAGTCGATTACTTGGAATTAGGTGCGTTTAAGTGATGGCACAAATGTCAATGCTGTGTTCTCTCAAAAAATTTTGTAGTTCACAACGTTTATATTTGATTTCGTTCGAATTCCATGAGGCTATTTTTGTTGATTTAGTAACATTTGTTCTAATTGTCATTTTCTTCCATGCTTGTTTCCTGGTTTTCGGCTGTTTTATTTGTTTGGGCAAGGTTTTGCTATTGTCGTGTTGCAGAGTTAGAAAATGTCTCAGAGTTGGACTGCAAGTTTTTTTGATTCCTCATTTTTGGGATTAAGGATATTTAAGTCTTTGTTAGTTTTTTTTGCTCTTTTAGTACTTGTATGACTTGTTTACATTCATAGTTTTATGTTGAGAAGGTTCTTACTTCTGCTTACTGCCTTTGGTGTTGTTAATAATTTTCCCTAGAAGAGAAAGATATACTGGGAATTTTTAAAACGGGAATGAAAATCGCCGTCACAGCATTTTGCTGAAACAACTTTTGTCTTCGTGCTGGTTGAATGAGCTTATTATTTAAGTGATCTGCGTGATGGAAGCCAGTTTGAGTGTTGAAGTTTCTGTCATTTAGAGAATTGCATAGGGCTTTTTCTTTTCCTTTGTAGAGTTAGCTTACGATTGAAGTAAAAGTGTGAAATTATAAACGTTCTTGGCTTTTTCATCTTTGCTCCTAGAAAACATGAAAATCAGTAATGATTGTTTTTGCCGTTGGCTTTTTTAGTGAGCTGAATGGCACTTATGGAAGATAGCTCATTAGTTGTAAGTTGAATTTTTGTGTCCTCATATCATAACTCATTTTTTAAACATCTTATAAAAAAAAAATTTGTTTGTGATCTTCCAGCTTATAAACATGGTTCAGTCCCTTTTCGTTCGCCAAACTGTTATGGCTCTATAAGCTTCGGGTGACTTTGGATATATTTCAAGGAAATTAGTCGAATGTGAAAATATAGATGTCGTAACATAAGATCTAATTTATTTTTAGAATTGTTTTCAAGAAACGAATTATTTAACCCTGTCATATTTTATACTTGTATTAAATAATATTAAATTCTCTAAATTGTATTCTAAAAAGGTTTTAAGAACAATTAATAAAAATATAAGTTTTCAAAGAACTAAATATCGCTGTCTGAAAATTGATGTCATATCTGTTATTATATACTTTTTACAATCTTTAATTCACACAATTGGAATTTTTGTTTGACATGAATTGTTTAAACTTGAAGACTATTAAAAAAATATAATAATAAGTTATTTCGAATGGTTTATAAATATTTGATAAAGCTTTTTTTTTCTTCTTTTTTTCTTTTTGTAGCGTGTACTGCCTGCATTATAATTAATTGTATAAAAAATATTTCCTTAACTATTCAACTGGATAATTTAGCTTGTTGGTTTCGTGAATCAAACAAAATTTTGATACATGCATTTTTTGGATTTTTTTTAGTTTCCTAAATTTTTGTTTTTTAAAATATCATGTCTGTTATACTACTTGGTAACAGATTCGACAAAGATAGTAGCAGACATGACATTATTTACAAGGTTTTAATAAAAAAGAGTTAAATTTGCATACTATTGGACTATTGGTAATGCAAATTATGAAGTACCTTTCTCTAGAATATGTTAGAATAATATAGGAATAATTATATATCCTGCCAAAAATGTATACAATAAAGGTAATTTAAAGAAAAATAAAAAAGTAGGGAACAGTAGGAAAAATTTTTTGAATGTTTTCGAACTCTAAGTGTTTAAGTACTTTTAAAAATTAAATATTCTCAAGTAACATTTTTATTTATTTACTTATTTCCAATTTCCAAATGACGCCGAAATTTTAAAAATGACTCAACCCTAATAGTTTCTTCAATGTTAATTCAATCGATTCGGTTTCGGTTTTGTAATTGTAGTTCAATGTTAGTTATAATTAAGATTGCAATCACAATCATAAATTATGATTGTTTGTTAGTAAATAAAATTGCCATCGTTAGGTAAGCATAATTAGTTGATAAACATAACTACAAGCAATTGACTATAGTTCTACAACTCTGATGGACATCAAATGTCTAACTCCTCTTTTGCTGAATTGTCAACAATAAACGCTACTTACTTATTCTACCTAGTGCCCGGTGGCACATAGGGCCTCTATCTTCTTGTGCCAGCTTACTCGTCCATTTACACAAGATTTCGTCTCGGACCAACTTGTCCGTTCCACCGGTCTTGTTGCTTCTTCCACCTTTCTTCACCATGTCAGCAAGGGTCTGCCTCTTTTTCATTTGCCTTCTGATGCTCACATTAAGGCTACTGATGGCATTCTTGTAGGAGGCATTCTCAATATGAGACCAATCCATTTTCATCTTTTTCTTTTTATACTGATGGTGATTGGTTCAAGCCTGGTTGTACTGTAGAGTTCTAAATTTGATTTGCTCTGAGGCCAGAATATTTCTCAAAGATTTGCATTTGTCTTATCAACCACTTAAATATTTTCTTTGAACTTTTCTTAGTTTCCATGTTTCTGACCCACACAACAGTACACTATTTTGCACTGAATTAAAAATATTAATTTTAGTATTTAGCGTTAAATTATTTGATCTCCACACTTTTAAACGTTCTTTTTTTTGAAGCAAAATAGTGTTTTTAAAATTCTTGCTCCAATTTCTGCATCTGTCCCTCCTTTTCTATCAACAATCACACCAAGGTAGGTAAACTTTTCTTTCAACATCTTTTATTTTGTCACTTTCAATTTTAATTACTCTTTTAGTCTTGCTATTTCTTCTCATAGCTCTTGCTATTATATTTCAGCATTCCCTGCATATTTTTAAATAATAGTTGCTTTGCGTTGCAGATCATCAACTTTGGTGGTAAATAAGGCAATGTCATCCCTAAAATTCAGATCTTCTAAAGAAGTAGTGAAGCTCTATTGAATTCCTCTTTTTTTTTTTTTTTTTTAACAATAAACAATAATAACCCCTGAATCCTGTTAGAGAAGAAGTTTCTCAAATGAATATTGATATAATACGTGCTCCAGTTGATAGCTGTTTATTTTAAAAATTTATGACAATACTTAAAAAACTTCGATTTACCATAGATGCCAAAAAAAGAAGAAAAAAAAGAGCAAGCGATGCATTCTAGTTTACCGTGATTACATAAATAAGAAGGGTCAACTTGATTCCCTGGAGCAAATGACCATCGATTTATTAAAGGGTGAAAATTATAAATCATTCTCTTTTGTTTCGAATTAATAAGTTCTTGATGAATTCTTCTCATTCTTTCCGGTTTGTCTTCTGGCGTTGCACGAAGAAACCTTCACTTTTACATCTCATTAACCTTGGTGTAGAACAACAGACATCTTGAAAAAGCGGGTGAAGAATCAACAACTCCAAGGAACCCAAACACATAAAAAAAAAGAAAATAAGGTATAAACGGATAATGCTGGTAAGCTTTTTTTTGCCGGAAACTTGGAAAACTCTATGGAGCGTTAAGTTTTTGGGCGAACATTCACCTCTTTTTCGCAGTCAGCCGGTTCTTCCTCTATCGTCTGCAACGACCATTTTGTTCTAAACCATAGAGAAAAAAAAAGAAGAAAAGAGTATGAAAAATCGTAAAAAAATAAATAGATTATAATATGTTCTTTGACACAGGTTAGATACCTACACATACTTGGCAGTTTTGGTACTTGTTCGCGCAATTTTATTCACATCACAACAAGGCAGTAAGGTGTCTGTTGATTTTCTATACACTTTTCATACCACTTATTCCTTCTTGTAGGATGTGTCAGCAAAGCGAAATTATGTCCTCTCGTTTGAAAGGCTTTTAAGCAGTTTTATATGGATAAATACTTTGCGTCCTTTTTTTTTTGGAAAGGCTTTAAAAATGCGGCTTAGTTTACAGAAAATAGTTCTTGCGAATTTATTTTTCTTTTTTTAAATTTTATTGGGGGATGCACACGTTTGGATGAATGATACAATCGTTTTCTTGATTTTTCAAGCGCAACTCGAAAGTAGTTTTTTGCCACTATCAAAAACAAAAAAGTTTTTATTTATTTATTAATTAATCAGTTGAAATTTGTTTTTGTATACAGCAAATACTTTGGCAACCACCAACACAAAAATAGTTTTTCAGAATTTCAAATTTTATGCATTTCGTTCACCAAATCTAGATTTTGTTTCAAAAATTAATTTAACGTATTTCTTTCTAAAATTTTAAAATATTTTTTCGTTCTTCTTGTTTTATTGAACAACAAGAATTTATTCAGAACACAAATCATTTTTAATATCAACATGCAAAATGTTATTGAAAAATATCGCAATATTATAAGTTAAAAGTGGTATATTTGCCATAAAGCTGACTAAAAATACATTTTTCATTTGAAAGTTATTTTTTAAATATAATTAAAACGCATAACATATTTTAGTTGGAAAGGCTTCTCTAAGATTTTCAGAAAAAAGTTGAGAAAATTCGAAATGCAAACATCGGAACTTTTTTTTAAATTGGTAACAAATTTCTGCTGAAGTTATTGTATATTTGTCTGTTTGAATCGGTTATTGATGCGTATTGTTTAAATTATAAATGTTATTATACTAACAAGATTATTTTTCTTTTCTATTAAAAGAATGGCTTTGAAACACTTCAATTTTACTACCATTGTTGTAAAAAACTTTATGACCACAGATTGAAGATAAAAAAAACTTTATCTCGTCGAAAAAGAGTTCTTGCTTCCGAAAACGACTTAACGAGCATTTCTTCCGGTTTGTTTTTAATCCATTATTATATTTTTTTTTCTTGAGAGAAGGGCACATATCTGCCAGCTTTTATTTTTCCAAGTGGTTGTAAAATTAAAATTTACAAAAAAATTAAATTTTAATTTCTAATGTTAATGCAAAATTAAAATTTACAATAAAAGTACAATCATATGCAGAAATTTATTTTTTGTCTTCAACATAAATCGTATGAACATCAAACTTTTCTATGTGTGTTTAATTTGTTCATGAAAAAAGTAGTAAAAACCATTTTAAATTAAATTCATAAATTTGAGAAATTAATAGAAAGCATGAATTTTACTACCACTTAAAGTATACAAGAAAAATTACGCAAAAATGAATAAATGTTGGCCGCTTTGCAGGTACATTTAAGATTAACACATAAACTGGTAACACATTTCCCTTTTGGCCGATATAGCCTGGTCGGTAGGGCGCTGGGCCCATGTCCGAGAGTTCGTGGGTTCGAACCCCGCCGAAGACTCCCCGTGTAGCTGGTGACTGATGCACGTTAAAACTCTGTCGAGTAGCAACGTCCTCCATGTTCCCATAACAAATCAAAACATATGGGGGTACTAGATTAGAGATCGATCGTTCTCTGATTCAGGGCAACATTGCGATCTGTGGATGAATGAATGGATGTATGAATGGGTTCGCCTTATAAACTGGTGTGACATATGATGTGGCAGAAGTCGAATTCTTGGCCATAGATGGCACCACTGAAAAACAAGAATCACACACTCTGCCTTAAATTTGCTCGGTTTCACCAAGCAGGCTTGCCCGTGTGGCAAGTGGCATTAGAACCAACCAACCACATTTCCCTATTAACTTTAATTATAAGAATACACATTTATGAGCCAACATAAATTAAAATTCAACAGATTTTTAACAGATTGACAAACATACTCAACTGATCTTATTAAAACTAAAGTGATAGCTAACATAAGGAAATATTTATTTTATTTAAACATGGATCTATTATTATTTTCTCTCTCTTTTTTGGCAGTTCCTTCTGATTTAATGTGCATTGTTAGTTAGTTACACGTCGAATGTGGAAATATCATGTTTTTTTTAAATATTAATCGTCTAATTTTTTTTAATGGAAAAACTTTAAAAGAATTGGTTTAAAAGATCGAAAACAACTATCAAATTTCTGTATTTTTTTAATCTGTGTAAATAATTTTTATTAAGAAGTTCAGGCATGTAAAAATTTGATTTGGGTTTGTATTTTTGTAGACTATTATGACAGAACATGTAAAAAACAAAAATATTAGATTTTTCAAGTCCTGATAAAGATTATCAGCTTTCAAGTTTTGAAGGGAAAAAAATACTAACTCTTTAAACTTCGCAGCGTAGTCTTTTTTTCACAAAGATTTTTTTTATTGAATTTAATTTTCTGCTGGAGCGAACACTTAAAACTGAAGATTTAAAAGTAATTCCAGAACAATTTATAAAATAATCAACTCAAAGTGTTTACATTTTTACTCACTTTAAAGACTTTTTTTTACAAAAAAGAATAACAGTAATATTTTTTTTAAAAAATGAAATGACTATTGTTGTTACTAACTTCAAAATAGTCTATTTAAAATTAAATAACAATACGTTTTTTATACATTTTTATAATAGAATAATTTTTTATATTCATTCATTTATTTTTGCATTCCACCAATCTTTTTTCCGTATTTTGTCAATTTATTTGAGTACTCATTTATAAAAATAAACATTAAACAGTTTAATGAGTATAATTGAAGAAATAGTGAAAGCTAACCGTAATTAATTTAGATAATCTGAATACCGAGTTAAGATAAAGAAAAAACAGCTTTAATGAAAGAAAACATAATGCAATAACATTACAGTGTAACAATAAACTATGCCATTTAATTAATGTTTAATACAAAATATTTATCTGATAATGAACTTAATCTCTCTTTTGACCTCTTTAAAACAGCGTTATTCATTAATGAATCTCGCCAGCATTAAGAGTGACATACATTTATCTAAAATACTATACTTATCGATTATTATGAAGATTGATGTTATTTTAATTATATGCCATTTTTATTACAAGATATTTGAAATGTTTCATTGGGCTTAATTTTTCTTTTTCTAATTTATTATTTGTTTCGTTTCGGTTGAGAGATTCAGTCAATTGTTTTTTGATTACAACTGTTAAGCATAGTGGTGGTTTCCCTAAATGCATTTAATTGAAAATGTGAACTTTTTTTTAATTATTTTGATGTGAGAAAAAGATTAATTTTTATTAATGTCATCAAGTGTGAAAATAATTATCGAAAATGCTTTTTCTTGTCAAAAATGTTTTCTATTGCTAACACTCACCTCGTTGTTGCAAGAAAATAGTTTTAATTTAGTTTTGATGTTGGTTTTTCTGTTTTGTATTTAAAAACTTAAAAATTAAATTTTTTTTTTTAAGTTTGAAATGTATTATAGAAAAATTTTGCTGCATGCTTCTTATACATTTTATACTATAAATGAAAAATAATGAACCTCAAAAGTTACTTTATTTTCATAAATTAGATACCAAACGAATGAAAAAATTGTTGCACCTAAAAGTTTTTCCAATTAATTTAAGAGATGTTGCAAGGTCTGCAGATGCTTTCAGTAAACTTTCCGAAGTAAATATATATATTTAAACTGTCCCTTGTAAATTTTTATGCTTTACTGCTAACAATTAGCCTCTTATTACTTCTTTTAAAATAAAGGTAGAAATGTGATGTTTTATCACCAATCTATATATATATATTTCTCTTACACGGCACCAAAAAAAAGCCTCATTACAACTCCCCGAATGGCAACGTTAGAAAATTGACCAATGATTGCTGCTAAAAATGTCACATGGCAAATGTCACATGAGGTGGCTCAACATATAGCGCTTTTAAAAACGGAAACAATAACCAGAGTGAGCATTATCAGGTTGTTCAATTCAGATTCATGCCCTAAAAACATGATAATATTTAATTTAAACTCAATTAGGAATTAATTAGGCTGGCCTTCTCCATGACTATAAATAAGTCACAAGGTCAGACTTTTGAGAAAATCAGTTTAGTATTGACTAAACAAGTTTTTAGTCATGGACAACTTTATGTTGGCCTGTCAAGAGTTAAGTCATTTGACAGCCTTTCAGTAATTGCTCCAAGATGCCAAATCTATAATTGTGTTTTCAAAGAAATTCTAAATGCTTAGTGTTAATTTCTTAGAGCTTTGCAGAAAAAAATGTTTTTTGGAAAAAATTTAATTGAAACTTCTATTGGCAGTAGGCAAGGGGAACTGCCAAAATCAAAACTCCCCGATTAGAAATGCAGCATGGCGACCTCCACGTGGTATTTCTCGGGTAATGCTAACAGCCATGCATTTTAATTTATTGTATGTAAAACATCCTTATTTTGTTCTAAAATGTTATGTACTTTATCACAAATGTTAATTAATATAGAAATTGATTTCAATAATGCTGATCACCAAAAAATATTTCATTTGGCGATAAAACAAATTTTTGTGTTCTTGAAAATGAAAGACTTTTTGAGGGTTATTATCTCACAAGGAAAAGTTAGGGTTTAAAGTTTATATTTTTAAATAATAAAATTTTTTTCTAAAACTTTCAGAATTTCTAGCATTAACTAATTTATTATACACATTTAGTTGAATTTAGGTGAGTAACTGCAATATTTGATAATTTATTTTGCTAATATGTTTCTCATTTAGCTAATGTTTTGATTTTTTCACCATGTACAATCTAAATAGCTAATATACTTTTTTAAAAGCCAATAAGAACATTGATAGAATTCTTCTACATAAGTACAATACTATGTCTTTGATGATAAAATACTATGTCTTTGATGATAATATACTATGTCTTTGTGCTAGAACATTGTGTTCATTGGCGAGCGAACGCAGCGAGCCATGGTTCACGGCGTGAACCACATAGGATTGCGTAGCATTTCTCGGGGGTTGGCGAGTGTTACCGAGCAGGGGGCGGAGCCTCCTAGTAATTTATATTTTCTGAAAATTAGCAGCCGAGGCTTAAGAATTTGTTGTTTTTTTTTGAGCCAAGACGTTTAGTGAACTGCTATCATAACGATCTCATATATCGGATTGCCAACTTTCTGCGCTTTTTGGAAATATTCCCTCCTAATGGAAGTTAAGATGATTTTTTAGTCACCACTATATGCAAGCGATTCAAAAGTTTACAAGAAACGTCGCTTTGCACCAACGCTCTCGAGGCGAAACTTTTAAAATTGTTGTCAAAATTACTAAAAAATTTTAAAGCTTTAGTTTTTTATTAACAACCATGACATATTTTGCAAAAAGCGTATTAGTTGGCAGCCCTGCACACCGAAATAATTCTTTATGATGTAATGATCTGTTGTGGCAATCAAAAATGAGTACTGCATATCAACTCTTTGGCTCTTTTCAAGAATGATTTTTCGATGTGGTCGTCGCTAAATATAAATTGAAAAATCTATTGTAGATTAATGCATTTTAATATCCTGCTTAACCTTGAACACACCTAGCAGGGCTGCCTAATACGCTTTTTCCAAAATATTTTATTGAGTAATATATAATTAAAAACTAAAGTTTCCAAAAATGTTGATAATTCTGCCGATATTTTAAAAACCTCACCACGAGAGAGCTGGAACAAAGTAGTGTTGGATATAAGCGTGTAGTAGTGTGGGAAAGTAATTTAAAATCAAATTTAGAAAACAAAGAAGCATACATTAAAACCTAACTACCACTAAAAAAACTACAACTGAAACTTACTTAACTACCACTATAAAAAATTTCCTCGAGGTCGCAGAAAGTTGGCAGCCCTACACCAATTCGTGATTTTTATGAATTTATATATTTGTTTAATCTGTTCATCTGATTAAGAACTGGTAAAACCATTTCAATTGAGAGGAGTAAAATAAGTCTTACTATTTTTAACTATAAACTATTTATCACTGTTTATTTTTTCTGAAGTCAGAAACAGTCCTATATGCGTATTACATAACTGTTAAAAATTCTTACTAGTCATGAATATTTACTCTTTCCAAAAACACGTTAGTATTAACTGGTTTTCTTACCATTTTTTTACTCCTTCCAGTCCTGATATATTTTAGCTTTCAGTCCTGATACTTATTGGTTATAGGAATCATGAAGCCAAATTTGTTGCTCGTGATTAAATTTCAAAGTGGCCGGATCACGCTTTTGGTCGAAAATGGCATGTATGGGCTGGTGTTTATCTAATTTCATCAACAGATTTCATTTTCACTTGTGCTCTGGACATATTTCATTCTTGTAAATGTTTACTCAATATCAGTATTAAATTTAATTTTTGAGACTTTGACTCTTACAAAAGTTATCCCAAAATTGTGCGAATTTCAAATAGTATTTTTATTTTGCACAATTTTAATAATTAAAAGGAATATTTATTCAGACGTACGCATTATACATTCAAAAAATTTGTAAGAGAATCCCATAACCAATAAATACCCAAAAACGTATTAAATTTTTAGTATTCTCGACACCAGTTTTCGAATTTTTGTGACCCGTGAGAAATTTTAAACTGCTCTTGATAATAATTTGAATAAACATCTCGCTTGATTTAAAATTGAAGCAAGAGAAGATAAACAACCTAGGAAATAATTTTGTGAGAAAATTTTTTTGTTCGTTGAGGACAGTGCCTCTATATGTCAGACGAAGCATTCAATTTGCATACTTCCTGTTTGCTTACTCAACAACAACGAATTCTTTGGAATTTCCAAGAGTAATATTTAGAGGTCAGTGTCACGGCGTGAAGTTTTATAGCTCTTCTTTTGCTTATGCGTGCTTTATTTATTACCCAATGATACGAATATTATGCAAAGATTAAATAAGTCATAAAACATAAATATTTGTTCGTTGTTTTTATTTATAAACCAATAGTTTTTAATTATTTATGGAAAAAAATTATAAGCAAATGGCACTACTCAAGTATGCATAGCAGCATTTATTAAGTTTTTTTTTTTTTTTTTTTTTTTTAATAAAAATTCATTGTAGGGTTTGTGAAATAATAATGAAATTTAGAAGACTACAGAGTTGTCAAATGCTCCGGATTCGGCAAAATATTTTAAAAAACGTTAGAAAACTACGAACTAAATTTTCGATTGATTTTGTCAACCTTTTAACGGGCTCAACATAGCTTAACTGTAACAAAGTGGCCTGTTACGTAAGCCTTGGAATTATTTAGAAGTAACAGTAAGTAAAAACCCTGTATCTCGAATTTTTAAACCAAGAATCATACATTAAAAGACTACCACTCTAAAATATTTGCTAACATCCGTGCTGAAAGTATAGGTATAGATAAAGAAAATACTAATACCATTACATTTATACCTTTTTTTTTTATCATAGGGTTGTCCGGAAAATTCGTGCCGATTTTCAATCGGCGTAGCTCCCGAAGGTACGCCAAAAATATTGAAGTTAGTAGCAAAATGTATATTGTAAAATATATTTCTTATTTTTAAAAAGAGATCATTGAATTTTCTTGATTACCGCAAAGATTTGGAAACTTATTGAATATATAGAACTGTGATACATTCTGGATTTTCATCGGATTTTTAGAAAAAGTGGGAAGAGAAAAAAAAATCGTGATAAAACCATTTCATACTTAGATTATTTTCGGTAAGAATAAAAGAAGCCTGTCTAGCTAGACTTGTTAACAATACTAATTTATAATACCGGTTCGCTGCTTTTTTGCTTTGCTTTTGCAGGAATGACGTAGGCGACTAAAATTGCCAAAAGTGGTAGAAACTCCAATCATTTTTGTTTATTTATTATCTCTTTAACTATTCAATTCTAACTACCACTATGTCGTACATTAAAATGATTTATATTTAAAGTAAAAACATTCTTTGCATTCAATTTTAATGGTGAACCGGAAAAAATACGCTAGAAAAAGTAGCTAATTTTAATCTCTTTAAATAAAATTTTGAAATTTATTAGTCACCACTTTTTGCATTGATAGTCGCCTGTGACAACCCAACTTTTGCTTTTTTGGGTATAATATGCTATTTTCATAACTTGTGTGAGTTCAAGTTTAACCTATCTTTAGCCAGCGACCTCTATGTCTCGACATAGAAAAAACTTCAAAAATTTCGCTTTGGTCTGCTTAACTCATTTTTGAATAATTTTACTCAATTGGCGTCTTTTGAACTTGCTATTAAACATTTTTGTGCCAGCATCAGCTTCAGGCAATTGCTGTCGAAAATAATTCCTATTTTTTACTAGTGCGAATAAATTATTCTAACTAAAACCATTTATCATATAAATTATTATAAATATAAATTTTTTTTCAAAAAATATTTAGCCCGTTTGGTCAATAAATAAAGTATTTCGTGTTATGGTTCTTGATTTCTCACACATAGAGTTGAGTAATAAATAATAATCAAAAAAAGTCTGAGAAGTGGAGGATATTTCTAGGAGTCGGAAGATGATGAATGATTCGTCTTTTATGATTCGTCAAACTTGACCTGGCCAATCATTTTTCGTCCTTATTGCAGCTCCACTTGTTTATTTTAAGTAAGTTTTCAACTGATTTTTGAGTTACAAATAAAAATATCAACGTAATAAGTTGAAGTTCAATTTATATATTTTTATTATTCTTTGAATTATTCCCCCCTCCCCCCCCAAAAAAAAAATTTCTAAAGAACATTTCTTTTTAGGTTGCAGCTACCCTCTTATTATGGGTGACAGAACTCCGAAATCGTCAAAAAATATGCAGGGATGCAACTACTCCACTTTATACGAACAATTTTATAAAGTGGTTAAGACTTGAAAATTTTATTTTGAAAAATTTTAAGTAACTTAGTCGATTCTTTGCACCCTGATCTTACTGCAATAAATCGGTATTTTATATGCATTTTTGAATTATTTATGCATAGTGATAAGCTAAATAAACTTAAATAAAATTAACATAATCAATAATTATGCATCAATGACCAAGAATCAAACACACATTTTACTACCATTTGTACATTTTACTACATAACATACATTTTACAACCCTTTGTATATTTTACTGCAGAACATACATTATGCTACCATTTGTACATCTTACTACAGAACATACAGTTTACTACCATTTGTAAATCTTACTACATAACATACATTTTACTACCATTTGTACATCTTACTACATAACATACATTTTACAACCCTTTGTACATCTTACTACATAACATACAGTTTACTACCATTTTTACATTTTACTACATAACATACATTTTACTACCATTTGTACATCTTACTACATAACATACATTTTACAACCCTTTGTACATTTTACTACATAACATACATTTTACTACCATTAGAAAAATGTTGCAAACAAAACAGAACAAGCTGGCATCCCTGAATAAGCTTTATTCGACTTTGATGGAACACCTGTGCCCATTTTACATATTTCTTTTTTTTTCTTCTGATGCCCTAATTACAAGCATAAATATATTTTGATATTTTTTTATTATAAAAACCAGTCTAATAATTGCTAAAACTTTGTTAGATTATCAGAATTAAATTTGTACTAAAATATAAAATCCAAAAAAAGGTAGTTTAAAAAAAAGTTATTTATTTCCATTCAAATAAAAAAAAAATATTAGTAATTGATTTTGTAAACTAAAAAAATTTCAGTGATGAATAACTGTTTCTCTTAAGATCTAAATAACTGTAAATAAGTGCAAATATGAAAAATTATTGTTTGGAAGGGAAGATTTTACCTTTAACGTAGAAAAAGCCTCTGTTTGTTTCATGCCGTATTTCACTACCATGAATTATTAAAATGCTAAATATAATATAAAATATTTAATATATTTTACATAAAATATAACATAGCAAAATATAATATAGTTTAAATTTTGACCATTTTACAAATTTTGGCGGACATTTATACATATAATGTTAGGCGAAAACATTTAAAATTCAAATTATTACATCAAGTGTGAAATATCGACGCATAATCTTTCCTACCATTTTGAATATAAAAAGAACATTCTTCCGTAAAAACAAGCTATGTTATTATACTGCCACTTTTTAAAGTCCTTTTCAACGATCGCACAATTTGGCAGCTGTGCAAATGCGTGATAATCTTGCAATGTGTGTGAATTTCTGACAAAACATTATAATTTTTTTTTTCACAATTGATTTTTCAATTACCACTAAAGAAAATTGTTCTTGGAAAAAGCGAAAGTTGGCAGGTATATGGTAACTATGTTTACTCAAGGCTATTGAAAAATATTTAAATTTAGATTGCAATTCGGCATTACAAACAGAAAAAAAAAATCGTTACGTTTTCTACACTTATATGCAAATATTTTTTTTTATTTGAAATAATTTTCTCATTTTTGATATTGCCTGAGTTAATATTAACTTTCCATTCTTTAAATTAAGGAAATGGAGTGAAAATTTAAAGATAGTTAAAGAAACCTCTTTAATGAACATGTGACTGGTAGAAAGATAATTGAAGATTTACGCTGTTGAAGCACGTCTTCAGTTTTGCATACCTAAATGTTCTCTTAACTACCTCTTTATGTCTTCGTGTGTCATTTCAGCTTTTTCCCAGCATGGCACCGATTTGGTTTCGACATTTAAAACGTCTGGTAACTTTTTTTTCTTTCAGTGATTGGTTTCGTTACGGTACTACGTGAAATAATTCTAATTTTAGACTTCGATGATTTTTAAAGTGTTTCTTCTACTCCTTTTTTTTCTCTCTCTTTTGTTGTTGTTGTACCTTTCAGGTTACATTGCAAGACATACAAAAACTCAAAATTATATTTATTGTTGTGTTCAGCTAAGTGGATAAACTCTTAAATGTTGGTATATTTTTAATGATGAATGTACCGGGGTTGGACACTAGTATGGAAATACTTAAATACTTACTCTATGCAAACAATCTTTCTTTAAGCAGTAAATGTTTTAGAAAATTTTTCATGGCAAAACTGTTGGTACAATTTGGAAGAAAATGCTTGAAAATTTTAGAAATAACGTCATTTTTATTTATGCAAAATTCGAATAATTTTTTTCTTGATTTAGAACTAGTCATTTAAAAATCCTTCTACATGATTTCAAAATTTGTATTAGAATGTTTTTTTTTAATTATAGTGGTATTGAAAATGGACAGAAGCTTTTAACTGCCTACCCTCATATTGGTCGAGGCAAATTAAAAGCTACATTTTTAAAAGCTTCAAGCGTGATCTTTTTAATTCTGGCAACAGTTTTGCTACGTAAAAACTTCAGCAGCAACATTTGCTGCTAAAAGGAAGAATGTTTACATGGAGTTAGTATATAGAAGTGTTTCTATATTTTTTTTCAATCCCTATGTTTGGAAAATGAGTAAAAACTGGAAAGCGATTACAGATATTTTTACGGATTTGAAGATCAAAATCATTGTAAATCAAATTTATTAAAACTAAAACCAAATTGCATAAAATTTGCCAACACATAGAATATTTTCAAAAACTGTCTCTATAAAATATCTGAGCACCCAGTCAAGAACATTCAAGAGTGTTTAACCACTGGGCTTCCACTGCCTCTAATTTTATTTAAAGCATTGTATAGTCAACATAAGAAAATATACCCACTTGATAAACTACCTCTCTTTGTATAAAAACGCGTTTCATATCAATGCATTAAAAATGGACAGGTGGTGTTAATTGGTCTGGTCATAAACAGTAAAATCAATTAGAATGATCACGTCAAATGAGTTATCAACAAAGCACAAACAGCCTGCCGCAAATTGCAAATCCTGCCTCAGAAGTTCTCCTAAAATGAAACTCAGACTTAAACGCTTACTCTACTCTACATCTCAATGATCTGCCCCATCCTATCTCGCTCCCGTGAAAATGACGGTGAGGTTTCGCCCTCTATTTCTCGCTCATGTGAAATTTCCGAGCTGGAGTGTTCAGTAATAATGCGCCAATAAGAATAAAACTAATTCATTTCCTTTGCCCGGAAAACATTTTATTTCTCATTTTACACACCAGATGGCAGTACTAGGATATTTTTAAAGTAATTGTAGATAGTTTATTTTAAACTAGTTGCCAGCACTAATCAAATACGTGTATTTGGCAAAATAGGAACTTTTATGACCGTTTCCTTGAAAATTAACTGGTCGTTAAGGGGTTAAGCATCTCTTGCTTGATGCAACGTCTTCCCATCATTCCTAGAGAAACTCGAAAGATGCCAGAATAAAATACCCCAGAAAATAACACAAGCAAGATGGCTTATCCGAAATAAGAACATACATCGCGATCTTAACATAGATTTTTTAGATTATCATATTGCAAAGCTAATTTGCACATTTTTTTGAAAATAGCGTAAATTGTGATACTGCAAGATTCAATGACATTCTTGCTTTTGTAAAGTTGAGAAAAGACATAAACCTTAGGCCAATGGCAGCTTATTTTTGTAGCGACCCAACTTTATCTAAAATACAAAATATTTAATTTCCTTTTCACTCCAATTTGCATTCCAGTTACCAAAAAGAACCACGTTGAGGTGGTGAGAGGCTGTTTTTGGAAGGCTCCCTTATAATATGAAATGATGTTTTTTTTGGCGAATAATATAATTTTTTTCATATTGTTGTAGGTTTGAAACTATTACTCATGATGACTGATAGGTCAAATATAGCCTGTCTAAAGCCAGCACTGTCTACGCTCATATTGTAAATGACGCAAAATGTCGATATGGAGAAAAGCCATAGTTTTATGAAAATGAAAAGCGTTTGTTGTCTAATTTTTTAATATTTAAAAACCTATTCCAATGTTGCATTACCTGCGCTCATAAAAATTTGTAAAAACTGAGAATAAGGCAGTGATTTTGATAATTTTAATCTAAGTGGAAAAATCTCGTTTAATTGGCGATTTTTAAAAATATTTAATACTTTTAAATCTGGTCTAAAGACCAGATAATTCTCCACGACAAGATTATATCTAATTTAAAATCATCGCATTGCTTCAAGTGTAAGGCACTTAAACTATGGCTTTTTTATTTTCCTTGGCGACAGAGCTTCGAAAAAACAGCGTTAATCTAACCCCTTCGGGATGGGCGATTCTTAAAGCATTCGCGCAAAATCAGAATCGGGAAGAAATAAAATATAAAGCGGTAACTTAATTACTAATTTGACAGACGTATTTTGTTTTTAGTTTAGTTAGTAGTGTTCAATTAAATGAAACAAACTATTATAACCACGCTCACAAATAAACTGCAAAAGAATTAGTTTGGTTAGTTTTATTTTTTTAACTCTGATTTATAACCTTAATACTGTTGCGCTTTAGTGACAGCCGGCGTGGAAAGATTAGAGTGGTCCAGGTCCGCGCTTTCCTAATGGGGTTCCGACATTTTTGAAATTCTTTTTTTTAATTGGGAAGTAAATGCTTTGAAATTTTTTGAATTACGTCTAAATCTAATCAATAAGCCATTATCTATTTAATATTTCGGTCGTCTTTATGAAATTAATAAAATCAAAATGCCAATAAAAAAAGAAATGGCGATTTTTTTTAAAGATAAATAATTTATCAAATAACACTATATTGAATTATTTATGAAAAGAGGACGTAGATCTATAAAGAAAATTGCTTTAGTATTTCTTATTCGGCTTTTCAAGTGAAAATAAAACAACTGAATTCGCAAATAAATGAGCATGTTTTCCTAATAGTTATTTTCAACGTTTATAGCAGTTAGTTTTTAAATTTCCTTTTAAAGAAAACCATAATTCAGCTTATTTTATTCGCTTTCAGCCTATGCATATACATTGAAAACAAATTCCAGACTAGATAAAGCTCCAGGACTGTAAATTCAAGTGTGTGGACATTAAATCAAATTTATGGTAATGATAAAAAGAAAAAAATCACGCCTCTAATTTTATAACCGTAGTTGAACAGCAGACACAATTTTGAGTTTAAGACTATCAATGTTCAATTCCGAAGCCTTGTAATTTTGAACCTATTCTAGAATACAACGGAACTCCTGTTTCAAGCATTGGGACAAACTAGCCTTCGTGGAGGACTTTTTGGTGGAACTCACCCACCTTTGCGTTACATGGAGAGGAAAATGACTAAAACCTCTCACAGTTAGCCCGATGGCAAGGAGATTCAAATCCTTGAATTGTCTACCAATGAGGATATATATTCAATGTCTGCACTGCGGTTGGTGCATTCCTCTCATTTTATTTTATTCTATAACCGTCGGTGAACAGGCGACCCAATTTTTTGGGTTTACGACTACTAATGTTCAACTTCGTAGCCTTGTAATTTTGAACCCAATCCAGAAGACAAGGGAATTCCTGGATCAAGTAGTGGGAGAAATTTGCGTTCGTGGAGGACTTTTTGATGGAAATAGCCCGCATTTGCGATACATGGGGAGCAAAACCACGAAAACCTCCCATGGCTAACCTAACAGCAAGGGGACTCTAACCCATAATCCGTCTACAACTGAGGATATTTTACGTCACCACTGTGGTCGGTGCAATTCGGATGCGAAATTCGTATCGACTAGCCATCGCTAAGATTCGAACCCGTTGCACCAGATTGGAAAGCGAACGTTCAATAAACTGAGCCATCACATCAGCTGAGCAATTACTCAGTAAATATTTTCAAAATAAAATCCATAGTATTTTATTGGTTTAAACGTTCACAATTATCTTTATCTACTTCAATCATTAAGGCTGAGCTTCGCTGAAAGAAGTTTGATCATTTAGGGTTCCAAAGGCGAAAGAAAAAAATAATTGGGAACTGCTGGTCTAATTCTAGTTAGTTAGATTTCACACAGAGTTGCAACGAGAGTTAACTAATTATAATATTTTAAAGCTTTAGGGTGCTGCACCCATGTCCAAGAGGTCGTGGGTTCGATCCTCGCCGGCCGAAGACTCCCCGTGTAGTAAATGGTGACTGATGCAGTTAAATCTGTCGAGTCTCAAAGTCCTCCATGTTCCTATAACAAATCAATACCTCTGGGGGTACTGATCCAGGAGTTTCCTTGTCTTCTGGATTGGTTCAAAATTACAAGGCTACGGAGTTGAACATTAGTAGTCGTAAACCCATGAAATTGGGTCGGCTGTTCAACGACGGTTATAAAATAAAATATTTTAAAGCTCTATCTATGTGGATAACTTAATCATTAAAAAATGTATTTATATATAGAAATAAAAAAAGTTATGAGTTATCAAGTTATCGAATTACACCAGCAATATTACCTTGTAGTTAAATTGTGTATTTCACAAATTTCATACACTAGCAGCAACAACAGAAGTCAAATATTTTTTTCCGCGAAATGACACACGAGTGTATTTACGCATTTCTATTTTTATTTTATCTTATCTTTGTCGAATGAGTATTCTTTCTTTTATTTAATCCAAAAATGGAATTTTATATGATATTTTATCTACTTTTTAAGGATTGACGCTCCTCTCAAAGACATTCCTTGATGAATCGTCATAATTATTTATTTATTCGCGGTTTCGGTTAACTCTTTGACGCAGATGAGACACCGGTGTCTCCTTTTCATATATTTTTTTCTGACTCTCTAATTATCAGCATAAATATATATTTTGCTCCTTTTTAACTATTAAAAACAGGCTAATAGTTATTAAAAAATCAGTCAGATTATCTGAATTATGTTTGTTCGATAATATAAAATCAAAATAAAGTAAAGCGAAATATTTTTTTCCTATCATTTTTATACACTTGTAAATAATTATTTTTATAAATTAAAGAAATTGTTAATAATATTTCTCAATGTAAGTAATAATAATTTATGAAACTAAACAGATGGCGCTCTGCGCAGCAATGTGAAATCATATCATTAATTGTAATCAGTTTCCTCTATGCCACTCCATCATTACAAACATCCGTGTTTGTTATTAAATATATTTTATGTTAAAGGCGTTTTGTAATGATTAAACCCCGAGATCAACTCACTGTATTTAACATTGGCACCCTACGTGGGGCTCGAACCCACGATCCCGAGATTAAGAGTCTCGTGTGATTTCAGTTTCTACATTATCATCGTTCATTAATTAGAAATGATAAACAAACCACAAAATTACGGATAGTTTTTGATGCTTCGGCTAAAGAAAAAAAATGCTACTCTCTAAATGATGACTCATTATCGGGTCCCAATCTAAACCCTAATCTTTTAATTTTACTATCAAAATTTCGCGAGTTTAAGATAGGAAAAATTGCTGATTGTGAAAAGGCTTTCCTACAATTGTTAATTGATGAACACGATAGGGACTATTTCAGATTTCTTTGGTCAGAGCAATTCCTTCCCAGGAAAATTGAGATTTTTCGTAACAGAACCGTAACTTTCGGAGTAAAGTCATCAACATCTTTACTGGCTGGAACAATAAAGTATCATATCAAAAATTCTAAAGATTCTCATTCTTTGGCGGGTAAGGTTTTAAATGAAAATTTATATGTCGATGACCTTATTACTGGTACAAATACGATTGAAGATGGACTACTATTATCCCGGGACACTAAATTAATATTAAAGGATGCATCAATAAATCTTGGAAGAGTAATTCTAAAGAGCTATGCCAAAAATGGCAAGACACCAAATTTGAAGAATATCCTAGTGAAGAAACAGTACCTTTAAAAGTTTTAGGATTAATTTGGAATACTTTATAGGATGAATTTAATTTATATTTAAATTCGTTAATTTATTTTTTGGAAAATGTCAAAAATGCAAAGAGAAGCGTATTACGCATATTTTCGAAATTATTTGATCCAATGGGATATATAACAGCATTCACGATTAGAATTAAAATTCTTCTTCAAGAAATATGGGAACAGGGCTTAGAATGGGATGAGGAATTCCGAGATATTTTAAGACTGAAATGAGAAAATTTTTGGATTCCGAAAGGTAGGCAATTTATTAAGTCAATAATTGGAAGATGCGTCTTATGTAAAAGATTCAATGTTCGATCAGGAGTGAAATTATGGCTCCTCTTCCAAAAGACAGAATAGAACAGTCACCTCCATTTTCAGTTACTGACTTGATTTCGCTGGACCCTTATTTGTGAAAGATTCTGACAGTAAGTTTTACATCAGGCTATGTACCTGTGCAGTTACACGAGCGATACACCTGGAAATTGTTTCCAGTTTAACAACGGAAGCATTTTTACTTGCTTTTCGTCGCTTTATATCCAGAAGAGTGTTCTGTTATTTATTCAGACAATGCTCAGACGTTCAATCGAGCAGATTTTGAGTTAAGAAAAATGTGGAATATTTTGAGCATTTCTGAAGTGAGTGAGTTTTATTCCTCAAAGGGAATAAATAAGGTGGAAATTCATCGTTGAAACAGCACCCTGGTGGGGTGGATTCTACGAGCGAATGGTTCGTTCAATGAAAATCATTCTAAGGAAATTACTGAGGAAAACATCTTTGACTAGTGAAGAACTAGAAGCAGTTCTATGTGAAATAGAAGCTGTGCTCAACTCCAGACCTATTACTTATGTGACTACAGACTCACCAGATACTTTTCCTCTAACACCATCCCACATGCTACTTTGAAGACGATTAATAAGTTTACCGTCAGTCAAGTTATCCGGTATTGACCGCATGATTGACACAAAAATGATAATTAAAAAATTTAAATTTCGAGGAAGACTTATAAATCAATTTTGGAAGAAATGGAAAAAGGACTATCTTTTAAATTTAAGAGCTGTCAATAATTTGGATAAAGGTAATCAAAATTTTAATGTAAATGACATTGTTTTGATTCATTATGACAAACTTCCAAGGAGCATGTGTAAACTTGAAAAAATTGTGGAAACATTTCAAGGACGTGATAACAAAATAAGAGCATGTGCTTTGAAAACAGAAACGTTAATAATAAAACGTCCTATAAATTTATTGTATAATTTAGAAGTGAGCAATTAAATTAATACCTGAATGAACATTCTATTTGATTCACATTTATTATTATTTTTACACATATAATAATGTAAATTAATATTAATATTAATATAAATTCACATTTATTATTATTTGAACATTTTATTTTACAATATTGCTTAAGATAAACATTTAATTTTCAAATTAAGTTTATTTTAAGATATTATTTGAATTTTTTTGATTTAAAGAAAATATGCATACATATATATTTTTATTGTTCAAATACATGTTTGTTTAGGATGAAAATATTTGCATGTGAAAGAATTTGTGATGTGAAAATTGTTTAATTTATTATTCTTGGTATGGTAATTTAATTTATCAATTGATATTTATTTAAATTTCAATAATTTCATTTATAAAGCAATAATTTGTAAAAGGTTTGAACTAATGCTGATGAAACATATTATTTTATGAATTCGATTAATATTATTAAATTATAATCCTTATATAATTAAGAATGGCTCATTATGTAAAAAGGTAAGATTATATTGTTATTTTTGATTAATATTTTGAAATGATTAATTTGTTATGAACTAAGAGTTCATCGGGGTGAAGTGTTAATAATATTTCTTAATGTAAATAATAATAATTTCTGAAACTAAACAGATGGCGCTCTGCTCAGCAATGTGAAATCATATCATTAATTGTAATCAGTTTCCTCCATGCCACTGTATCATTACCATCATCCGTGTTTGTTATTAAATATATTTTATGTTAAAGGCGTTTTGTAATGATTAAACCCCGAGATCATCTCACCGTATTTAACAGAAATTTTGATGATAAATGATGATTTCTCTCAGATCTTTTGATGATTTCTCTTAGATCTAAATAACTGCAAGTATGAACCGCGTTTGGAAAATTTCACCTTCATCATAGAAAAAGACACCGGTGTTTCATGCCATATTTCATAACCATATAAGTAATTAAAAGTTAAGTATAATATTTTCCCATTATTTTGACCTAAATTAATACAAAATAATGAAAAGAGTATGAAAAATATGACTATTAAAAATTTTGCGTTAAAGGGTTAATCGAATTATTTTTTTTTAAGAACTATCTAATTTTTTTAATAGAGATAATTTATTTCAAGTTATGTTTACACTTTTTTAAGTTTTGATATTGTTGGCTCATCAATCAAATTAGTTAATCGAACTAAAGATCACTTTTATAACTGTTGTGAGTTTGTAACAGTTAATCATGGCAGTTAGGTTTAGTTTTGTCTAGTTTAGCCTCTTCATTTCCTCGATTCACACACTGTTAAAATTTGCGTCCTAAAATTATGGTAAAATAACTGGCAGCTGTCTGTCCATCCGATTAACCGTAAAGTTTACGGTAAAGAACATTTTTTTTCCTTTATGGTTTTGATACCATTTACAAAAAGTATGGTTATAAAACCATGAATACAAAACTATACGGTTTTTTAACCATTTACAACTAGCATTTTTCAAAAACGTAAAAGTAAATAATAATTATTNTCTAAATAACTGCAAATATGAACCGCGTTTGGAAAATTTCACCTTTATCATAGAAAAAGACACCGGTGTTTTATGCCATATTTCATAACCATATGTGATTAAAAGTTAAATATAGTATTTTCCCATTATTTTGACCTAAATTAATACAAAATAATGAAAAGAGTATGAAGAATGTGACTAATAAAGATTCTGCGTTAAAGGGTTAATCAAATTTTTTTTTAAAAAAAGATCTAATTTTTTTAATAGAGATAATTTATTTCAAATTATGTTTACACTTATTAAGTTTTGATATCGTTAGCTCATCAATCAAATTAGTTCATCAAACTAAGGATCTAAGAGCCAAAAATGGGGAGTCAGGAAAATTGAGCTCATATGGAAAATCTACTTAAAATTGAATTGAATTTAACGAAATTTTCTATTAAATCGTTTAAGTAAACTGTCAAAAACTATATAGAATAAACATTTTTTTCTATCTTCCCTGTGTGTAGACTGTTCCTCGAAGGTTTTGCCATTGCATATTGACTATTATTGCTCTTTTTAGCAAATAATAGTCACTTTTGTTACTGTTGTGAGTTTATAACTGTTAATCATGACAGTTAGATTTAATTTTGTCGAGTTTAACATCTTCATTTCCACGATTCACATGTGAGGCATCGCTTCTTTGCTTAAAAAAACAAGCTATTAGAAAATTCATAGTTTTACCCTCACTGAAACATTCGTGGACGTATAAGCTTTCTGGGAATTCTAATAGATGCAGAACATGTCATTTATTTGGGTAGAATTCCACTTGAACAGAAGTGATTTTCGAAAAATGACGCTAAATCCATGCGATGCGTTTTTTTAAAAAAAATATTGTATAATGTATTTTTCTTATCAATGAATTTTGATTCTTGTGTTATTCAAATTACAGAATACATATAAATCATTAAATAGGAAAAATAAAGTGTATAAAAAGAATGCTCTTTTAAAAAAATGTATTTCAGTGTTTTGTTTCTTTTTTTTTAATCTATAGCAATGGTTTTTAATTCATGTGTTATTCAAATTGCAAAGTACATAAAAACATTATAATGGAAGAAAATAAAGTATATAAAAATGCTCTTTTTAAAATATTGTATTTCAGCGCATTTTTTAATATTTTTTTTCTATCTATAGCAATGTTTTTTCATTCTTGTGTTATTTAAATTGCAAAGTACATATAAGCATTAAAATGGAAAAAAATAAAGTACCTAAATAGAATACTATGTTTAAAATATTCTATTTCAGTGTATTTCTTTAATCTCTAGCTATTGTTTTCTATTTTATTGATTTTTAAATCTCAAAGTAGATTTAAACCCTATAATGAAAAAAGAAATAAAGAAAAATAAAGAAGATGAAAAGAATGCTCTTTTTAAAATAGCGTATTCAAAAGTACTTTTAATCTCCTATTGGAAGATATTTTATGTAAAAAATAATTTTTAATAATTATTTATTATTTTATTTAATAAAAAAATATTTATTTAACGAGCATTTTTGAAATGTAAGGAAAACAAATTTTTGCTATTTTATTTTATGTAATTTGAATAAAAGTCTTTAAATTTTGATTAAACTAAATTTAATAATAAAGGAAACAATTGTGATTGCTTTATTACGATTACTGGTTACCCATTGGTCAAATGCTTTTTTTTCTTTTCTGGATTGTCACTGCGTTTCAAATCACGGATTTCAAAAACTGCCTCAATTGATATTTGTCTTCTTGTCGTCGAATTGGTTTTCAAATCTTGCCTATATACGTGTTCCAAGACGTCACAAAATACTTTTCGTTCGTCCAAGACATTAATTATAAGTTAATAATAAAAGAATAAAAAATACTTTAAAATATTATTATGTAAATACATTAAAAATGCCTGCTGGTGAAAATAAAAATGGAAAACTTAGTCTGGAAAAAATCAATTAAAGAAGTTCCAAAATTATCGTCTGCTTTTTTTTTAATATTTGAGCTTGTTGTGCTGCAACTATTAAAATAAACTGTTTAAATCATTATTAAAATAGCTTACAACTATTAAAATCACCATCAAGACGTTAATTATAAGTTAATAAAAGGAATATATAAAAAAAAAATATCAAACAGCAGCTGTCGCCATAGCAAGGCATGCAATGACGACGCATGCGCACTGTTTACTATTACTCTTGAACACAGTTGAAAAGTGTGATGATGTCCAAATAAGGTGCGCATGACATCAAACCCAAAACAACGCCCATTTTGCCGATGGGTAATAAATTATTCGATTGATTTTGTTTCATTTGGAAATTTGTGATTTAAAATTACATAATTCAAAATGATGTAAACTTTACAATTCAAAATTTCTGTGGCCTTATTAAAAAAATTAATAAACAATTAAAATTTATTTTTATAACTATGCTCATTTAAACAGCAAATGACAAAAAAATGAGGATAAAATATCGTCTCGTTTTTGAGACTATCTCTTTTAAACAACAAAATGCACAAAATGAGTACACGTCGTTGTTTCAATTTTGAGCAAGTCACTATACTCAATGAGTACATGGGGTTTTCTAATTCGACTGTATTTGTTTCAGAGCTGTTAGGAGTATGTGACACATTTTGGCTCTATTTTGACGAACTCTTCCTTATTGTATAGTGGAAATCAATATCATTTTGATTAAAATTTATGTATTCAAATTATAAAAAAAAATTTAAATCTGGTGACCACTTTAAATATAAATATTAAATATATTGCAAAAATTGCTTACAAAAATAATAATTCGATAACTGATGAATTCGATTACGATAATAAACAATTCGATTACATTACGCATTTATCGATTTTTCCGTAACTTCAGGTAATTTTAGGATATGTGGTGATTCCGAATATAACAATAAATATTTTTTCTTTTACTAAGTTTGAATAATCAAGCATTCAATCACTCAATCATTTGATTTAATTAAGAAAACTCTGACTTTGAAACATCGAATCTAAAATCCATCCAAAAGTCGATTACTTTAAAAAAAATACAAATTTCTTGTAATAAATTTTTTATGAGCAAAGTTTAAAATTATTCAAAAAGTTACCTCAGATTTGAGTTAAAAAAAGACAATCGTTTCTTTACTCTATCACTATCATCTGCAACAAAGTAATTATCCGAAATGTTTTTAAAATTATTTGAGCTATTACTGTATAAAAAATACGCAACTTTTCTGAAAAGACTAAAGCTTTTAAAATGACATTTTGTTTATGTTAGAAGCTACGAATAAAAAAAATGTTTATTTATTTATTTTTAAATGTTTATAAACAAAACTCTTATTTTGAGAATTGTTTTTCTAAACAATACTTCTCTTAACGAAAATATCTATTACTGAAATGACAATTTGTATATCCTCTAAAAAATTAATAATAAAAAAATAATCGAGAATAATTCGTAATTTATCCCTCTCTGTATTTTCAATGCAACGATGTTTTCTCTATTTCTGATACAGCTTCGAGTTATCGAAGTTTTGTGTAATTGTCAGTAACGATAGAAAAAGATCATAATTCTACAGCAGACAACGATATTATTGTTATCTTGATATGAATACATAATGATACTTATCTTGGAAATGCAAACATGCCGCTCCTTTATGAGTAATTTCCTATTTTATATTTTTACTGAGTCAAACCTTGTTGACGCTCAATTATCAATTATCGATTTCTTTCTGTATTATGCAAATGTCCTATTTACATTTTTTTTAAATCAAACATACAATTGATAACATAAAGTATGCAGAGTGCTTGAAGGGTTTCTGAAGAATGTTTAACATAATAAAAAAAAAAAGATTACCGACGAGATTTTTTCTAAAATCCATGATTTGATCAACAACGGAATTTATTTTAAAACTTTTTTTAATGGAAAAAAAAGAGAAAAAAACTTACAAACCTGTAAAGTTTGAATAAATGGAAAATTCGGGGGTTTCATACCTGGTATAAAAAGCATAGAAAGAAGGGAGATTAAACTATTTTGCATATCATCATCATCATTGGCGTGACAGCCCTGTGTGGGCCCTGGCCTTCTCGAGGATTCTTTTCCATCCTAATCTGTTCTCATCAGCGGTTCGCCAGTTCTTTCTGTTCAGTACAGGGAAGTCTTTATCTAAAGAAAATTCTCATCTAAGATGAAACACTATCTAAACATGACAATAAAAATTAGTTTATGTTTTGATAAAAAAAAAGGAGTGACAAATGATAGTTTCTGAACATATCACTTTTTATAACTTTATCATATATTTTACATTAGAATTAAAAGTTTTTTCAAAGATTTTGTTTTGATAAAGAAGTGATAGGAATTGCAATGGTACAATTGCACAGTGGAGCCTATGTTTCTATTAGATTAATAGTTTCTGGTCATATCACTGTTTAAAATTGTACAACATATTTTAAAATGTGTCAAACACACACACTGTAACACACATAGAGTAGCAACTTTTTCTAAATAACGACAGTCAGAGACACTTTTTATTTTGAAGAAAACTTGACAGAAAAATAATACAATGAACACTTAAGCAAGTTATTTCAGAAATTTGCTAAGTGGAACTTTTGTTTTTATGAGATAAATAGCTTCCGGTCATATCATTCTTTAAAATTTTGCCATATATTTCATATCTTAGTTGAAACTTTTTCTAAAATGACAGTCAGATATAGTTTTCATTTTGATGAAGAAGGGACAGAAATTTTACTGATACTGTGAACACTTGAAAAATTTATTTCACGGATTTCCAGCCTCGAACCTATATTTTTTTGAGATAAATAATTTTTACTCGCGTTTTTAATGTACTTAGCATCTTACAATGTACTACGCATCTTATTCGTAAAATTTTCTAAGAAACGGTAGTCAGAATTTGTTTTTAATTTGGTGAAAAAAGTGACATTATTGTAATGATTACAATGAACAAAGTGATTAAATATGAGAACATTTTACACTACCTTTTTATTTTTTCAAATAACGCATCGCTTGACTTTTTCTCGCAATAAAAATATTAAAAGACGTACTATGGACCGTGATAAATCCCAAGAAATAACATTTAAAAAAAATAATAAAAGAAATTGGTAGCTACTATGGGAGTAAAGTGTATATTGTATAGCTTTTGTTTGTTTACATTTTCTTTGCTTTGATTTAGTTATCATTTTTGTTAACGTTTAAATTATCACAGGATGATATCAAATTTAAGTAGCAAAAATAATTTTCGAAACGAATTTCCAAATCCATAAACAGATGCTAAGTTATACATTTTGCTACATTTTACCTTTTGAGAGAACAACAAAACACAAAAAGCTTGACAATCGGCCACTACATAATGTAAACTGTTTATTGGTCATTAATATCATTATTATTATTTACTCTACTAGTCATTGGCAAAATGAGTGTTGTTTTGGGTTTGATGGCGTGCGCACCTTATTTGGACGTCATCACACTTTTCAACTGTGTTCAAGAGTAATAGTAAACAGTGCGCGTGCGTTGCTATGGCGACAGCTGCTGTTTAATAATTTTTTTAGAATTCTTTTTTTCACTTTTAATTTTGTTATGCATTAAGTTTATGAGTTTAATTTTGAGACATGGGACCAGAGAGATCCCATAAATACTTCTTGAGTTGTGAATAAAAGAGAATTTCATCATTTGAACGATATTTTTTTTTTTTTTTGTCTCAATTAAGAATTAGACAACAACCATTTTGTCAATGGATAACCTGTGATCGCCGAAAGGCGATCACAATAATTTTGTTTCAAATTTTTCTAGATTCATATCGGGAATCTAGATCTAGATTTGTACACCTCATGCCAAACTGATTGTTTAAAGTTAATTGTATGCAAATTAAAATTTTCTTGCATTCCTTAATTAATTTTGTAAGTTAATATTTCGAAATAAATTATATTTTGAATATAAAAAATATTTTTAAATAAATTATGTTTCAGAATTGTTAAAGATTATTTTCGCAACACGTTAATAACAACTGTAGATAGGGAGTTTGTACTATCGAAACAAATATTCCAAAAACATGCATTTTATAGAACTCAAAGGCATGTAAATAGGAAAAAACCTATTCCGTGGAAAAAGTATGGTTAAAATTACCAAAATATGGAGAGAAAAAAGATTACCGTACTTCTGACACCATGGGAACAATAAAAAAGCTCGGTTATTTTTTATCGAAGTACTTTGGTAAAGATTTTGGTAAAATTAACAATAAAATATGGTTTTTTAATATGTGATAAAATTGTTAAATGCGGTAAAATTTGCTAATTTTGTCATGATACCTTAGAGCATGACATAAAAATTTTTTAATTTTTTTTTTTGGGTTAAATATATATTTTAGTTTTGCATTCGTTACTAAATGTGTGGTAATAAGAAGTATAATTTTAGAAACCAAAATCTTCAATAAATCTCTTCCATATGAATGGAAACATTACGAAATGAATGGGTTTAATAAGGTATAGTTTTGTTTTATAACCAGAGTTATGACTTTTTGTTTGTCAGAAATGTCATTGACATACAGTACGGTAAATTAATCAGATTTTTTTGTAATTATCATTTACTGTATTATTATTATTACTATTATTATTTACTCTTATTCTCTTTAACTTTTTTGAGGTGGAAAAAAAATCGCTATCTTGGTTCTTGTGATTTTCATCCTTTTCTTTATTAATTCGTTTAGATAACAAATGGCGCAAAAATGTATTATTATTACTATTTTTTATTTTCTAATTTATTACTTCTTGCTTCCTTTTTTTTATCAAAGGGAAAAGTTGTATTTTTTCATCAAAGGAAAACATTTAGCTACTTATAAAATTTTAACGTTTAACATGAGACAAATTTTTTTCTTCATTGAATTATATTATTTCTATATCATAGATAACAATTTCTAATGTTTTTACAATTAGGGCTGCAAGTGACGTCATCGTAGGCAAATTATAACATTTGTCGATTCAAAAACCAATCAGGTTCGACATACGCGTGTGGCGTCGCTTTCAGGTATCCAATTAAATCTGATTTAAATCATAGGGTTAAGCATAATCACTTCATTTCTTCTTGAGTAACAAGTGCTCAAATGTTCTTAATTTATCTTCAACCAAAAATAATAAAAGAAATTATTTAGGTAACTAAAAAATGCACTAAAACTAAGTTGTGGGAATAAAAAGAAGACAATTTTGGAAATTTGCATTTTAATTCTATTAACTACATCAGTATTTAAATCTTTTATGTTAAATCTTTTAAATATTTAATTTTTATAAGCTTTCCTTCGTTTTAAGAATATTTTTATATACGAACATTAATTCTAATTAGTAATGTTAAAATTTCATTTATTCAATTTAAATTACCGAATTCAATTAACTTGACACTGGCGAATAAATGTTTCATTTGAGGAAAAAAAAAACTATTTATAATGAAGTCGTCGAGAGAGATAATTTACTTTTATTTTTATTATAGTTTTTCTGCTTATTTCAGTTTAAGTTTTTATTCGTATTTCTTTCTTTCATACGAACAGCTGTAAAGTATCCATTTCTTTGGCAAAGCATTTGGCTTCATAAATACGAAAAATCGCCAAATTCATACAACCATACACGGCATGTGTTTCATCCGTAACGCAATATCCCTCTGCGGGTGAATCACACAGTTCGAAATAGCCAGTACGGAATAAGAAGTAAAACGAAAACGATTGTCCTCTTTCATTAACGTTTGAAAGGAAAAAAGCCGAGCATTGATATATTAATATTTAATAATCGGTGGCATTGTTGATTAATCGTTCGAAATGTGTTACGGAGTATCTGTTTATGTGAAAGATTTCGCTTAAATTGAGGATAGAATATTTCCATCTCATCATTTGGATTTATTATTATTTCTTGTAAGTATTAATTTATTTAATTAATTTAATAGTAAATATTCTTTCTAATTTTTGTGTAATAATATTTTTGCTAACTTAATTATTTAATAGTTTATTTCTTCCTTCATATTCAATCAAATTCGGTGAATTGATTATTAGATTTATGAATGTTTTAAGTTATTGAATTTAGAATGTGGACGATTATTAATTTTATTTATAAATACTATTTACATTGATAAATTATTTGATTGTGTATAATGTCATAAATGGTTGCGATGAAAATTTTTCAACGAAAAAGGTGAAAATGTTCTAGAAAATTATTTGTCATTTAATTTACATATTCAGTTCGATTAAAGATGAATTAAATAAGAAAACAAGCACTTTGTATATTTTTATTAATTACTAAACAATTCACTAGAATAAAAGCGTTTTCCTATTTTATATATTTATAGATGTTGTACTCATGTTTAAGATTTAAGCATACTAAATGAATTATATTCTACATATAAATATGTACGAAGTGAATTAATACGATCGTTTATGAAACTAATGGTCACAATGTAATGGTATTTTAAATTGCTTTTATTTATTTCAGTTAGCGAGTTATGAAATATCATTATAATTTATAATACTGTATTAAAATAAATTGAATTCTAGAAGTTGGGCTGTATCAGTGATGAAAACAAGTGAATTAATTTTAGAAAAGATTTGATTTATCGCATCTTTTTATTTGTTTCATTTCAACTCAGGCAAAAATAATTTTTGATGGATTGTTGACTATATATTCAACAAACTGTGTTGTCTATGTTTAAAATTTATTTTTTTAACTTAAGGAATTTTAATTTATACCTAGTTATGCTATTATTTTAATAATATTTTAGTTTTAAAATGAGATTAATAAACATTAGGTAATTTTTGTAAATAATATTCATTAAGACAATTGCTGATTTATCGTCTGCGGACTTTACATACAAATTAGTTTAATAAAATCAAGCAGTTAAGATGTTTTTTTTTAAATAACTCTTAAAGTACTTTACTCATCAATTTTTTTAAAACTTTCATTGCATTATGCAATTTTTCATTAATATTTTAAATTTCCAGATGACCTATTTTATTTAATATCTTACAATTTATAAAAACATTAACAATAAACCTCAAATCCTTAAGAAGGGACCAACATATTAATTATAATCTTTTGCCGTTTTTTATTCATTAATTTTGTCAAAGTTAAATGTAGTTTTGAAAACAAGTTTTTTTTTATTCGATATAAATTCAAATTTATAAATTCAAATGTGAATTGGTAGCATGATTTTGGAGTTATTTTTTCACCTGTCATGATCACGGTTTTTTAAATGTCATTATTCTTTTTTTGGAAATCAATTAAAATCCTGTTTCCAAAAGTCATTATCATCTTACTCTTCATTTTATTACTCCGTCAGTAATGCATTTATCATCTTGATAAGCGGAAGTTGATGAAGGCAACAGTAAAAATAGACTGGGGTTGTTTTCTTTTTTTCGATTTATTCATTCAAAACTTCTCTAAGTCGTTATTTTTATGAAGCTTTATTATATTATATGTATCAGGTAAGATTATTATAAAAATGGCTTCTTCTTTCTTGAATTAAACGTAACATTTTTATTTTCTATTAGATAAAATAAAGTATTTATGAATGTGCAATTTTTTTTTAGCTCTTAGAATTAATTGTTTCTCTCTATATTGTTTCTTTAAATTTCCATTTATTTTATTTTAATTCTCGGAGTGCGGATACAAAATATATTAAAAATATCGAAAAAATACCTAACAAAATATTTTAAAAATAAATAAAAGTATGTAAAACATGTATTAAAAAAATTTATATTGGAATAAAGAAAACTCAAAATAAAGAATTTCTATGTATGATTTCAGTTGAATTCTTTAATTATATAACTAATAAGAAATCGGAAAATTGTTTATAGGTAGAATTTGTTTGTATTTTATATTTTTAAGTAAGAAAATTGTGTAACATTGTTAACGTGGAAATTATTAAGTTATCGACAGTTAGTGATAAAAAAAGAACCTTTTAAATATTGAGTTTTGATGATCATTATTTCGTTGTTCTTTCTTAAGCTATTAGATCGGCAACATGATCAGTAGCACCAAGTTTTCGTAGTGAATCTGATTAAAATATTTAAAATATTGAAAAATTTTAACAAACAAGTTTAGCAAATTGTTATTATAGTTCATTTCATCTTGCTGGAAACAAAATGAAAGTAACCATGTTATGTTATTAATGATTTTTGTCTGCAAAATATTAGTCATATTTTTTAATCATGTTTAGAACCAATTTGTTAGTGTTTATTAATTTATTAATATGTTTTAATCCGCTTTTAACTTTTGATATATGAAGATATTAAGTAGTAAATTTTATGTCTAGAATTTTGAAGTCTTAAGTTAGTTGAAAATCGGAACTAAAATAACTTAGTTGAAAATCGAAACTAAAATAACTAACAAGTACGTATCAGTAATACGTACTTGTTAGTTATTTTAGTTTCGATACCATGTACATTTGTGCTTACCAAATGGAGACAATATTATTAGTTTAAATAAAATATTTTTGTATTGTATTAAACGAATTTTTTTATACAATATTAGTTACTTTAGAAACGGCAATTAATAAAGTTAGAATTATGTATTACTTATTTTTGACACTACTATGAGGGAGATGTAAAAATTATTATAAAATGTAAAGTTGTCTTACAATATACTGTATGGTATCTTTTTTTCTTCTTCTTTTTTTTAAACAGTTTTCTGTTTCCCCCTCTAAATTTTTTATTACGTTGCACAGCTATTATTAGTTTAGTTGCCCAATTTTATTCCTTTTTTTTCCTTTTAGTTTTTTTTATTTACAATTGAGCTATTTTAACATTTTCGCTTGTAGCGTATTGATTATTATTAAATCTATCAATTTAAATCCTAAAATCTCCTACATATCTAATTACCAATTAAAATATTTTGTAAATAAGTTTAAAATTATCAAATTTTTTTAAAAAACTGAAATGTTACATTAAGCTTTCCTCACTTGTTTTGCTTTTGCAAATTTGACATATTTTATTTTATTGGCTCAAAATGTTTTTTCCTGTAATTTCCCATAAAAATTGATTTTATAGAATAAGCTGCGTACGATAACGTGTTATTTACACCTGTGTTGGCGACTGAATAACTCGCATGATGTTATTTGTGAGTAAGATAAAAGCGCTGAAGCTGATTCATTTCCATATTCAACCTTGATCAAGGCCGAGCAACGTGTTCGATGTCAGACATCTGCGTACAGTCAGCTGATAAAACTTGCATTTTGTTTGAACAGAATTTTGTGTGATAAAGTTAGTAATATATGGCAGTTTCAATTTAGTTACTTTCAGCTTTTTGAACTCTGCTTTTTAAACCCTTTTTCTAGAATTTTTCATTTAATTGTATCTAAAATGTGAAAAATTCATTATCAAAGAAGTGTGACAAAATTGTTTTTATTTTATGCTATCTACGAACGGTCTATCCATTAACTTTAAATGTTTATCAAAATATCCTATTAATTTTGAGGTCAACTCTGAAGACGAGGGACCTGCGGTGTCTTATGTAAATTGGGTTTCGAAAAGTACTCATTTTTGCTTACCAGCCAGAAACACATACATTTAAAAGGAAACGAAAATTGATGGTAATGAAACTCTAAAACATGCTGTGTCTATCGCTTAGCATATTTTATGTCTGTATTGTTGTCTGAACAGCAATCTTGACAACAATGCTAAACTTACCAGCCATAGTTAAGATTTAAAAACCAGTTACCTGTGATGATACCATGACGATCTTTTTAGATCTTGGAAAAGATCTTTAATATATCTTCTCGATTAAGATCATAATGATAATGCTCATCATCTGTCAAGATGATGATATTTGTTGATCATCTCTGATTATAACTGAATTAAATTCGTGACTGAATAGCGGAACACTCCAAAGTGTTAAATGCACCAAAAAAAAAAAGAAAACAAATCTCGTGAAAAAAATCTTTTGTTCGAAAAGTCTTGCATTGAATAATTGCCCATTACATTTTTATAAATTTTGAAACTAGATACTTACTATTAGAAATTTTTTTCGGCAGTATTTTATTTAAAAAAAGAAACAAACGGATTGTTAGGGCACAATCGAGTTAATTATATGTGATAAATTTTTTTTTACTGTCACTGATGAATTGTACTTTATTTACTCCACAAAAATCCGTGACTTTTTAGTTGATACTTTTTAATATGAAAGAAAAGAAAGTGTCACTAACTAACATATATTTTATATTAACATATATTATAACGTATATTTTAGTTCTTCAAAGATTTCTGGTGCATAAAGCTATTTCATTTTTCTAATCTTGCAAAAATCAGTGAAGGGTAATCGACTTTTTAAGTGCAACTAGCTGTCTAATAGATCAACACCCTATATTGAGATTTAATTTATATTGTTTCTATTGCCTACGATATAAAAAAAAAAGTTGTTTCTTTTTTTCCTTTTACGTACAGTAAAGTTTCCTTTCGGTTTAATAGCTCCTGTGTAATTATGGGCCGGACTTGCAGTTTATCACTTAATTGATGCGTAATTGTGCATGGGGGAGGAGAACTAGATATGTTTTCGAAAGTTCTCATAAGTTACATTCGGAGGCGCCTTATTTCTAAGCCACGTTTTCTAAATTATATAATCGTCTGCAGTTGCTATGGCTAAGGGGCAGATCCTGCAGCAATCAGAATTTGACAGATTTATTTTCATTTTATTGTAATGGATGTTATGGTACGGTTGGGTGGATTGGATTAACTTAGAATATGATATTGAGAAATAGACACCTTATCGCGGAATAAAATGCCTGTCTGATTGCCTGAAATATTGTTATTTAATTCATTTTTGTTTAAAACTGTTGTTGATTTTATTGAATTTTTTTTATTTAAAACTCGTAGTTCAAATATTATGCAATTGAAACTAATTGGGGAAACATAACCAATGACACTTTTTATAATGTTTTTAAAATTTAAAAAATAGACTAAAAGTAGGATGAGACTAAAAATACTAAAAATACGTTTAAGAAGAAATTTTTATGTGCATTTTATAAATGAAATTTTTTCGCGTTTTTTTTCTTTCTTTCTTCATGCGTTTGAGTTTCTATTAATTACTTTCTATAGAACTTGTTATACCATCTTGTGATTGAATGACAAGGTCGTGGATTTTTCTTCTTCTTAAAACTCATTAGTTTCGAAGCTAATTAGAAGCGTTTCATGCGTTATGTCAAGCAATTACTAAAAAAATGTTTTCAAAGTTATAAATTGATTATAGCATTAAGCGAATTATTTAGTATGATTCATCATTAGTAATTGTTTGTAAATTATAATATTAATTAATTTATACCAATTTAATATTAACATGAATATTATTCAAATGATGCCCATTTCTTGTCGTCACTACGTATCTATTTCATTTGACCTAATTTATTTTCAAATAGCGAGCTATTAATTAAACTATGTATTTATTAAAATTATTTAAATCTACATTTATGACAAATGAATATAGTGCTTTGATAAAAGGTCATACTTAAATTCAAATTAACTTTTGACATCCATCTTTATAAAATTCTCAAGGATTTTAATTTTTTACCTTCAATCTTTTTTTTAATATAAATTAATTATATAATGCTAATCAATCAAGTGTTTTTAAATTATGTGTGCTTGAAAGTCTTGAGAAAATGACTTCAGAATCTTCAAGATATGCATTAGGGAATAGTTTGGAAACTGCTGACACAAGTATTAATCAAAATTAATGTTTTCAAAGAACTTGTTCTGTGATGAATGTGATTTCTGATATACTTATTGATTGGATGAATTAAAATCGTTTTTTTAATGTTATACCAAATAACAAGGTATGGCTTATTAGTGACTAAAGTCAATCGACAGTAAATATTGTAATTTAAAATCGAAAGAAAAATGCTAAATCGTTAATAAATTACCTATTCACTAAAGCGTAACATATTGTAATTAAAACATTTATGAGTATAAAAAAGGCGATGTGAAAAGTTTTTTCTCTTTTTCTCCCAAATCTTATCTAACTATTCATGGACTCCGGCAGCTAAAATTTTATTTTTTTTCTCTTCTGGTTTATTAATTCTTATGTGTATGTTAGGTACGAGTACATACACATACCTAACATACACATATAGGTATGTGTATGTACTCGTACACATACCTCTTCTATTCTGTATTCAACCACGCCGGTTGAATATTCGTTTAAGCCAAATTATTTGTATTAAATTGATTTATAAAATTGTTTTTAACTGTTTGATGTTATGCGGAAAAAAAAGATTTTCATTGGTTTTGTACTATCAAAATGATACAAAAATGCGAGTCAACAACTTCATAATATTTTACACAAGAGTAATGAGTAATGATGTTTTTTTATTATTATCATGAAAGAAAGAAATGTTTACAGACATAAGACGCCAACTCATATCAAACTTAGATGATTAACAACGTAATGTGCCAACTTAAATTAATTAATTAAAATGTACGATGCTTTAAGCATATATAACTGCTTTTAAATTGCTAGGCTATTTCAGATTTACTATTCACAAGTTTTAAAATAAAACGTATTTAAGTTAAAAAAAAAAAATTTTTTTTTATAGTGTTTTTATTTCAGTTGTCAGACAGATTAGTAAGATACGAAAAAAAAAATAGTAATGAGAGTAAGTCAGCGTTATTTAAAAATGCTTGACGAATCATTTATTAAAAAACGTAACTTAAACGTAATTTAATTCGTCATTTTCGCATGTATTAACATAACATAAATAGAGGTTTTAACATAATCCATGGAAAAACTTTCAACTGATAATAACGGATCTTACAGCGATAGCTTATAGTATCGAAGTAAACAATTTTCTAGCATTTGTTATAGGTATAACCTGTGACAAATGTTAGAAAATTGTGTTTACATTTTTTAAATGTTGAATCAATTCAGAATATAAATTTTTGCAAGAAAATGCAGTTTTTTATACATCAAGAATTTGCATAGCTCATCTCTTAATTTATACAATTGAAGAAATACAAAAAAATAATGTATACAAAAAAGAAATATGAGCAACTATATTGAATGTTTTAATATTTAATTATGTTTAATATTTGTTTGTTTTAATAAATTTTTTTAGAATTATTTAGTTTCTTGAATCTTGTTTTTTTCTTTCTTTTTAAATGTCATGTCTGTTACCCTTATGTACTAACAGACATGGCAAATGTATTAATTAACATGACATCATTCACTAAATTTTTTTTAAATTTGAATTTAAACTACCTACTATTACTAATATTAAAATTATATATGAATAACCTTTGTCTAGAATTCTAGAATATGTAAAAATAACAGAAAAAAAACGATGAAAAGAACTACTGTATGGAATATATCTAAATAGTATAGAAGAAATATATGTGATTATTTCTTTATTTTAAAACTACATATTCTATAAGTGTAAAAAAAAATTTTCTTTCTCAAATGACATTGAGGTACAAATGGACATTAAATCATTTTAAAGACTGAATGTTAGTTTCACGTTACGCATGTCCTCATTTTTATATTGAAAATTTCATTATAATTTCGTTTTTACTTCTTTAAAGTATTAACCTTATTCTATATATATTATGGTTAATAATGTCAGCTCATATAAACCTATTTTTATTATGATTGTAAGAAAATAAAACATATCTAAAAAAAAACATTTCACAGTCTGAATTTTGAATTCGCAAGTATTTAAACTGGAATGAAGTAATAATAAATTATCGTTTTAAACCAATCCACCCGACAGGTCAATTTTTTTCCTGCTTGTTCCTTATCCATGACCCAATGTATTCGTGACAAATTAAACTTTTTATGCGTTTTATAACTCTTAAATACCATAAAAATTAACTTATAGTGTATATACATAAAGTTTTCGCCTATTAATCGTTCCATAAAAAACAATAAAAAAATCCGGACTCTTCAAAAACTTATATTATGGATTTATGAATTAGTGTTTATTCAATCAGGCTCTTAACTAACTTCATTAAATAAATTTAGAACAGTGAAAATTAAAATTTTAATGGACTTATCTTGTAAACTAAAAAAATTATTGTTTTGAAAAAAATAGTTAATAATTTATTTTTATTATCTTTAATCGTCACTCTGGTTCAAATCTCTATCGGTTTCTAAATACATACAAGAAAATAATGGGAAAAATATTTATAGCCTTATTTTAGCGATGACCAATTTTTTCAAATTGTGGAGCCCTAAATGATCGAACTTATTTTGGCGAAAATCCGAGACTTCCTGAATAAATTTCATTAGCGATTGGTAAACTTATTAATTAACGAAAGAATCATAAAGGTTTTGAAAATATGTATTGATTCAAATGTTTTTTATTATTTTAATATATAGTGAATTAATGGAGAGTTAAAAAAAAATTTTATCATATAATTTTATCAAGATCAGTCGGTTGGGTTTTGTCTCAGACAGTTGAAATCACAAGTTTAGAGTGGAATCTAGTCCAGTTCTTAATTAGATTATATTGTATTCATAAATTGAAAATGAATGAGTCGAATTATGGTTTTCGTATAAATGAAAACGAAAATGGACGAAAATAAACGTGTAGAATGTTTAGCAGAGAAACATACTTCTTCATTGTTGAATTTTTTTTAAATTTTTTTTTTAATTCGATGCGAAATATTAATGGAATTTTTCACTAATGCATGTCCTTTTCATAATTCATTCATTATAATGTTAACATTGACTTGAATTTTCTTTCTTCACAAGCATTTTAATTAAACATAATTTCATAAAAATAACGGAAACATTAAATGAATATTGGTATACAAATAATGGTATGAATAATGGAATAACTAATTCTATACAAATTTAGTTAAATGTTTCCGAAATCTTGACTAGTTGACTCCTGAAAAAAAAAAGTCCTAACTTTTAGAATCCTGCTACCTAGGGTTCCGCGAAACACCATTTGGGGACCGCTAGCTTATGTGATTAAAATGAAAGTCATCAAAATTTTCACCGTCGGTTTATTTTATTTTATTTTTTTGTGCAAAAAAATATTGTTATTTGAAGACCATTTATAGCGTTATTTTATTATGAAGATCATCAATCCAGTATTAAAATATTTAATAACCTCAAAATTCTGCTGTGTCTTAATGTTCAAATTTAAAGATATTTTTCAAAAATCTATAAATAAGTTTAAGATAATATTACTTGTCCCAAACTTAATTAATCATATTAGAACGTTTTTGATCCTATATTTAACCGAACAATTTGAAAGGAATCCTAGAAAATCATTGATAAGCTATTGGAGAATCGAAATTAATAATTGAATTATTATTAAGTTATTTTTTAATTATTTAATTCTAAAATTTGTTTTTTAGCTGAGTTAATAAGTTAATTAAACAAATATGTGAATGAATCTAATATATCATAATAGTCTTTCCAGCTGTCAAGAAACTGTATTGCATTTCTTTTTCAATATTTTTAGAATTTATTTCTTCTTTCTTTCCAGAGCCGTCTTAACAACACGCAGGGTCCCCGGGCACAGAAATGTTTTGGGAACTTATAACAGGACATACTGCTTAAAATCGAACTAAAAAACTGCACATACACAAAATAAAACATTTTTAACATATGCAATAATTTGAATAAATTTAAATGTATTTAAATTTGTTTTTAGTAGACACAAAGAAACCTGAAGTCACATAAAAACTTCATTGGAACGTGAAAAATAGATTTCAGTTGTTTTTTTAAGTTTCCCTGGTGATAAACTATTCAAATTATTGTTGTTTTCATGATAATCAATCACTATTTGCAGAAAGAAAGACAAACTACACACTTTATACAATAGAATATATTTATTTTAGAAAAATATATAAGGCAATTTTGTTTAATTTCAGTTTTTTTAAAATACAATTTATAAAAAGTGAGATTCTCAAGGGTCCCCTGAGTGCCTTGGGCCCTCGAGTACCGCCCGGTGGTGCCCATGCGTGAAGACGGTACTGTTTCTTTCTTTAGAATTTCTTTTTATTCGTAGAAGAGAAGAAAAATTTGTTTATAAACAATTAAACTCAAACTGATTTAAGATTAATTCAGGAAGATTTCTTTCATCTTGACGTAAATATGTCCGAGAACAATAGCTTAATGGCATTCCCAAGTAAATACCATTGGAAAAAAGTCTGAAACAAAAGCAAGGTCAATTGATTTGCCCCAAGTTTCATTTCTCATTGTTAGTTAAGTGGCGGAAGTCGGCTTATGTCATTTTAAGGTAAATCCTTTAGCCTTGGTGCCACATTTCTGCTTTGTCGTAGGCGCACCTATACTTGATAAAATCATATGTTTATTATCCTTGGATATCATCTTAAAAATTGAGACTTTTCATCGACAGGTGTTTGCAAGTGACAATCTGACTGGAGAATTATCTTTATATTTTTGATACAGGTATTATCAACAATGAAACTAAAACTAGAAGCAAGAGTATTAGCGGGAACAATTTTTCTTCATTTCAATATTAATCATTTTCTATAAAATAAGATTTTAGATTTCTAAAATACATAGATTATATAATGAGAGATTGTTTGATTACACTGGGGAACAGATTTTGTTTTGTTTTCTGTTACGTGAGAATTTGTAATAGATCCTAGATACTTTCGTATCGCTGATTTCAACTCTGCTATCAGTTTCTCTCTTCAAGCTACAGTTTTTTTTTTTTTTAAATGACATTTTTAGCCTTCTTTTTGTCGGAATGCACAAGTTTATAAACGTTATATATATAACAGGACGGGGTGCGTAACGTTTTTAAAAAGTGCTTAAAGATGCTTATTTTCGATTTTCGTTTTTTAAAAGCCCTTTTAGCCTGGATGTTTTTAAAAAGTGCTTAATTTTCCCTTTTTCAAAATGAGATTTTTCCTTTACTATGTTGATTTTCGCTTTGTCAGTCCTTAGCGTATGAAAACAACATTCGTTTTACATGATTCAAAATTTCAAGTTTTTTGACAGTTGTCAAAAACAATGCCAAAAGGTTTTTTTTTCGTGACATGACGGTTTAAAACAAGATAGAACCGTTAATTGTCAAAAACTTTTCAACCCTGCCTAATTATGATATTTTTTAAAGTGCTTAAAAATATTTTATGAGTGCTTGAAAAGTGCTTTAAAGGTACTTATTTTTTGTTGAATAATTTGGCTACGCACCTTATTCTTCGATACTTTCCTATTGCTATATCCTAGGCTATATCTTGTTAGGCTATATCTATATCCAGTTCCTATTGCTATACCTTGGATACTTTTCTATTGCTATTTCCTATTGCTATTATCCTAGATACTTTCCTATTGCTGATTTCAACTCTGCAATCAGTTCCTGTCTTCAAGCTACAGTTTTTTTTTAATGACATTTTTAGCATACTATTTGTCGGAATGTACAAGTTTATAAACGTTATATATATAACAGGGGGTCGTATAAATGTTGTGACAAAATTCTAGCGGAATAAAATTGTATTGGAACCCATGCCCTGAAATGTCGCCATACGCCGCTAGAGATGCTTTCCCATTATGAACTGTTTCTTCGTGTCGAACAGGTCATAATAGGACATTTCAGATCATGCTTTCCTACGCATTTTTAATCCTGAAGATGTGCCTTAACTCCCCTAGAAGTTTGTCTCAACATTTACACGATCCCCTTCTATACTTAACGTTTTAAATTAAAAATTGACGAAAACTGACATAGGAAAAAAAACTAATTTCAGATTTGGTATCCCCACACCCGAATGAGGCAAGTTGAAGTCTTATTATGAATGTAACAAAAAATCTGTTCCTTAGCAGGGGTCTGTTTAGAAGAAATTTGGGTCCGTAAACAAAATATTTTACTTAAAAGCAGACACTTCACAAATTTGTTTATCTTCATTATTGTTTTGTTAATCGAATAAACCCTTCCCAGGAAGGGGAGGGGAGAGAAAGAGAAAGACAGGTGTAAACGAACTAAATTTTGTCTTCGGCAGACTCTTCCTTTATTCGTCCGAAATGAATATTCTGCTTTCAACAGTATAGGCTAAATACCAAATATTTGTATGTTGCATCGCTAATTTAGTAGCTGCAATTGCAGTTTATTTTTTAAAATTTAATTTATTTAATTATAATTTTACAGTGTAGAGCATAATCTTGTATGTCTTTACAATTTAAAAACTCCTTGAAAAAGTTTTTTTGAAATAACGGACCCTATTTGCACAAATTCACAAAAGCGGACCCTGGTTGAAAGAATGTTACTTTACGTTTATTTTATATTCACAAATTACGAATAATTTTTTCACAATTTTACAAAAACGGACCTTTCACAAAATGTCTGGACAGACGCCTGCTTAGTGTTATCATAAATGTGGATCCTGGTGATAACTCATAGGTTGATTTTATCCTTGTACTCTTAGATTGAATATAAATTTTATTTAAAAAATAATGAATTAACATATTGGTTTCGGATAAACAAACATATTTTTTAACATAGCAGAAAATGTTGACTAAAATTAACTAAACCCCGAAATTCGCCTACCTTGAACATTTAGGTTCCCCAAACATCTAAGAAATGTGTTATCTTTATGGGTTTATTAATTTAAATTAAAGTTTATAAAATAATTGATTTATTGCAACGTTAATTAAGTTATTCACAAAACTTGGAAAATAATCTGCTCTTGTTTTCTTCCTTCCACGAGGTTTCTTCCAATGTTATTCTAAAAATAACTTTTGGTGGAGGTCCTTATCTGGGCTTTCCTGTGAAGTGCCTTTTAACAGAAGTGCAACACATGTTAAAGACAAGAATCATTGTAAGCAATTTTATGTTTTCACACGTGATATGAGGAAGATAGTGAGTCAAAATACACTCTTTAACTGTTTTCACCATTGAATATGTCTTAAATTCGAAATTTCTATTGATTTCGTTTATGCTCAAATTACATGTTATAATCAAAGATTAGAAGCTTTTTTTGATTCATTAAAAAAAAAAGTTCCTTGTTAGTTAAATTTAATAAGCAGCGTAGAAAAAATTCTGGTAAAGAAATTTCTAAAAGTAGGATTATATTATTCACAATTAAACAAAAAAATAATAATAATGTTTCATTTATAAATAAAAGCAACTTTCAAATCCGAATTTAATTAAAAAAATATTCACTAACCATATTTTTAATATAGTTAAAAAAATTAAAAGTTTCTTTATGTGGTTTTTGAACAAGAAATCGTTTTAAAAACAAAGAATTTTAAAATAAATTCTCCGTTATTTTCATTTTGTGTGTGTGTTTTTGACATTATCTAACCTTTAAAGACATTTTTGAATTCAAATATGAAAATTAAACTTAAAATGATTTCATTCACGAGATTCGCCTCAAACTACTTGTTGAAACATGCACATTAATTATTGTTATCGACCTCATAATGTTATCAATTAAGTAAATTTCAATGAAAAAATAAAAGAGGAACAAATCAAGAGAAAAAAAATCATTCTGACTCTCTCTCGTTATATATATATCTATACGTAGTACATCTGTAAAAAGCTAAATGAAAATATCAAAAATTGATTTAGTTCATTCAAGTCGCGTGGTGATTCTTGTGATCAGTGAATCGATTAACTGTACTCATTTCATTTTCATCAAAATGAAATGAAGGTGAATTACAATCTGTAAGGTAATAAAACCTCAAAAAATGAAAGATAACAATATATTTCAGACGACTAACGTTATGGGTGACTTATTTCAAGTGTGACGTCACTGTAATTGTCACGAAAAGATTTTTTTTTTTTTTTACATTGATTGCATAATTAAAAGAACTAAAATAGCATTTGTAATTTTTTTATTCAATTTACTTAACTATACGGCATGTATATTTTTGATGTAGTTCTGTATTTTATTTAATAACCGGCGTGGAACAGCCGACCCAATTCTGAGTTTACGACTATCAGTGAACAACTTCGTAGCTTTGTTTTTTTTTTAACCCAACCCAGAAGACAAAGGGACTCCTAGATCAAGCATTGGGAGTAGCCTTCGTGGATGCCTTTTTTTATGGAACTTGTATGCATTTGCGTTACATAGTGATTAATACCACGAAAACATCCCACGGTTAATCCAACGGCAAGGGGATTCTAGTCCATGATTTTTCTACCACTTAGGATATTTTACGTCATCAGTATGGTCCGTGCGAGCCAAGAGCAAAATTTGTATTAACGAGCCACCGCAGAAATTCGAACCTGGGTCACCTCATTATGAAGCGAAGTCTCATTTGATGTAGTGGTATTTTTTGTTACACTAAAATATTGATTAAAAAAATATATGAACTAAAAAAAACCTTGTTTTTTTAAAAATTACTTAATTTTTTAAGCCTGAGTAATTTTAAATTTTTTTAGAAAATTTCTCTATTTTTACAGTGGAATTTACCACTGTAGGAAATGCAAATATATTTCAAAACTAACAAAAATTACCAAACATGCCAAATCATTATTAGGTATAGGTCAATGGAAAGAATAAACATTTTCTCTTTTAGTAATAAAAATTGTTAATATTTTTGTTGGACTATTACGAAATTCCTGTTGTATAATCCGTGGTAGCATCAAAAATAAGATAAAGTTATTATAATATGTGTGTCTTTGATAGGCTAATGTGTGTATGTTTATGTGCACTATTTTCCATCTAAATAAAGTATCTAAATTACTCATTTGCCTAACTACTTTTATTTTAGTTCTATATGTTATTTAGTTAATTTATTTTAGTTCTATATGTTATCGCCAAAATTTCATTTTTTATATATTCAATCTCTAAATTTACACATTTTGTAAATTATTATATTTTGTAAATTATTATATTATTATATTATCTGTCTAAGAATATCTTATTTACTTTTTCAGTATAATATACAAATGAGATCATACAAAGCAGCAATCAAAATACGTTCAAAATACGTTTATTAAATTCAATTATTTTTTAAATTACTAAAAATGTAGAGAAAAATTATTTAAATCGTAATTGTTAGATTTAATACTACAAATGTGTATCTTAAACATATGTATGCGTAATTGTTCGGTTTGGTATTATGCGAAAAGTTTTGTAATATCTTTTAAATATTTTACACATATTGGATATTTTGATAAACAACTATTGTATAATAATGTTAAATTCCTATCAAATAATAAATACGTGTTTATTTCCTTGTAATTCGAGAAAAATAAGATAGATATCAATTGTTCGATTGCGCAAGTTCGGATAGTATTTACCAACTAATATAGATATTACGATTATCACTGGACTGCGAAAATAGATCTTATCTCTCATTCCATTAGTGATGTTATTTTGTTATTGTTTTTTTTTTCAGTTTAAGCATCTTAATTTTATTCTATTTACATTTTTTTGTTGTTGAAAATCTACCGCCACGGGGAAAAAAAAGAGTTTAAGTACCACACTTGAAGCAAAATGATGATTTTAAGCTATATATATATATCATCTTACTGTGAAGAATTATCTGGAACTTTCATATTTTAAACGTTATAAAACATTTTTTTAAAATTCGTCAATTTAACTACATTTTCCCACCTAGGTGAAAATTATGAAGATCACTTCCTTATTCTCAGTTTTTGCAACTTTTTATGAGTCCGGATAAGGCAGCATTGGAGTACGTTTTTAAATATTAAAAAATTAGACCACAAACGCTTTTCATTTTCACAAAACTGTGGCTTTTCTCCCTATTGACGTTTTGCACCATTTTCAAAATATTGGCTTTAGATAGGCTTAAGATGACTTCACAGTCATGAGTAACTGTTGTAAACTCATAGCAGTTATGAAAATGGCATATTGTGTATTAACAAAAGAGCATCATTTTATATGATGACGGAGCCTTAAAAAAAAACAGCCTAAGAACACTAGATCGCGGAGTAAAATTTAATATGTTCGTGTGCTTGTAAGAAAAGATTTTGAAAAAATTGTTCTTTCCTCTCATATGGATAAAATGTTATTTGTAACTTTTGCACAACTTTTTATTAAATTGTGTGCTCTTAACTATCAAAAATCAAACTTTCTATTTCCGGAAATCGTTGTACGAAACAAAATATATCTGGTAAACAAAAGATAAAGCTAGTTTGCTATCTTTCTTTATTCCAAAATCCGAACCAAGTTGGAATTTGAACCTTTTCAAGAGAAGAGCCCTTGAGAGATATCTTAAGTGAATTGAGTTTATTTTTCTCTTTCAAGATGAGTCATCCTTTTCTTTCTGTGTGACCGAGGAAGGGGTTTCTTATTGGATTAATGAATGTTTATTCTTCATGTCAAAGGCCTCTTTCTTTTCTCTCCCTTCATTTCAACCCAGGATTTTTCTTATTTTTGCTGTGAACTTTTGCTGCTTTATGCTGTTTTCATATGAGCCTTTTTTTTCTTCTTCTTCGAAATCAGTTTTTATGGATTAAATTTTTGAATGTGTAAAAATGAATTTTTTTTCTCCAATTAAATCAATAATATAATAATTTGAATTCAATGTAAAAATATTTGTTTTTATTTCAGCTGTTATTCAATATAATGCGATCGATAAATATACTTCGAAATACAACTCCTATAACTTTTTTCTATAACTTTTTCTATAACACTATTGCTTTTTCTTAATAACTACGGTGATTTATATATGATTTTTTTCCAATAAATATTTCTTTTCTCGCTTCATTAAATTCTAATTTAATGGAGGGTTTTATTACCGTTTTCTTAATGAACAATAGGCGATATAACAATGCATTTTATTTTAACTTCCCTGATTAGTAATTTTACCTTGCTCTCTTTTCTCCAGAATTACATCACGATTTTTTATTATTGTAAGCAAAATGCTTTCCTATTCTGTGAGCGAAAAGGAATCGGCGCAAATAAAACGCCCCAATAAGTAATTAATCGAATCAAAACCAAATATATCTGTTTAATGTTATTTTAAAAATATCGGAATTATATTGACCAAATTCGATTTTATTTCAAGAAATAATTAACTCTTTTTCTCAGGGAAAAATTTTGTGAAGCGACTCTTTTTGTTCACAATAAAAAGATTTTGCAATTTTTTTTTGTTCTTTTAATTCGACCATAAATTTTCCAAGGTCTAATTGAATTTCTTCTGAACTTAGCCAAGTCAGTTTGTTTAACAAAATTTTCTAGCTTATATATATTATTTTTAATGTTGAAATAACTTTTTATAGTCGTAGATTACTTATATTGTAATATCATTTAAAAAAATGCTATAACAATCGTGTGAATCATATGAATCGTACTGTCAAATCGTATGAATTTTGAAAACTTTAATTGGTATTGATTTGCAACATTCAAAATAATTTGAAGAATAGCATTAAGCATTTAAAAAAAAAGACTTAAAGGCAGCATTTTATATTTATTTATTTTTTTCTTCAATTTTTCATATACTTTCGCCTATTACTGTTATAATTCTGCCGTGCTACCATTGTCCCAAGTTGGCCATCCTTAGACTAAAAAATTTAAAAGCATTTCAGGAAAATAAAATTATTGTTTTTGATCCACAATGCAGTAAAAATAATAAAAAAACCTAAAAGAAAAATTATCATGAATAATTAAATTAATAATTAATGCAACAAAACAACTCGTATAACTCATTAACTCTCTAATCGGGTTATAGTAAAAACTTGCAAATGTTATAAAAAAACATTTTTTTTTAAAGTATTCAAAGTGTCTTTGAATTGCAGCATAATTTTACCAAGATTAAAATTTAGATTTTTTACACGTGTACACGATTTTTTACAAGACATAATATTGAATTGATCAGGTCATGTTTTTTTCGATCAAATAGCCCAAAATAACTAAACTTTAAAATTTTACGATACTTTGGCAACAAGGAACGGTACGAATTTTTACGATAATTGATAGGATTTGGTCTTTTCATATAATTTATTGATACAATTATCGCGGAAAAAATCTTTTGTTTATAGTTCCTTATGTTTTATTTATTTGTTATGGTTAAATACTCGTGTACTAGGAAATATATATAAAAATAGAGAAGTACCACTTATTATTTTTGTGTTTTTTTTCTTATTTTATAATATATATTGAAGTATTTTGCTAGTATTTTTGTCTGCAATTTCGAGTAATATTATTTACTGTAGTTATTAAAGATCTTAACAAGCTTGTTTGCGGTTCTATATGAAAAATATGAACAATATGAATTCTATATGAACAATGTTAAAGAAAACAAGACGTAAAATATAACTGCAGGTGTTATACCAAACTTAGTTAAAGGTACTGTTTTTTTTTTTTTTTTTAAATGTTGTGAATAATATACTCCTACTGTTGAAAATTTGCTAACATAGGGTCTTACGGCTGTTTCCTTTATGAAGTAGGATTCTGTATATTGAGGGGAAAAANTAAAAAAAATTATTTTGTGAAGGGTCCGTTTTTACGAAAAGATATTTTGTGAAGGGTCCGTTAACGGACCCAAATTTCTTCTAAACAGACCCCTGCAGACTTAGTTAAAGGTACTGTTTTTTTTTTTTTTTTATGTTGTGAATAATAAACTCCTACTGTTGAAAATTTGCTAACATAGGGTCTTACGACTGTTTCCTTTATGAAGTAAGATTCTGTATATTGAGGGGAAAAATTGTCAGAAGTACCAGAATATAGTAAAATTTATCGTGTTTCTGGCTCTATGGGAACACCAAAAAGTTCGGTAATTTTTCCCGAAGCGCTTTGGTAATAAGTTTGGTAAAATTAACTATCAAATATGGTTTTATTATATGTGATAAAATTTGGCGAATGGTGTAAAATTTAGTAATTTTATCATGATTCTTTAGAGCATGGCATAAAAAAAAACATATATTCTTTTACATTTACTTGTTAAGTATTTTTTTACTAAATGAGTGATAATAAGAACTATAATTTCAAATACCAGAATATCCGATAAACCGTTACCAAATGAACGGAAAATTACCCATTTGAATGGTTTAAGTACCGTAAATTTTGGTTTTTATTATCAGACTTATGTTTTTATTTTTTTTCCTCACCAGAAATGTCATTACTATACCGTACAGTAATTTTACCAAATTTTTTTTCTCCGTGTATGTTTTACAAGAACTAAGTGTATACTTTTTGATTGACTGACTTTTGACTTTTTGATTTTAAGTACTTTGAAAAAAAATCATCAGATTTTTTTTTACTTGATGTTTATCGTATAATCTATTCTTCCTGCTAGGATGCTATTTCGTAAATATGCGAGTATATGATTCTGCTTTTGTGAAAAACCACTTAATATAGCTTATAAGAAATTCTTAATTTGAATTCCAGAAAATTCTTAATTTTTAACACGCCGTTATTTTCAAAAGAAAAATTTAGTTTCAAAAGAAGAATTGTAAGGGGTTCATATTTAAAATAAAATAATTTGTGAAAGTTTTTTTTTTTTTNAGTTTTTTTTTTTTTTTTTTATGATTTTGCGATTAAATAATTTCTGAACTTACCGTTTTTACGATTAAATATTTTGTGAAGGCTCCGTTTTTGCTATGAAATATTCTGTAATTAGTCCGTTTCTACGATAAAAACTACATGTAAAGAAATCATTAACGATTACAAATTTCGCTTAGAATGGCTCCTGCAGAAAAAAAAATTCTGGTCTTAAAAACCAAAATCTACAGTATATAAACCATTTAGTATTTTAATTTTTTGTTCATATGGTTGTGGTTTACCACAAATTCTGGCTTTCAAAATTATAGTTCTTATTACCTCACATTTAGTAAAAAATACAAAACTGAAAATTTAATTTAACCCTAAATACATGCTCTAAGATATCATGATATAATTGCTAAATTTATCGCATTTATCGAATTTTATCACGTTTTATCTAATTATATTTTTTTGTAATTTTACCAAAATCGAAAGCGCTACTAAAGCGCTTCGTTGAAAATTACCGAGCTTTTTGATGTTCCAAAAGAGTCAGAAACACAAATGTTAAAATTTTTTGATTTCAATCATACTTTTTTTCCGTCGGCGTTTAAATTGATTTAGTACTTTTATTACGCGGATGAAAAATTATTAATAGTTTGAAATTAAAAAAAAAACCACAATGTGTTATTTTATACCAGTTTTAAAAAGCCCAGTTTCATCTTTATCGTTCAATCGTTCTCAAATGCCTCTGCTTCTTCCGAAAGTATATTTGCAAAAGAAAATTAAAAGCTTTTTCTCTCTTTAATTTGTGAAAAAGTTTTTTTAGTTTTGACTTATTGGATATTTACGTTTCTCTCGCTATCACTTCCATTGAAACGAAATAAATTAATTTAATTATTCTGCCAATTTTATCTGAATTTTCTTTAACAGATAAATGGAGTGAATCAACTGTCAATTACTTTTCCAAACAGCTGCGGGGGAAACAGCATTCATTTTTCGAATTCCTATTTTTTATTTTTATTTTCTGTCAAGTCTGCTAAGTGGAACTTTATTTTTAAACTTCGCCTACTTCTTCCGTTGCTTCCTCCTTTACAAGGGCACGTTGCCCCTTAGTAAATCATTCTATTTGGGTACCGCCTGTTTTCGGTGCCTTTTCGTAAAAAAATATTTTATTGCTATTTTTTATGTTTGACTTCGCTTTTAAAATGTTAATTTTAAAATTATGTCATGATTTATTTCTATTGTTTCTTTGTGATCATTTTCTTTATTGTTACGCATTTCGTATTTCTTTATTGTTCTACATCTTATGGTGTTCTTCTCTTACTCTGCTTGTATTTTACGAAGATAATAAATCGATCTTAATATTATTGAATTAATATTAAATATCAATTTTTATTTTTGCTAGCTTTGGTTAATATTTTAAGAAAATCTCCCGATTTCAGAAATTATTTTTTCACGTCAAAAATATGTTACTGTCTTATAATGCTGTCTTATTAATTCTTATATAATCAACTAAATACTACTTCGAAATTTTTACCTCATAAAGTAGCTATACAAAAGTATATATATAAAAGGAAAAATTACTTTTGTTGATTACGTCTTGTTTATTTTATTATTTCATGTTTATTTTTTTAATACTTAAAAATTATTATTAAAAATTTAAATGGTTAGAAAAGCAAATTTTTTTAAAGAAATTAGTCATATTTTTTGTTTTTATTTTAGTTAAAACAACCTCGACATTAACTGCACCTCTAGGGGCAGTAAGCATGTGAGTGTCTCCTTAAATTTTCTATTATTCCTCTTATAAAATTCCTTTTATTCCTTTTTTAAAACTGCACAAAAATTGCGAAGACTGATAGAAAATATTGGATTAATTCAATAAAATCTTTGGATTAATTCAATAAAAGGAAACAATATGAAAGCGCGTGTATTTTTTGAGCAAAAGATTTTATGAACAGCTAATTTGCAAAATAATTTTCTCATTATTTGTGTTCGAGTTTATTGTAATGTGCTAAACGATTTTTCTATTTTGTATTATTTCTCTCATAAATTAAATGATTTTATTTGACAGTTCTAATTATCGTTTGTATTATTTTAATCGCTAAGTCTCGTATAAAAAATTTTATTTATTGTTTATAAATATATGTTTGTGTGTGCCTTTTAACTGTGCTTACATAAATTATCCATTGGTTAGTAAATCAGTTTCATACTCTGTGAAATTCTCCTCCTATAAAATTAATACATATTATGATTTTTTCTGTTGAACGACATACTGATTCTTATTAGCAGTTTAATTTGAGGTTCAATAATTAAAACAACTGAGAATTATTTATTGGAATTTAAACCAGGAATCTACTAAGAGACTAATGTAGTTCAAAAAAGTAGTCTCTTAGAGAATTCCCATGAAGTTGTTCTCCTAAGTTAGTTTTGAGTGTTTGCCAAGAAGTCTAAATCAACAGACAAGTAGCTGTAAACATTAAGTTCATGATGTCTTTTGAAGGATTGCTATTAAGCTAAATTTTTTGTTTCATTCTTAACAAGGCATGTCGGAATCTTCAAAAAAATAAATAATAAATAAATGAAATTACAACTTTTTAAGTGATTCCTTAAAGTAAGCCATATATGTATACATATATATGTATTTTTTTTAATAATGAGTTGTGTTCAGCAAAAATAGATGAGAACACGAGTTTCTCTGCTCATGTTACTGTTTAGGAGAAGTAATTTTTAAAATATAAATGTTCTATAATATATTACAAATTTTTGCTTACAGTTGTTTGGGGTTGGATGATAAAACTTTTGGACAATTCCTTTTTTCACTTATCAGGGGTCTGTTTAGAAGAAATTTGGGTCCGTTAACGGACCCTTCACAAAATATCTTTTCATAAAAACGGACCCTTCACAAAATATTTTAACTTAAAAACGGACCCTTCACAAAATGATTTTTCTTTTAATCGGACCCTTCACAAATTTGTTTATCTTCATTATTATTTTGTTAATCGAATAAACCCTTTCCAGGGCAGAAAACAAGAAAGATGGATGTAAACGAATTAAGTTTTGTCTTCGGCAGACGATTCTTCCATTATTCGTCCGAAATTAATATTCTGCGTTCAGCAGTATAGGCTAAATACGAAATATTTGTACGTTGCATCTCTAATTTAGAAAGAGCAATTGTTGTTTATTTTTTAAAATTTAATTTTTTTAATTACAGTTTTACAGTGTTGAGCATAATCTTGTATGTCTGTAGAATTTAAAAACTCCTTGAATTTTTTTTTTGCAATAACGGACCCCATTTGCACAAATTCATAAAAGCAGACCCTGGTAGAAAGAAAGTGAGTAATTTTTTCACAATTTCACGAAAAACGGACCTTTCACAAAATGTCTGGACAGACCCCTGCTTATGCATATTTATACAATACGATCTAAAATTTACTTAAATATTGAAGGATACTAGACAGCTTAAAATTATTTGCCTAATTTAACCAGATACTAGGTGATTTTGCACAATAATTCTTTAGTAAACAAAATTGAATGCATACATATATATAAATTATTATTTCAGTTTTTTTCTTCTTTTTTTTTCGTTTCCGTAAAACTAATTACTAAAATATAATTATGAAATCGAATGTATAACTTAAAATTTTTTTCATATAGGTACTATTATTTTTTGGCCTAACTATATTTTACATACAAATTATTCCTTATTGTTACTTTTACAATTTTTTAGCTGCACCAAATTCATCGTACAAACTACTCAGTTTTCCACTCATAAAATCATGTCTTATTGAAATAAATAAGTAAATAAAATAAATGAATAAACAAATTACGATCCTTATAATTTACCATTTAATGCTTTATTTAGTGGATGTCATACATTTTTCCAAACGGGAAACGCCCTTCGCCGTCATTTATTTCGTTTATCTAGTGTTATTAGATAATGAGGCTTCCCATAAACTACTTTTCTTATGTGCCTTTCATTTTCTATCGTCACATTTTTTTTTTCAATTTCTTTTCTCTTTTATAATATTCTTTTAGCTTTCGCTGACCTGGTTAACTCAAAATTTAAATGCTGTAACTAGTTAGTTTTTTTCCTAAGATTTGAATTAATGATTTACTACCTTATTAGTTATTTATTACCTCAGGGCTTAGGCTATAAAGTTCTCCATAAAAACTGATGAAAAATAGTTTATTCCTTAAAAAAAATTACCATTTAAATTAATTACCCATTTAAATTATAAATAAATTAGATTTCATTTAAATTATAAATGAGATCAAAAATTCTAAATAGGCATTTTAAATTAAAAGAGAATCCCTCTGAGAAATTTTCCGAAAAATCCATTTTTTAAATTTCATTTTGCATAATCTGTCAGCATGCACATTTAAAAACCTGAACTTTGCAGTGAGTGATTTAAGAAACTCTTAAATAAACAAATTGATTGATAATGATACCATGAGTCAAATTCTACTTACTAGTCGATATCAATATTAAGAGATTATCACACCATGCCTTAAAGTGATAGAATTCCGGTGCTTATTATATGGTAACGATTTTTATTTGTTTAATACGATTGTTGTTGTTTATTTGTTTTAAATCCCCCCCCCCTGTATTTGAACACTTTTTAGGCTTTCAGAATGAGCAAAGAGCTTTATTTTTCTTCTAGCCTGCGACATGACAACAATTTAAGAGTTATTTTTGAAAAATTGAATTTAAATGAATTTATTTAATACTTTTTTGTGTAATTATTTTCTCTTTTAAGCGAAATTTACTAATTAAAAATTTTTTTGTTACTTTGTATGTGACAGAATATTTTCTGGACTCTGTTACTATATTCTTACAGGGTGACCATAAAACGGGAAAATGCAAGTAATTTTATTAATCTGAAAAAAAAAGGCAAGGAAATTTCAAGGAAAACAGGAAAATTTAAATAAACTAAAAGTCACGGGAAATGAATAAATTGGAGTTTGAGGTAGCTAAAAAAGACTGAGGTACATTAATGATGTCTAATATTTTGCCGAAAAATTTGGTCTTGATAATAATTATTTTTAAAAAAAATGTTTCTTTTAAACTCTTAATAGCACCTTTAAGTTTTTTTGTAACATTTTTTTATGTATTATATAGATTTTTGTAACAAATTTAATGTGTTATCTTATTCTCAAATAAGACATAACTGCAAAATTAATAATGAAATAATATTTGTGATCGATTACAAAAATTAAGGGAATTCTTTGAAATCAGGAATATGTTAAGACGTTTCTTTTCTAAGTTAATTTTATTTTATTTTATAACCGTCGTTGAGCAGCCGACCCAATTTCATGGGTTTACGACTACTTACGTTCAACTCCGTAGTCTTGTAATTTTGAACCAATCCAGAAGACAAAGGAACTCCTGGATCAGTACCCCCAGAGGTATTGATTTGTTGTGGGAACATGGAGGACTTTGAGACTCGACAGATTTAACGTACATCAGTCACCATTTACTACACGGGGAGTCTTCGGCCGGCGAGGATCGAACCCACGACCTCTTGGATATGGGCCCAGCGCCCTACCGACCAGGCTATCCCGGCTTTCTAAGTTAATTAAAAAAAAAAAAAAAAATCTGCTAACACAATATCTCAATTGAAAAAAATTTCCTACAGGCAATTTATTGATTCTTATAATTTTCAACCTTTACGCCGCCACCTAATTTTGACAAAATTCGTCCGAAAATCGATTATTTTTTTAAAAAAGAGTTTTAATATATATAGAACTCTATATTTATTATTATACATACCAGCATATGTTTCTCTAAATTTAGCATCTTTTTGAAGACATAAAATTAGTTATTAACTTACCTTGTTTTATCTTATATTTGGCTATATTTTGTATAATGAGTAACAGTAAAAGAATATCCGCATCGGGGATCAATTTTCCGCCAACAGCTTCTCGCGCTTCTGGGCATTCATTACATTATGCATATCTGGTGCCCACCCTGATTAGTTTAAAATATTAAAAAAAAAAAAAACCTTGAATTGTGAGATTAAATTACTTTATAATTGATAATTAGCTTTGTTTAGAACGATCAACTGGTTTAGTTGAAATAAAAAGATCATTGATTTAAATATCCTCAACTAGATTAACTTAAGAATATATTTTGAGGTGTTCGCAAGGCCGCATCGAACGTTTTTGCTCGAGTGTGAGTCATTCTTACATAACGTCACTAGTTTTCCTTCTTAAATTTCAAGAATTGGGAGGGTGCAAAAGAACGAAGTCTGGTTTCTTTTGACCTGGATACACATTCACCAAGTATGGAGTCAGTTTGTGCTTTTAATTGAAGTTGCGATTTTTTTATTTTTTTTATCGAATGACAGCTGAGAAATAATTTTGCCATTTTATGATGGCTCTTAAGTTGTTTAAGAGCATAGTTTTTTTAAAATTGTTTAATAAATATCTTATATTTAATACAAATTAAATATGTGTACAAAAGTAACCAACATATGATCAAAATGAATATAATTAAATCAGGGTGCGTAGCGTTTTTAAAAAGCGCTTAAAAGTGCTTATTTTCGATTTTCGTTTTTTAAAAGCCCTTAAAGGTGCTTTTTCATTGGGTGTCTTTAAAAAGTGCTTAATTATCCCTTTTTCAAAATGATATTTTTCCTTTACTATGTTGATTTTCGCTTTGAATTATGCAAAAAGACATAGTTAACATTGTTCTTTCTATTCAACGTTTTCATAATTAATTCAACCCCAATCTATTTCGGCTTATAGTTAGTCCGTAGCGTTTGAAAACGCCATTCGTTTTACATAATTCAAAATTTCATGATTTTTGACAATTGTCAAAAACAATGCCAAAATGTTTTTTTTTTTTGACATGACGGTTGAAACAAGATAAAACCGTCGATTGTCAAAATCTTTCCAACCGTGCTCAATTTTGATATTTTTTTAAAGTGCTTAAAAATATTTTTGAGTGCTTGAAAAGTGCTTTAAAGGTGTTTATTTTTTGTTGATTTATTTGGCTACGCACCCTGTAAATGCACTCTGCATTTATGATAGTTACAATTTTAGTAATAATAAAGTGTGTGAATGTTCCAAATACCAATGCACTCTATTCAAAGTCATCAACCTTATGTAAGTGTAAAGTGCGAATTTGTAATGTAATTTTTACTGTTCTTTATATCAGAATTGCCATTGTAAAAGCTCCATTTTCCATTAGTGTTGGTGTGATTAAAATCGCGATTTAAATCGCTTGATTTTTTAAAAAAAAAATTCATTGATTTAACGCAACTCTTTTTTTTTTTTTAATTAATCGTTAAGTCGAAAATGTTTTTATAAATATATTCTTTAGGGTGTGATTCTTTTTAAAGTCTGATTTCATTGCTAATGAAGATTTTAACCATAAAAATGATGAAAGGGTAAATTATCATATTTCAAACAAAATAGACCAATAAGAAAATAAAATAGCGACTAAAAGTGGGTAACAGTAACGTGAAATTATAATTTTCCAATAGCTGCATGTAAAATAATTTTCTGATAATAAACATTTTTCAATTATACTCATTTGGTTTTACGTTCATTTTAATGCTTTAAGTGCTTTTAAAACATATTAAATACGTAATTAGTTAACTAATATTGAATGAAGACAAGTTCTGCTCAGAGAAACTTACAATAATTTATTTCTTTAATGTATTCTGATCTAAACTAATTAACTCTTCATTGAATATCTTAACTGACAAATTGCCTACCTGTTTAAAAATTTTAAGATTTTTGCTTGAACAAAAAAAACCGTGATTTTATTTATTCAGTGGATTAGTTTGTAATAAACAAATTTATAATTAATATGCACAATTAGTTTGTCATAATCTAATTAACTTTTGAAGCATTTTAGTAAATATCTATTTTACTTTACCAGATACTTACACGTATGCTTTATCAGATGATTTGGTTGATAAATATGAAGAAAAAAAATTAAAAAATCTGATTTTAAATTTTAAAAAAATCTGATTAAAATCAAATAAGTCCGATTATTATTATTATTTTTGTTTAAAATCAGCAATTTTGCCAACCCTTTTTTCGATTCTGGAACTGAATGAAAAAAAATGGCCTTTAAATTGTCCATTCAGCGCATGCGCGATGAATTAATATTTTAAAAGCTTATATTTTTCCGAATTTTTGATGAATATTTTCTTCTTTCAAACATCAATATTTCTCTTGTCAATAAATAATAGAAAAACAATTCTTATTTCGTCAGTAAAGAAATGTGTGTAGTTGCAAGATCTGAAGTTGAGGAACGACTATTCTTCTATTTTTGTTTATTTTATTTTATAAAGCATTTCGTTGGAAATTTGAAAACGAGTCAACATTCCGAAGTTTCCATAATACTTATTTTCTTCGATTTTATAGGGTTAATTCTTCTGGCATTCAATCGATATCAGAACTACATAAAAAATTATGTCGTTTGTACGAGACATGTCACTTAGGATTACAGACATCTAAGAACATGATCGCAAACTTAAGAACGATGTGTTTGTTTAGTTCGGGTTGTCTTGTAGAAATAAAAAAAAAACGAAAAAAAAAACGTCATATTTTTCCTAATTTGCTTTTTTCTTTTTATAAAAGTCCTTATATTAAATCTGTTAAAAAAGGACCTATTTTTCTTTTTTGGCTCTTGTATTTTTTTATGAACGGGTTCAAAAAATGTTATAATTTTTTATAATCTGCCAAAGAATTATTTCTGCTATTGTTAAAACGTTGGTGAGGTCGGAATTAAAAACTCTTACAAGTTTTAAAAATTTCATTTGAGTACGAATTCAGTTCAGTATAAAAATAATTTTTCACTGTTTAATTTCGTATACTGATTAAAAATTTACCCATGTCTTTACTCAACAATATTTGAAGTCAGCCCATAATTTCTAAAAAACAAAAAAAGGCGCAGTTTTTGATTCTTCTTAAGTTGCAATATGCTTTTATTTGAAGCCCTTTCAGAGGTATTTTGATTTTTTATCCGTTTCTTTTAATATGAAAAACAGCTTTTGTGTTAAAAGCAGACACTACATAAAATTTTACGAATACAAACATATTACTTGTATAGTTAATACTGATTAAAAGATACAGCTTTTATTGAAATTTCGTTTCTTGGTTCATCATTTCGAATTCGAACTCAAAACGAACTCATGGATCATGAGAGGCACGTAGGACTTGAAAACCGAAACGAAATCACTCCCGCAGAGTCTAATAAAAATGTGTATTCCGTAGCACCCAAACACAGTGCCCCCACCGTAATAGGAGTATTCTCTTGGTTAGAAATTTATGATTCTTTTATTTTTTTTTTATTTATTTTTTTTTTATCTCCCTTCTCTTTCGAAAAGATTTTTTTTTGTTTGTTTTAGTTTTTGGAAAAAAGGTATACTGAAATGAAATGGATATTTTGAAGTACCGTAATATGCATGGAAGACTTGAAATGGATATTTAAGTTTGTCTTTTTAATATGTACTAGTGCAATATATCTGAATAAGCTTATGATGTAATGATTGAATTTTCACCCACGAAGATGCAGTTCATATTTTACGTTAAATCAGACACAAAAATGTACTTTCTGTAAGCAAGCGTATCAACCCATTTTTTGGAATTTTTACTAGGAATTGGAAGAAGCCTTTTTTCGGAATTTTTCCTGTAGGAATTGGAAGAAGCCATTTTTCGGAATTTTTACTGTAGGAATTGGAAGAAGCCATTTTTCGGAATTTTTCCTGTAGGAATTGGAAAAAGCCATTTTTCGGAATTTTTCCTGTAGGAATTAAAAGCCATTTTTCGGAATTTTTACTGTAGGAATTGGGAGAAGCCATTTTTCGGAATTTTTATTGTAGGAATTGGAAGAAGCCACAAAATATAAAAAGCGGACCCATTAATTTAGTCGGGAGTGCGGTTTCTAGTTTGAGCTCCACATCATTTACTATATCTCTACTATTTAAGTCTATAAGCTAATCAAAATATTTTTTTTTTCTCGCTATTAAAAGTCATGAATTCTGTGTGTAAAATATTTTTTTTTCTATAAACATTTATAATTTTTTTTTAAACTTAAAAATGGTCAAAGCATTTTTGAACTGGGATATTTCTTGAATTTTTGGCCTTCTGTTGAGAGTTGCAAACATTTTAAAATCATTTCCATAAACAGCAAACCAAATACGTATCAAGGACAATTAATTTGAATTGTTTAAGCATTAGTAGTAACAAAATTAGTTAAAGCATTAGTTAGTTCTAGTATTCATCCAGAGATTCTTTCTAAACTTGTCGTTTAAAAAAATGATAAAAAGAAACGAAAGCAGGTGAGATATTCTGATTTATACTTTGAAATACATATTTTACTTATATCTAATTACGTGTTTTAAACTTATATCTTTTTTTTTTAAAAAAAAAGTTTCTGGTCACTTGTTTCGATTTTAACTCTCAATGAATTGCAATCAGAACAACATACTATAACAGGTATAATTTTGTTACAGACATTTGGATTATGGTGACAATGAATTAAATCGAGCTGTCAACTGACGATATCTCTTCTTAATTTAAAGTAATTGCCTTTCAAAGCTAAATTTTTTTTTCGAAAAATTAATTAAGTTAGTTTTTTATTTAGTTATTTTGTTTCTCATTTTTGAGTCAGTTAAATTGCAGAGTTTATTAAAAGAATTTATTAAAAGTAATGCGATTTTAATTATTTGATTTGAAAAAAATCATTATTATAATCGTTAAAGCATCCAAAAAGCAAAAATCAACCTAAATAATTATGCTTTTTAAAAAATTTTTGAGTGTTGCGAACACACACACACACAAAATATTACTTTTTAAGTAATAAAATAATTCTAAATTTCAAAATGTTAAGCGTGAAATGTATATCTTGTTATATCTTGTATTTTACATATCTCGTATTTTATATACCTCGTTTTGCACTAATCCAATTTTTGGATAAATGTTTACTTTTACTTATCTCTTGAGATTTGAACATTACACTGCAACAAATATCTATCAGAGAGCAATGAGTTCTCTTTTACTGGTAATGAATTCCTTGAAGTACCCATGCAATGTCAAAAACCAATATATAGTATCCATACAAATATTAAAATAATCTATTATTAAGTTTGAAGACAACGAATGCGCTTTCAGGCGGTTCGTGAAAAATATTGACAAGTATAGCTCAATAAAATTTTGTGAGAATTGAATTTTTTTTTTCTTTTGTTATTTTCTGGCACAGTAAAATAATAAAGAGTTTGAAGTAGGAAAGAATAATGCTGTAAATGACAGTATTGCGTTAATTTATTAATGCAATATAAGTCATGATAAAATAGAAGACTATCATTTTAACTGCTTAATTTTGATGTAATGTGGTAGTAAAAGTTTTGATTTTGTTTCTTATTGTTTAAAGTCAAATTTATCTAATAAATTGAGATAAAATTTTAATTATTAGTATAATTTTATCTTTATTCCACAGATAATAAGTATTTTATTGAAGTTAGAATAAATATTTCAATATTTATTCTAACTTCAATATTATTCCACCATAAAATATTATTTAGTGTTAAAAAGTTAAGGATTTGAGGGATTTTAGTGATAAGCCATATTTTTTTTCTTCCTCTAAAAGTAATCTTTTTTCATCAAACTGTTCCTCGTTATTGTTTCGTTATAAGTTACTCGGAATTTCCTCCAGATAACAGCACAGCTATACAAAGAAAAATATTCCCTTTATGGCAATGGAATTTTTTTTTCCTTTCTTTTTTTTCTCAATACCATGGATGCTATTATGAACACTTTGAAAATGCGTCTTATCATTGATTTTTAAACACCAAGCACCTAAATTATCCAAAAAGAAAATTAAATAAATAAAAATTTGGGATTTGTCATGTTTAAGGTAGTCTGCGTGTAAAACGGAACTTTTTGATTGAATACTCGGAAAAATTGCCAGAACATGTCATGACTCGAATCATCCTGTACAATTCATGAGGTTTTTCTCACCCCAATTTTTGTTGCCATGTGTTATTTTATAAGAAACTTAACTGAAAAGATTTTTTCTGAAGCTTTAGAATTTTTTAAATTTTGGCATCATGAGTTTTGAACTTGACATTTGGAATTAGATACTGATGTATCAAAAACTTTTTTTCAGGAATGAATTATTTTATGATAATTGTTTGCAAATTGTGTTGATTTCATAAAGTTTCTCTCCGTTACGGTACAAATAAAGGATTTATTTCAGGTTGATATTAATTTGTCGTTGTGAAAAATATGGATTAATTAAATGTCTACAATATGATTTCTCCTTTTTATATTTTTGGATCAGACCGTTTGTGTTTCTAGTACTGTTTGTGTACCATGTGTGTTAGACTTCTAACTTTTGTTTTACTCTTGAATCTATAAATTATAATTTTCTATACTATAATTTTCACAAATATACGATTTTCAAAAGTGATTTTTGAATAGATGTTGAAAATGTTTTTGGGTACTTTTCGGTTAGCCGAGCGGAAGCAAAAAGTCGTTAAAAAATGTAGACCTCTGACAACTTTTCTATTTTTTTAAGAACATAAATAAATAAATAAAATGCAAAAATATATTTAAAAAAAAATAGTGGAATTTATTTCCGCCGGCTATCCGAAAATTACCTGTTTTTGTTTAAAATATTTATCATTTTTCGCTTAAATATTTTTTCAATGATTTGAATAATGGAATATTTAAAACAACATTGAAAATGAATTATTTTGGATTGTAAAATAAGCATTAACGACTACTTTTTTGTGTCAAGTTTCCAATAATGCAATTAAAAAAAAAAGAAACAGAAAACAAATTTTTAACTTGTAATTTAAACGTTTGTTCACTCACTTTTTAGCTGAAACAGATACCTGACAAATACATTATTACGAATACACCAAACTGACCGTTATTTTATTTCAAGGCCATCAGCAGTGAGCCGGAACGAAAAATTAAAAACATAAAAGAGAATGAAAGAAAAGAAAATTAAAGTCGGTATTATTCATAGGTTTCATTTCACTGAAAACGTCGCCAAATTAGCGTTGTAGAAACTGAACTTGCAACCACATTATGACGTCATGAGATCCACTTCACGAATCACGGAGTAATTCATCTATCTGGCTGCGTCATATGTATGTGTGGATGCGAGAGTTTGTGAGCGTCTGTCTTCAGAGCGATGTTGAGTTAACCTCTTGTTGAGTACTGGAAGATCAGGATGAAAAGGTTATTTATTCATCACTGTCTAGGAATTATAATTACGTAATCTATGCATACTTTAATCACTTGTTTTAATTGAAATTTATCGGTTATTTCAGTAGAAATTGTTTGATAAATTTAGAAAATTCTATTCTCTGTGGAAATAACACGTACTTATTTGATTGGAATTAATTTAATTAATATCACAAGCATTCGACTGCATCTAGTTCATTGGATTATTTTAAAATAAAATTTGTGAGCATAAGTTTATCGATTCTTTTTCGTTATCATACGATTACGGTCATGGATTTTATTAGAATCCTGTATTTTTTAAATGTTTATCCTTGTCTTTTTTGTTAATTTCATTGCTTATTGTAAACAAATTTTGTTTGTATTCGATTATTTTTATCTTTGAAGCGAGTTGTTTTTATTAAAATTAAATTTGTGTTTTAGGTAATTAAATTACGGATCTGAGCAAAATGTCTAGGCGAAACCGGCCTGTCACAAAAGGTAAGCGAAATAGGAAACTTTGCATAATTAAATTGTATTACAATTTAGTTTGTTTACAATACAGTTTTTTTTAAATGTCTAACTTTCTGTGTCATTGTATGAATGTTTTTATTTTATGAGCTATTTTGTAATAAATGAAGTTAATTATCTTAAATAATTGTTTGTTGCTATTTTCTGTCTCCCAAAATATTTACTGCGTTCAATGCCATCAAGTTTTTAATTACTGATATTCTTTTGATTCGAAGCTACAGACTAGTTACCAACAAAGAAATGTGATTCTTTAATTCTTTTTAAAAGGAAATTTCAATTTTTTATTATATTTTTATGACATGTGTATGAATAATAGGTCTTTGTAGTACCGAAACCTTGAAAAAAAGGCTGAAATTAAAATTTCAGTAGGTGTAAAAAGAAAAGTAGCTGATTAGTTTAAAAAAAATAGTGAATAAATATATTTGTGCTTAAGACTGTCTTGTGTGTTACCTAAGTTGTCATGTTATGAAGGATAACTGTTAACTTGATAAAATGCCAAATTTTATTAAATTGGGGAGTGCAGTAATTATTTTACTCACTATTTCTAGCAATATCTTGTTCTGTCTTCTGAAAAGGATTTAAGATTTATCATTAAAGTTCCTTGAATAGGTATTTGTTTACTTAACAAGATGTACATTAAATCATAAGTTATATAATTATCCATTGTGTTATTGAAAATTATAAATGTTTTAGTATTTATTTATTTTTCTACGAGTAGAATAGTGTGATTCAACTTCTTAGTGATTGGTAAAATACAAAATTGTGATCAGTTTACACTAACTTAAAATTCCTGTAGATTTAATTTTTTTTCTAAATCTGACAAGAAAAATCCAAATGAATGAAGAAAATTTTATAATGACCAAAATTTTTGTGCATTTTTTGCACTAAATATTTTTAAACCTTTTTACTGAGTACATTTTAGCCTTCTGTTACATCTTTTTTAAAATTTTTAATAAATATTTTCTTCCATTAATTTTTGTTTTATATTAGATATGTACTGGTTTGCCCATGGTGGCTCAGAATCGATGATGAATAAAAATGTTGTTGAAGAAGAAAATGAATCAAATTCTCTTGATCGTAAAGGCTATGAAGATCAGAAATTGTCATCTAAAGATATCTCCTTAACAGGTTAGTAATAATAGGATGTAATATATACATACATATATTTTAAATAAAGTCAAAAGAATGTATGCTTTTTTTAATAGAACTTTTTAATTGTTTATATGGACCCTATAAAATTTGCAAAGATGCTGAAAACCGTTAAATTTATTAATTATTAATTTTTTTTTTTTTTTTTTTTTTTTTTTTTTTTTTTTTTTGGTCATCTGCAAATTTTAAAAATTCTCTGTATCCTTATAAAATTCCTCTGTAAAACTTTTCTGTATCCTTGTCGCATAATTTTAGTCATATTTCTGCATGATTCATAGGTCCTTATATCTATGGCTTACATGTGTATATTAATAGTTTAATTACCTGTAATTATGCACAGTTAAACCTACTGAAGCAACCACTCGCTGTTCTACAGTAAAATTGTTGTTAATGGAGGTTGTTTGTTTTTAAGGGTTACCTCAATTAACTTCAAATTGTTATCGATGGTACATGATTCTTCACGAATGATTTTAATTTTAGTCAGTGTCGTTTCCTTGGTGCAGAAATGCCACTTGCATTGGCTTCTTGGAAATTGGATCAATGAATAAAATTTAGTGTCAATAAAAATGATCTCTACTATCTATATAATTATGAGTAAAAACAGATTTATCAATTATGAACGATAGAACTGTGATGCTACAATTGGCATTACCTATTTCCTACCTTTTAAAATATATTTAATTACTTAAGCTTATTTTATTAATTGAATTATATTTAAATTAAATCAAAGAGTTAATCTTTCAACGTTTTCACAATTCATTCAACCACAATCTATTTCGGCGTACCGTCGGTCTATAGCATATGAAAGGGCCAATCATTTGACATGTTTTATGAAATACTTGCGAGTCTACATGTGCATCTACTGAGCTGTGTTTGTTGAGATTATTGCACTCTCGTGTGCGACTGCTGCATTTTGCAAGATATTCTCAATTTCAGGCTTCATTTTCCACCCTCTGATATCAAACCAAAAAATCTCTTGATCATTTTATAATTTCTAATATAAACAAAAAAAAAGAGTTCCTTGTCAGAAACTAGTTATTTTATCATGATCATGTACAGTCTTTGAAATTAATTTTGCATTTTGTTAAAGTATATAGTGCTTAAAGATATTTCTTGAGTGCTTTAAAAATATTTAAAAGGTGCAAATTTTTTGTTGAAAGATTAGGCTATGCACCCTGGATTAGCTCACAATATTTAAGTTCCAACTATATTCTAAAAATAGTAAAAAAAAATTTTTATTATTGTAGTGTTTTTTGCAACTTTACTTGAAAGTTAGCCATTAATTTTCAATGCAAGTTATGTTATATAATTGTTTTCAGATGGAAGTAATTCATCTGGTCCCCCATCTCTTGAGCGGGATGACAGATTACTACAACACACCACCGATAAACGAATGGCAGTTGAAGAGCGAAGAAAACTTCTATTTGAAGCTGAACAGGTAAGCAGTTGTGTTCATTTCTTATTTTTAATGTGAGACAAGGTAGATTGGACTAGGCTCATTTATTTTAATGCTGTTTAGTATTTTTTTCCTCATTAATCTGTTACACTACAAATTCTATGAACAAATCAATTGCTTCTATTAAAGTGCCATAAACAAGTAATATTTTAGCACTGCTAAGTAATTTTTTAGATTCTACTACTTTATCATCTAAAATTTGTTTCTTCAAAATTAAAGTAATAAATTGCAATTCAGGGTTAGGTTTTTGCCGTCAAAAACTGGTTTTTGACATGACAGTGGTAAAAACCGTGTTTTTACCGGTAAAAACTGTCAAAAACCTACTGTTTTCTTAAATTTATGGCATATAGCAGACAATATATTATTTTCACATAATTGCCTTTATAAATGAATGTTGTAAATGATTGCTATTGATTTTGCAATTATATATATATACATGTATTCTTATAGAAGGATATACATTCATATAGAAATATTGTAATATACTTATGGAAAATAGTGATACTTACTTTTATCATAATAGCTTGATTTGCAAAGGATTCAAAATTTTGCACTTCTTAATTGTTAGAAATAAACAAACAAACAAAAAAGCTTGGAACTATTAATAAATTCAGGAACTAAAATGAAGAATTTAAAATTTGGCATTTCTTAAATATTAGAAATAAGCTAAACAAAACTTCTAACTACTAACAAACTCTATGTCNACACAATTTCTTTCTATTTTTAAAATAGAAAATTTTAATGTTTAATCTGAATTCTTTGAGTTTTTCTTTATATTCTTAAAAGCTATGTGAGGTGATTGAATGCAATTTAATCTTAATTAAATACAGATTATTTGTATTTAACATTTCTTTATTTAGTTTTTTTTTAAAATTTTTAAAGGATGACTGAGTTGAAGAAAAGCTATTCCATTTTTTTAATCTATTATTATTAATCTATGATGTTTTATTTGATGATAAATAATCATTTTTAAGGTCCTTAATTTCTACAAAAAAAGTCCTTAATTTTTTTGATAAAAGTCCTTAAAAGTGCTTAATTTTTGCTTTGATAAAAGAGTGGGAACCCTGTATAATTTTAACAGTTATAATCTCTTATTTAAATTTATGTGTATATTTGTTTTAGGAGTAGAAAAATATTTTTTAAAAATTCAAGTTACTCAAGTCTGATATGAAGAGAAACAAAGTTATCAAATATTTCATAAAAATTAAAGTAATTATTAACCTTAAAAGTTATCAAATATTTCATAAAAATTATTAAAAAATGTACTTCAAATTCAACTTGTTTACAAATATGCATTTTATTTATAAAAATTATGCTAGTTTTATTAACGTTAAGTTAATAAAATTTTTAAGAAATATATTTTTTTTTTTGTTTTGTTTTTTTTAAACTTTTGTTTAACTGAAACAGAATTTAGAATTGAGATTTGGGTTAAAAAAAAAAAAGCAACACAATATTTTGTACCTTCACACAACACAATATTTTGTATAGAAATTACATATATATGTTGTGTATCTTATTTTAAAAAAATAAATAAATTTGAATCAAACATTACATTTTTAAAGGAATTACAACTAAAAACAAAATTTCTACAGGCATAAGAATTTTATATTGTGCTTGTATGTTTGTTAATATCTATCTTAATGTGAAATGATGCATGAAGATAATATTATTTTCAATGAATCCTGCTCAAGAAATATAAGGCTGTTTATTGCACAAGCTATTGTTTGTTCTTATTTATGTTTATAAATTATTTTTAATAATTATGCCAGGTTTATGCAAAATCAATTAGTTTAAGTGACAAAAAATTTGTTATTATGAAATTCAATAAACAATTGTGTGTAGTAAGAATTTTATCATTTGAAGAAATGCATGTTTTATTAATCTTTAAAGCTGGATTTTTAATTTTAATATTAAAGAATATAATGCAATATTGTATTGATAACATGTATCCTTCAATATTGCTTTTGAGTACAATTTTGTTACGTGGTCCAAGAGGTGAATCAAGCTTATTATGTCTCGATTAATGCTGGTCCCCTCTTCAATGTTTTTTTATTATTTTTTTTTAATTGTTGCTAAATATTATATATTGAGTATTATGAAGAAAAAAATTAAGAATGAGGGAAAGTAAGTTATTTATCATATAAAAATATCAAACTATATAATTTTTTAGCAAAATTAAAAAAAAATAATAAATTTAAAAGTGAACTAATTATAACCTTGGTTTCCTCCTATGTTTTATCTATTTATTATCAACAAATTCAATGATTAAAATTATATTCAAATAATCAATTGAAGACCTAGTTATTTAAGATTAAATATGAAAATGGTTGATTGAAAGGTTTCTCTTTGAACTGGTGTCTTTTGCAGGAAAGAAATGATGCAGTTATGAGAAAGCACATGGAACGAGAGGCGGCCCTGGAAGCCCGCCGTAATGCAAGTCGGAGTACAATTTCTTTTGCATTTGGAAGTTCTATACCGCGTAATATCGATTCTTTACAACCTGTTACTCATAATGTTGAAACAGACTGTATGAGTAGATCCTTTACTGCTAGTTCATCACACAGAGGTATTCATTTCATGTCTTGCTTTAAAAAAAAATTATTTTTTTTACTTCATCAGAGATATGTATGACATTTAATGTATTTCTGATTAATTATGATTACCATACCAAGAAAAAGATAGGGGAAAAAAATCATTTTATAGAAGAGAACGTTGCTTCTTTGTATCATTTTGTTGCAAATTGACTTCTTTCTAAACATTGAAGAAAATGTTGCAAATTTTTTGAAAAGGAATTAGAGTTGACATTTAAAATGTTGCAATTTTAATTTCTACAGGTTGCTTTTAAGAAAAATTTTGAGACACTTTTGCATTTTCATATTCTAATTTGTCTCTTCTTTGATGCAATAAATGTACTTCAGAAGTCATTAAGTTCATTGTGAACATGGAACCACAGGACTGTGTTTAATTTTGTTTAACTGCTAATAATTGAAGACTGCATGAAAAATAAATTCATTACAAAGGACTAAAGCAATTTTCTAAAAATCTCAACCAGTTTTTTTAAAATTATTTATTTTTGTTAGTTTGAATTAACTAAAAATGTGTAATTCTATTAGTCTTTTTGTTATAAGTTACCTGTCGAAACGTTGAAGAATTCTAAAATGTATCTCTTTTTTGCACTAATTTTTTTTGTTATTATTATTCCATCTTCACAACTGAATAAAGAATCTGCTTCAAGATTAAGGTTATTCAAAAATTTTTAAGACTTTCATTTCATCTTGTTTAAATTAAGTGAAGTCATATCTTTTATAAAATAAAAAAAAGAAAAACGGCTACAAAAATTTAGTAGAAATAAACAGCAAGCCAAGTTTAGAAAAATCTTTGTCCTAAAAACATAAGGAAATTAAGCATTTAAATGAAAAAACAAAACAAATTTTCCGAGTCATCCAAAATTTAAGAAAATTACAAAATTACATTTCAAGGAAATTTCAATGTTAACATCAAGTTAGGTATATATTGACTTTACTCATCCATATTTTTCCATGAATTCTTTTAATGTTTCTGTAGGCACTAAGCTTCAGTTGGGTCTTAAAATTCCTTATAGTTAGCTTAGCTTCTAATTCATAAAGCAATTTTTAGGTTTAACAAGTTTTTACTTTTCTATTTTTGACTATCAAATTTTTTTTTTGGTAGACTTACGCTTCTTAAAATGTTCTTGGTTAAAATCTTGGCTTGAACTGAAGCTTGGTTAGGCACTAAGCTTCAGCTGGGTCTTAAAATCCCTTATAGTTAGCTTAGCTTCTAATTCATAAAGCATTTTTTGGGTTTAACATGTTTTTACTTTTCCATTTTTGACTATCAATTTTTTTTTGTAGACTTACGCTTCCTAAAATATTCTTGGTCCCTAATTATTTTTAAAGAAATTTATCATGTAAAGATTTTTTTTTCATATATACATCCCATTGAAAAATCATTTTTGTGTTTTTAAACTTGTGATAAAGACCTGTAATTTCTTATAATTTTCATTTATTTATTTGTTCTTAATTTAACTCCTGTTTCATCTTCTAGTGGTGAGGTAATCATTACAAAGAGAGTATGTTAATTTTCTGTTTTCAGAGATATATTTAAATTATACTTTCGTCTCTTATTTATTGCAATTATTATTTTTCTACATTTAAAAATGTCATTTATTATGCCATGAAATGTCTCATTATGAAAACAAGTAAGTTAAATATATTGATTTTATTAAAAATTTGATACCATGTAATCTTGATACATAAATAAATAACATAAAATGAAAGCATATTATAAAAACTGCACTTTTGCAAACTATTAAGACTTGTGTTATGGTAAAGCTTATTTATGAAAAATTTGTAGTATATATAAATATTTTTTTTTTTATCCTTTAGTGTTTGTTTTCCATTTTATCCATTTTTTTTATACTTAATTATAAGATTATGTAGTTTCTCTAAATCTCTTAGACTTCTATCAGAGAACTCATTTATATATTAACATATTTTATACCAACCTTTCAGCTGAACTTCATAATAATTTCTATGACAGACGATCTGTTTCACCTGTTTACTTAGCTGGGCCTTGTTTGGTTAATGGCATTTGCCATCAACCTGACTCTAGACTCTCAACTTATTCTGAGAAAATATCTAATACTCAGTCAGGCTGCTTAGTGGGTTCTGGTGCTATCATTGGTGAGTAGGGATAGTGTGATTCTTCATGAATCAAAGCATGTGGAGGACCGCTAAGCATGTCTCTTCTTGTAACTAACATTCCTGTCTCTTTCTCTCTATTCTGTAATTCTTTTTCGTCATCTTGTATTGTATTCAGTGATTGTGATTTCATTAATTTTTCTTGAACCACTTGTGCTTAGCTCATTCATGTTTATTTTAATTGGGGGCTTAAAATTCTGGAAGTGGCCTCCTGAATTTTAAGTGATGGCAGGATGAAAAGTATTTGCATTACAGGATGCATAGTGTTTTTAAAAAGTGCTTATTTTTTATTTATGTTTTTTAAAAGTCTTTTAAGGTGCTTTTTTTTTTATTCGGGGTTGGAAAAAGTGTTTAATTTTTAATCTTTTGGCGAGAAATTTTTTTTCTTTGCCGTGTCGATTGTCATTCTAAATTACAAAAAATGCACAATTTTCTCTGCAATATTTGTCAAAAACTAGTTATTTTATCACAGGGTTCCCACGGTCCTTGAGAGTCCTTGAAAGTCCTTGAATTTTTTTGTGCTAAATTTAGGTCCTTGAAAGTGCTTGAAAAACGTCTTAGGTCCTTGAAAAACTTGATAGGTCCTTGAATTTGTCCAATACTGCCGACGGCCCTTTTTATAAAACACCCGCGGATNCCCAATCAGCATCTGCATATAGCATTGTTGCTTCTAGTAAAATAGAAGAGAATAATTTTTAAAATTGGTCTTAGATTAAGGTCCTTGAAAATTTTGTTGAGGTCCTTGAAAAGTCCTGGAAAGTCCTTGAATTTCAATCTCATCATAGAGTGGGAACCCTGTATCATGATAAAGTAAAATTTTTGAAAATGTTCTTCAATTTTATGTTTATAAATTAAGAACTTTTAACGATAAATTTTTATATTTTTTGTTCCTGCACAGTTCCTCATTCTGATTTTTTTTTTGGAAAGTGATTAAAAATATTTTTTGAGTGCTTAAAAGGTGCTCTTTTTTTTGTTGAAAAAAATCTGGCTACACACCCTGCATTAGTTTTGATATCAATAAAAATAGTTGGGTAAAGCTTTTCTTTCTTTCTTTCTTTAAAATTTTTTTTTTAGGTAAGTTTACCAAATTCTAACTTAGAACCAAATTTTTTTAATCAGATTCATGATAATGAGTAAAAACTAAGATTAAAATTAAAATTTATCTAATGAACTATTTGCTATAAATTTTTATTATCAGCCTTTTAAAAATGCACTGTTTTTTTTAGTTTTTATTTCCATTGGAGTAAATTACATAACTATTCAAGCAATTAATTCTTTTAAAAGTAAATTGGGAGGCCAATTTACTAATTTCGATTCAGTAATGTTTGTTTTTCTACCAGTATGGTCTCAAATTTTACTAGAAATATATCTCTTGAAATTGTTGTTTTAAGGAAACAATAAATTTATATTTTATGTAAGCAATGTATCAAACTTATACCATTGTATGGAGTATGATAGTAAAAAACTAACTAAAAATTTTGTCGTAATAACATTATAATGTAAGAGCCACATTTTAGAAGCACATTTTCCTATTTTTTAAAATTCATGCGTTTGAACAAAATGTATCTAACTAATGCTTTTTTAACTTGTTTGTCTCAATGTGAAAGTTGACATTGACTCCATTTTTCGAACAAAATTGAAAATAGTAAAGTTGGCTTAAATACCTTTATATAAGGAATCAGCATGTTTCAAAATATTTTACATTCTTAGTGTTAGTTCCAAACTGTTTTATCCCTTTGTCGTTCAACGAGAAATAAGTTATTAAATGTGAATTTTTTTATCTGAGCTTCATAATGTTTCCTCTATTATTTTTAGCTATTACTATTAAGTGCAACTATTATGAAACAAGATTGTAAGGCTTATTAAACTAGCATTTATGTATCATAAAATAGGAGAATTTAAATCTTTTTATTTTATCATTGAAAAATTCAGTCACATAAGTTGGCCGTAATCATGCCCTTTAAGAAACTCTTTACTATGATGTCTTTTTTTTTATGCATTTATGTAGAACTCTTATGAACAATAAGGCAAAGTACTTTATTTCATATTTATTATAGGTTTTCAATAATTTGATTGAGATTTATTATTTTATGTCATGAAATAAAGCATTACTTTCTTATGCATAGAATAATTATTTAATACTTATTCAATTTATTTTATTTTAGAGACATAAATTGTTTTAGATATAAGTAAAATAACATGAAGGTTAACTTCTTTATTAGATTGACTTAAAACAAAGCAAATGCTTAAATATAAATACTAAATTGATATAGTACTTCAAAAACAATACACTTCTTATAAAATATATCTTTACTAAAAATTCTATCATATTGAATATATCTTTAATTATGAAGAAAAATACCTGCAACAAACTAATTTTTTAGGGTAATTTCACTCAGCTTACAGTTAAATTTTGATGATCTAAAAATAATTAAAGTAGACCTAGGCAATCTAATAATAAAGTAGATCTATATTATGTCATGTTGAGAGTAATTTTAATGTTAAAAGTACTATCTGGTATTTCCTGTATATTGCTATCTGCATTGAGTCTAATCAATGACCTTATTAAGTTCAGTTCACATCATAAAATTGAAATCAAGCATTTGTTAATTATTTTTTAAATTGAAATTTAAAACTTATTTACTATTTTAAATGCCATCCAAATAGTTTTCTAATCATAATCAATGAAAAAATTGTTTTGCACCTGTAAACTTTTAAGTGTTTTTTTTTAATTTTTTTTTTTTAAATAAAATTGCATTATTTATTTACTTAAATTTATTAATTGTTCACCCCAACTAAATTATTTTTGTTCAATTTTATTTTATTAATTATTTTAATTTTAAGGAAATTAAGGTGACTAGCATTACTATTAATTATTGTAGCTCTTTAATAAAACAAAATATGACTTAAACCATTTAAATCAAAAATCAGATATGTTTTTTTTTGAATGAGGTACGCCTTAACATTTTAAAAAGAAAAGTTTAGTATTTTATTTCACTGTAACTTATCTGAGTAGATTTCTATTAATCAGGCTAGCATTTTTTTAGAATCTAATAATGTAGTTACCTGGAAGGATCATAACTCTATCTGTTATAACAATTTCAACTGTTGTTTTTCATGTAATGAAGTGTTTGTAATTAATTTCAGTCGAAGATGTCATGTCCAGAAGTATGACAGCTTCCATTTCTGCGCCTAGAGGACGAAGAAAAAACGACTTGATGCCTACTGTTCCCTACGACCGAGCAGCTGCACCGAGAGTCGCTACCTCTTCTTCCTCCAGAAGAAGATCTGTAAGCATGACTCGTCTGGATCAGTTGGCTCAACCCAGGAAACATTACGTTGAAGCAACCAAAGCTAATAGCACCGCTAGTAGCGGAACTTCGAGTAAGTTTGTTTTTAATTCTTCATTCAATATAAAAGCATTTTGTTGTATAGTTAACACAAATCATGTCATAATTAAAAACTAAATCAATGTTATATTGTCTGCTATAGTTAAACAAAATACTATTGATTGCAAGTAGTTATTAATTCATCTAATCTTGAATACTGTTGTATTTTTGCCATAATTGTTATTGATTCGAAGTAATCAATAGCAGTTTGCCAATTCTTTAGCAGTAATAAATTATTTTTGGCATTTACTAATAGCTTAGAGAAATGGTTTAAAAATACTTAAAACAAATTACAGTTAAATTTTGACTGTCTAATAATAATTAAAGTAGATCTAGACAATCTAATAATAGTTAAAAGTAGTTCTAAATTATGTCATGTCAAGATAAATTTTAATGAAAAAAGTACTATTTTTATTTTCTGTATATTGCTATCAAGTTTGAAAAGAATTAATAACATAAAAACATTTTGTCTCATAGTTAACACGAATCATGTCATAATTAAAAACTAAATGAATGTTATATTGTCTGCCATAGTTGGGCAAAATATTGTTGATTACAAGTAATCATGATTGTTGATTACAGTTCCATTCATGTGTTTATTAATACAGATGTAATCTTAATTTTAAGTAATCATTAGATATACTGACATGCAATTAATGCAAGTAGTTATTAATTCCTCTTTTGGTTTGTCGGATTTTCATAGATTTTAATGTTTGAAACTATGCTGGAATCTTCTAATATTGCGATTCATATGATTTTAACATCTAGTATCGATTTTCGTATTTACCTAATTTAAAAGTTATTAATTGTGAACTGTATTAACATGATTTAAAAATCGTACATCGCAATACATATTCATGCTATTTAAAAATCCAATAATACGATTTGTATTTTAGTGTTTTTAAATCCAATATCACGATTCAGTTTTACGTGATTTTAAAATCCAGTATCGAAATTCTTGTAAGAACTAGGTTTTTTCTTCAATTAGTTACTATCAAGGTAGATAATTTAATTATAAATCTAGTTCAAAAAATTAGATTAAATATAAATAGTATGTATATTGATATCTTGTTATCGAGTTTTTGCACTTAAAAGTTTTCACGGTTTTTCACTTTGTCTCACAATCACCGCTGGTTTGTAATAAAGTTGTGCATGTTGTTATCAATTATATAATATCTAATGTAAATTAAATATTGAACCCTTTTTATTTAGGCTTATTGAAAGATGTATGCTCTCCCAATCGCCCACTTTCTTCTGCATCTGAGCATAGTGGTGGTAGGGTTACTAGTAATGTGACACGGCGTGTTCGATCATCTCCGAGGAAACCAAGGCCTGTTTCCATTGCTGGTACTATACCAGATCAAAAACACACTACTGCTCTTAAAATGCACGAACTGAAAGGAAGTGCTATAAAGAAAACTCCAGCTAAGAAAACAGAAGCTGTTGATTTGAAGAAAAGTAAATAGTATTTTGAAATGATTTTTAAATTTAATGTTTTAGATAAAAGTGTTGATTTAATTATAGACTTATATCTATATCTAAACTAAATTTTTCCACAGAATTGTTAGGATGATACTATTTTATTTTTAAGTTAGGGAATTGCTGTTAGAGTAAAATATAAGAAGAACCTAACTTTAATGAGTACCGAATATAATTGTAATGAACAAAAGTAAAATAGTTTTTAAGAATAAAGCTGTTACTATGCCATAATTTAAAATCTTTTTGTTTGTTCTTATTTGTTTTAGCAAAAAATTTAACTATTCTTTTTTTTAACTTTAATTGTTTCAAATGTTATTCTTAATAATTTTTTTTCATTTTGTAATTTTTACAATGTTGTGAAGTTATTCCTTTTAAATTTAAATTTTAACATTATTTTTGGTTGCAATTCTAGCAATTTGGTAGCTTTCAATGCTTTTTTAAAAATTTCTAGTAAATGTTAATGTTTCTCAATCACGCTACAAAGTGTGAAAAGTATTAATATTTGATTATCAAAAAGAGAAATATCTCAAAATTTATTCTTATGTATTCAGTGAATCAAATCATTAATATTAGGAGCATTTATTTTTGATTTTTGTTCGGTATATGGTAAATATGAATTCATCTGATAAAATAAACAATTTATTAAATTGTTTTTCCCCCATATCATCACACTTATCAGTGTTTTCATTACAGAAATAAAATGGGAGAGAATTTCTCACCCTTTCTCAAAAACAGGGTGAGATTTCAAAAAGTTAAGTGATATTTCTAAAAATTCAAAAAACACGAATAGACTTGAAAAAAAATTATTTCTTTAATTATTATACATTTTTAACATCTTCTAATTGAGTATTTTTGCTGCATCATCATATGGAAAGTGTTCTATATCTACTTTTTCATCGGCTATTATATTTATTTGGCTGAAAAATATCCGTATTTGTTTCGTTTTAACCGTTTCTACCGACATTTGTTTCATTTTAATTTGTCCGCTACGGAATAGAAGATGTCGCCTTAACAAGGTATTTGTCCATCTTACATTCATGCACAAAAAATGTAAACGTCTTTCTTACATGAAGAAACCTTACCTACGGTGAACACGTGGTTGCAGAGAAATGTGTTCTGAAAGGGGTTCTGCTGTTCGCACCGGTTCTGAACAATACTGGTAAATAGGGAAGCTAGATGACAAGGACCGATGTTCAAAATAATGAAAGATCAAGGAAGAAAAGTGAAATGGATTTTATTCAAAATTGCAAAAGACGAAATTTTTTCCAAAATTCACGCATTTTGAAATTGATTAATAGAGTGCGCGAACTTCTCGCGTTTATCATTTTTTATTGCGAGAAAAGATAAAAATATGCGAGATTCTCGCGCTGTAGTGAAAACACTGCTTATATTATTTTGATATTTATTGCTTTTTGTATTAAAAACTGATTAAAAATCAACCTATTAGATTAATGTTATTCATTGAAGTAATGAGCTTTACTACATCTAACAAGAATGATGATATGATTACATTATTATTGATTCTCAATTTGCTAATTATGTTTCAACATTAAGCATTTTGGAGTAACATTTACTTAAATTGATGTTTTATTTTTTACACTTTATCAGTCAAAGTATGTAAGTCAATTTAGTACTCATGTTTATATTGTAAACTGTATCTTCCCTGTTTTTCACTGAATTTTTAATAACTGTTCCAATTCTTGTTTTTGTCTATTTTTATGCTATGGATTACATACGTTTTTTGAAAAAATTAAAAATAATTTAACTATGAGTTTTAAGACAATATTGGATATGTGACAAAATGATCAACTTGATTTTGTACCAAGTTTGTTCTCATTAAGCAATTCATTCTTTGTGATTATGGATTTAAAAAAAAATCATAAGTTTTAAGTCAACTGTAATTTTTTTTGACAACTATTAATATTATTTGAAAAATAGTGAAATGCAAAGAATCTCCTGTATTGCTATTTTTTTTTAAAAAAATTACTGCAATTGAGAAAAATGCATTTGGATGAGTTTTGTTTTCCAATTCTACTTTGTTCTGCACTTCTGGATAAAAAAGTTTTGAAAATATTTTTATTTTCATAAAAATTCAATAAAATATTTCTAAAAATGAGAATTTCATATCTGAAATTATTCTTTTTATTCATAGCTCCATCTACCTTCAAAAGTTCTACTCCAAAGTCTGCAGATAAACCAAAACCAGCACCACGACCCACTACTGCTCCAGTTAAAACTATTGCCCCAAAGCCAGCGGCTCCGAAACCAACACCTCCTAAGACAGTACCTGCCAAGCCAAAGACTCCCTTGAATAAAGAAAAATTAAATTCTTCTGCTAACTCTACAAAACCATTGCATAATAAAACACCATCAGGAAGCAAAAAGAAAAGTGAGGCTCAAGTCTCTACAACTAAAAGTGATGATGTTAAAATGGATAGAAACGAAAAGGTGAGTAGTGCTTATAATAATAAAAGGGGGTGTAACCTTTTTTTAAAAGTTGTTCTATTTAATCATGTTAGTTTTATTTAAAGTATTTTTATAATTAAGCATCGTAGTTAAAAAATAAGTTTAATGATGTTTTGAAAGCTTATAAATTTGCATCTTAATCCTTTTAAAAAAATTTTTTATTATATTAAAAAAAAAACCTTTATGTATCTGTCAATTCTTTTGAATTTTATGAAACTTTATATTCTTATGTGGTGTTTTCTGTGTCTCAAGACACAATCATTTAAAATTTGGAAACTAGATTATTAAATTTTCCTTCTTTGCAATTGCTTGACTTAGCAAGTTATGATAGTATTGTATCCGAGTTTTATTTATTTATAATTTTTTTTTTTACAAATTAGTTGTTGGAAACAAAATGAGTCATTGGATCAAATTATATAATTTTGAAATTATTCAGTTTATAGGATAATAAATATAAATTTTCATGCTGTTAAAGAAACTTACTATATATTTAATCTTATTAAGTTCATATTTCAGGGATGAGATTCTTCCGCGGATTTCCGCTTTTTTTCAGATTTTTCCATTTTTCCCGCTAATTTCCGCTGAAATTTTTTTTGCCCAAGTTAAAATGTTTTATGAGGAATTTAATTTTCCGCGGAGGGAAATTTTTGAAGTTCCTTTTCCTCCCTCTGAAGTTTCTCTAAAAATCATTTCCTTGGGATAAAACTGGTTGACCTTTATACAGGGATGAGATTTTTTTTGTCTCTCGAATTTCAGCCTTTTTATCAAAAACTCCGATTCTCTAAAAGTTTCGTTTTTTTAAATAAATATCCCGTTTTTTTTAAATTCAGTCATTGAAGTAAAATAATTATATTTATTTACGATTTTCAAAGATAAACAGAAAATTCAATCTACGCCCTAGCTGCTAACCCTTCCGCATTTTTACTTATTTTAGCTATTTTCTCCGATTTCACGCACAGAAAATAAGATTTTCCGTATTTTTTATCCGTCGGCTGGATAGCTCGTATTTTCGTAATTCAGATCTCGATTTTTATTCACGCGATTTTAATATCAATCATCGATTTTCGTATTTACCTGATTTAAAAGTTGCACATTGCGATTCTTATTTACGCTATTTAAATATCGTATATTATGATTCTTATTTACGACATTTAAAAATCCAATATCGTGTTTTGTATTTATGCATTTTTAAAATCTCGATTTTATTATCAAATCTCGATTTTCGTATTTACCTGATTTAAAAGTTGAACGTTGCGATTCTTATTCAGGCGATTTAAATATTGTACAGTGCGATTCTTACTTACGAGATTTAAAAAATCAATATCGCGATTTGTATTTACGAGCTTTTAAAGCCCTATGTAGCAATTCGTATTCACGTGAGCTTAAAATCCAATATCATGATTCGTTTTTGTGGTTGTAATATCGCGCGATTTAAAAATTATGCATCGTGATCAAAAAATTAAAAAATCATGATTTGTATTTTCGCATTTTTTAAATTCGATGTAGAGTTTCATATTTACGTGATTTAAAAGTCTCATATCGGGATTTATATTCACATGGTTTAGAAGTTTAAAAATCGCACTTTTTTGTCAAATTTTTGTTTATATATATATATATTTTTTTTCTTATTTTTTTTTCTTTCTTTTCTTTTGTTTTTTGGATTTCCTCTTTTTTACTTTCTGACTACTCTCATCCCTGATATTTATATTACATTTTTACAAACAGTTTTTATTTAGTCAAAGCATCCCTATGCGTGATTGCATTGTGAGATGTTGTGCATTACTGAAAGATTTAATTTCTTGATAATTAAAAGAAATTTTCTTAATTTTTTTTTAAAAAAAAGTAAAAAGTAAAAGAGGTTTCTTCTAGTGGAAAATGCCATGCCAGAAAGTATGTAAATACGTGTAATTACATTTATTTCTTAAGTTTTTCGCATAAATTACATTTCTTTATTTGGTTTTATCTTAATAAGAAAATAAAATTTTTTCATTCTCTTTATAGAGTGAAAGCCTTTATAGAGCAAAACTTAAAAATAAATGTAATAAAAAGTATGTAAATACTTTTTATTACCTTTGTTTTTAAGTTTTGTGTATAAATTACATTTCTTTATTTTGTTTTAAGTTAATAAGAAAACACAATTTTTTTCACTCTCTTTATAGAGTGGAAGCCCCTTGCCCGATTCTGATTCTGGTGTTGAGAGTGATAAAAACAATAAACGCATCATCTCTGAAGAAGAAGCAAAAGCAGCTTTGGCAGAGAAACGCAGATTGGCCAGAGAGCAAGCTGAACGAGAAGCTGAGTTGGAACGACAAAGACAAGAAGAGTTGAGGTATCTATCGAGCAGTTTTATGCATTAAATAGTTAGTCTGTTTCATAAGTTTGGTAGATATTTATACTTAACCCTCTTAATTATTCAGCATCTGAATAAGTTCATATGGAATATTTCGGGCATGTATGAATTTCACTGATTTTCTCTCAATTTTGTTAGTTGAGAATCTAAGTGTTTTGTTATACTCTCTTGATATAGGAATTTTATTTTATAACCGTCGTTGAACAGCCGACCCAATTTTGGGTTTTATGACTTATAAGGTTCAACTTTTTAGCCTTGTAAGTTTGAACCAATCCAGAAGACAAGGAAACTCCTGAATCAGTACTTCCAGAGGTATGATTCGTTATGGGAACATGGAGGACTTTGATGACTCGACAGATTTAACGTGCATCAGTCACCATTTTACTGCACAGAGAGTCTTCGGCAGACAGGGATCGAACCCACAACTTCTTGGACATGGGCTCAGTGCCTTAACAACCAGGCTGTCCCGGCCTTTGGTTTAGGAATTATAAAAATTGTAACTACAGAAATCCAGCACGGTAGCAGAGACTGCCGATTATTTCAGTATTTGCTGATTATTTCAGTATTTGCTGATTATTTCAGTATTTGCTGATTATTTTTCTTTTTATATTTGAAAAGTCTACAAACAAATGGAGAAAATTTCTGCGGCTCCTTTTTTCTGAAGCATTTCGAAACTTGTTTCCTAATAAAATTTAATAACCTGAATTGAGAGAACATCAAAAAATAGAGATTTTTTTTCTTCTGTTGCTTGATTACAGGCTTGACTGTATAGGGATTTATTCTGTTATATTTAATAGTATTATAATTGTATAAAATTCAACTTAAATCTAAAAAAAAAAATATAATTTTTATGCATAAGGACCTTGCATGTATGTTAGATTAAGTTCAATTTTGTACAGTAATAATTAAGGCCCGGATTTTGATGACATTTGCATTTTTTTTGCATTTTTGGACATTTTTTGTCTTTTAGAGCATTTTTTTAGATTTATAGGGCATTTTTCTTTAAATTTTTGGGCGTATTTTGCATTTTAAAGCATTTTTTTAAGTTTTTTGCTAATTTTTCCAATTTTTATTATTTTTTATCAATTTTCATTATTACACTGGCTTCCAAACAATGAAGAAAATCTATAGGATATTAACAGGTGAAGCAAAATCTTTTCAAATTGAAGAAGAATTGTCAGTAAGTGAGACCGTCTTTTTCAAGTACGCACCTATAACATCAGTAGACGTTGAAAGAAGCTTCTGCAGGAATGAAAATTTACTTTCAGACAAGAGACGCTCGTTTACATTTCAAATTATCAAAAAACATTTAATAATCCAATGTAATTCTGATATTTAGTAATATTATGAGATGGAAGTTGTTATATCCATTAAAGTTTCTATACAAAATAAAAATATTTTGGTGTCAATATATTTTCCTTTTTTTGTTATTTTAGGATATAAAACATATTTTTCAAACTTTAATGAACGTAGAAGAAGTATTGCATTGCTTTATATTTTTTAAATGACTCATAATAATTTTAAAGAGCAAAACATTTGTTTAATTCAATATTTTTACTTTATTTAAGGCATTTTTTGCACAATTTTTGCATTTTTAAGGGCATTTTTTGCCCTAATTAAGGGCATTTTTTGCACTTTTTAAGGGCATTAGTTGAGATTTTTTAGGTCATCAAAATCCGGGCTCTAGTAATAATCTTTGTGACTGCATTGAGCTCGCAGAACAATTGGGGTTCATGAAGATAGTTCTGCAGATTCACTCCGTCATATATTCTAGTACCTGAATCATAGCCTACATTTATTTAAAGGCAATAATCTGAATAATAAGATTTTTTCTTCTATTTACTAAAATAATTATTAATTATTTCAGAAGGCAGGAAGAAGAGCGTTTGCGAAAAGAGGAAGAAGAGCAACGCAAAATGGAAGAAGAATCTATGAGACTTCTTGAGGAGCATCGTCGACAGGAAGAGGAGAAATTAAGAAAAGCAATTGAAGACCAGGAACAGAAAAAAGAGGAGGAGAGAGCTAGACAAGAAGAAGAATTGCGTTTGGTGAGAAACCTAACATTTTTCTTTGAAATGGAATAGATATAAAGATATAATTGCTTTAACATATGCCCTGTAAAGACGAAATGTTGAGTCTTGATACAACACTTGAAAAAAACATCAATATTGAAAAATGCTGCAATTTTTTTAATGTTATTGAATTGAGTATTTTTGATACAATAAGCTATTATGTTTAATTCCTCTCATGAAGTTTAGGTAAACATGAGTCTTACAGTTATAAGCTGCCCTAATATTTTTTTTAATCTTAATTCCTCGATTCTCTTCTACTTCTTGTTTTTTTGTCAGACATTAACTGTTATATGTTAAGGAAAGTCAAATCTATAATATGTTATTATTTATTGATCAATCTTCTTATAGGAGTTATCTTTTATCTTAATATTTTTTTATGATATATTTATTGAACTAAGATTCTAAAGTTAATATTTGTCATGTCTTCAATTAAAAGAAATTTTGCAAGTTTCTGTCTGGTCTCAGTAATGTTGGTTTAGTTTGTTGATTTTGATTATACATTTAACATTCAGATTTTTAAATAATTATTCTCCCTTTTTTAAAATTCCTAATATCATTTTATAGTTTTTTAATTGGTAAAAAGGTTTTTATAAAAAAATAGTTAGTATTTTTTTTTTAAAAAAAAATTTGAAAGCTGATATTAACTTTTGTATTTTTTGTATATAAGATAAATGGGAAGCATCTTAAAAATAGCACGTCTCGTCAGCAACCTAATGGATGCATCAAGATTTAGATGCATATAAATGACAATAAAAAGAAGACTATTCAGAATTTACTTTGTAACTGTTGATATAATGGTTATGTTATGTCATTTTTAGATTATATGTTATGATGTATGTCATTAGTTTTTAAATAGAACTGTTTGTAAAATCAGTTTGTTTACTATATTTTTTAGAAAGCAGAACAAGATCGGAAAGCTAAAGAAGAATCTGAAAAGCTTAGACTTGAAATGGAAGAGAAGCTTCGGCGTGAAGAGGAAGAAAGAGCAGAGAGAAAGAAAGTTAGTTTTGAATATTTCTAAAATGTCTCCCAATTTCTGTGCTAAAAGGAAAATAACATGTATTTACATGAATAATATAACATATCCTATTTTTTAACATATTTAAGCAAAGCTGCTAAAAGTTAAAATTTTATCAGCTTTTAAAAGCTAGCTTCTGAAATTTTTGAATTAAACAGTTAACATATAATTACTATTGTTTTTGTAAAAAATCTTGAAAAAAATTGTTATGGATCATTTTAACACGTTTATGCCTCTATAATGTGAACTTAGTTGCCAGTTTTCCCAATCGAATACTATTATCATAGGCAGGGGTCTGTTTAGAAGAAATTTGGGTCCGTTAACGGACCCTTCACAAAATATCTTTTCATAAAAACGGACCCTTCACAAAATGATTTTTCTTTTAATCGGACCCTTCACAAATTTGTTTATCTTCATTATTATTTTGTTAATCGAATAAACCCTTTCCAGGGCAGAAAACAAGAAAGATGGATGTAAACTAATTAAGTTTTGTCTTCGGCAGACGATTCTTCCATTATTAGTCTGAAATTAATATTCTGCGTTCAGCAGTATAGGCTAAATACCAAATAGTATTTGTATTTTGCATCTCTAATTTAGAAGCAGCAATTGTTGTTTATTTTTTAAAATTTAATTTTTTTAATTATAATTTTACAGTGTTGAGCATAATCTTGTATGTCTTTACAATTTAAACACTCCTTGAAAAAATTTTATTTTTGCAATAAACGGACCCTATTTGCACAAATTCATATAAGCGGACCCTGGTTGTAAGAATGTGAGTAATTTTTTCACAATTTCACGAAAAACGGACCTTTCACAAAATGTCTGGACAGACCCCTGATAGGTAATAAGCGTGACTTTTTAATTATCTAGTTTGATAGTAGATATTTTAAGCTTTTTATCAGACTTACTGTAATTCAACTTCAAAAAAGGTTTTAACTCTAAAATAAGTTTTTAAACAGTATACAACTGTAGACAGATGCCCATTTTTGCTTTGTGAATCAGAACTCAAAAGTGGCATTGATTTCTGCCTATTTGATCGCTGCTTATAGTCACATTTTGTATGCATATTTCAGCCCTAATTCTAATATTATAATATTGCATTTTATTGTCTTTTTTTTTAAAAACTTATTTATAGTAAAAAAAATTTCTAGTTGCTGAGTTTTATTAATTTTTGAATTAATTGTTACATTTTTAAAAATATTTTTCCAAATCAATGTTCAGGATAAGAATACAAATCAACAAGTTAATCTGAGAGTAATGCTTTCCTAAATCTTTTCTGGTCATCAACTTGTTAAAAATTTGTCAGATATATAATCTATTAACTTTTTACAATTTATTTACATATGCATTTAGTTCAGATTTGTAGTTTTTGTTTTTTAAGTGATAATTAAATATTTTCTTGTTAGTAAGAAATGCTCCTATTTATTTAGAGGCTTGAAAAAATCATGAGTCGAACAAGAGGCAAATCAAGTGGTACATCTCCTTCTGGCAGTGTAAGTGGAAGCGATCACATGGATTCTGTCGAAAATCAACAAGAAGGATTCTCTAGTGGTGCCAACTCATTAGAAAGCAACGAAGGTGCAAACTCGCCAAGTGAACCAGTTTCATCTGACGATGCTATGGCTAAAATGGAAGTTTCTTCGAGTGGTGGAAATTCTCTGGAGGCCAATCTCACTTATGAGTTCAGCAGTAATGATGTGTCATTAAATAGTAATGATTTGATGCTTCCTGCTAGCGAGGCTGCTTCCCGAGAAAACAGCATGGTTATTGTTTCCAATAAGGAAACTTCACATCACGAATCAGCTGAGAATGAAGAGTCTAGTAGTGCAATAACACCTGTAAATATTTCTGGAGAAGCTGAATCAAATAGTGATCAGCTTACAAGTGAAACCAAGGACAAAGTTGATTCATCTGCATTTGAAGAAGAGAAACTTGGTTCACAAATTGATAGTATGGTCTCTCAACAATCTGAAGAAGCTGAGATTTCAGCAACTAAAGAAATTTTGACGGAAGATATTAAATTTGAGCAAAAGTCGTCAGAGTTTGAGGAAAATAAACAGCCATTTGACGATGAGTTTGTGAAGGAGCAGTTTGTAACATCTGATTTCGTTAAAAATGAAAATATCATGTTGGACACAGAGGCTCTTGAACAGAAAGATGAAATAAACCTCTTAACTGGACATGATGATCTGGTCACGATTCCACAATCTCATGGATATTCAGCTGATATTACTGCCGAGATCGAAGAAAGTAATTTCAATCATGCTTATGGAAATGTTCCAGAAATTACTTCACCAGCTGAGGTCCAAGTAATTCCATCTGACCATCAAATTGAAGTAAACTCAAAAGATCAAGATGACTTTGTGTCACCTGCTACTTTTGAATCTAATCTTAATCAATCATTTGAGGCAAACCAAAATCCATTTTTCGATCCTTCAGTTCAAGGCCAGATTCTTGATTCAGATGATAAGCGTGAAAATCAAGACTTCGTTGAACAACCGCGTGAGATTGGAGAAAATCTCATAATTTCAAGTCAAACAAGCGTATTTTCAGAAGAGAAAGAAATGGCTGGGCATGGCCATGAAATTTTGAGTGGTGATGAACTGTCAACTGCAATGGAACATGCGCAAGAGAATGTTTTCAGTACTTCATCTGGAAATCAAGATTCAACCTTTGATGATGGAGAGGCAGCTCATAGTGAAAACTTACATTCCACATTTTCGCAAAGCTTCGTTGGTGTGGAAGATGCAAGTGAAGCATTTAAAACTGCAGCTGGCATGAATGGGTCTGTAGATAATCCCTTTGATAATGATTTTGGGGGAGCAGGAGATGCAAATAAGGCATTTGAAACTGCAGCTGGCATGAATGGGTCTGTAGATAATCCCTTTGGTGGTGCAGGAGATGCTAGTAAAGCATTCGAGCAAACTGCAGCCGATGTGAATGTATCTGTGGATAACCCTTTTGTTAATAATTTTGGTGGTGCAGGAGATGCAACTGAAGCATTTAAATTTGAGGAAACTGCAGCAGATGTGACTGTTTCTGTAGATAATCCTTTTGTTAGTAATTATATTCCCAATGAGACTGAACAAAATATATTTTCTTCCCAATTAGGTGAGATTGACTCAAAAGCGTCTCCATTACTGGACGGTTTTGAGGATCAAAATGTAGATAAATCCTCCAAACTTCATCTTCAAGATGAATTAGAAAATGTAACGCTTATAAAACAGGAAGGTAGTGAAAAATATGTTGGAATTATCTCATCCATTGACAATGATCATTTCTCCAATAATTTTTCTAAATTAAATGAACACTTAACTAATAATTTAGAATGTGCCTCAACGACAGACAGTGAAGACAGTTCCTTAGATAGTAATTTATCACAAGTGGTAGCACCTGAAGACAGTGAAAAGGACACTGACATTAATAACCACACTAATTCAGACCACCTAACTAGTAGCAATAATACAGACAATCCATTCATGACACAGAACCATCAAAGTAGCATTCCACAATCGGGTGTTGGTCACTATTCAGAATTTGAAGTCTACAGTAATGGTCACAGGTGAGTGGTGGTCTCTGTTGTTTCTTTATTTTACTCAAATAAATGTTTCTATTTTCAATTTTAGGCATGTTAAGAGGAAATATTAGTGGAGTTTATCCTTCAAAAAGTCATTAGTTAATTGCAAAATTTGTTGTTCATAATATATTTCAAGAATAGACAATTTAATTTCTTAGTGATCAAGTTGAAATTACCTGAGCTACAGTATAACTAATTATGTAAGATTAAAATGAGTCTAGATTTAAATTTCAAGTGTAATTTTTTTCCAAGATTGTGTCTTTCTAGCTGAGGTTTTAACCCCTTTAATTTTGTTACCTTTTTAATAACATAAAACTACTTGACTTCACAAAGCCATTTCTAATTTTAATTTATCAAATTTTACAATAAAACTCAAATTGGTATGATTTTTCACTAAATCATTTTCTGATAAGATTGCTTTTTAAATTTATTAATTCCCATAAAGGAACCCACATGTATTTTTTTAAATCACTTAAATTTGAAAAAAAATTGAAATAAAAAAAAAATTATAAATTTATCTTTTATTGAAATTTGCTAGCATATTTTGTGAATTAATTTTTCATAAAAAAAACAAGTGTTTGGTAGACAGTGGATAATTTGTAAAATCAGTTAATTATGTAAATTTTAAAAATTTAATATTTTTTAACATTACTTTTATTTAAAAAGTTATAGTACTTAAATTAATCTGTTTATAATATGCATAAAATGACCATAATTTTATGTCTCTTTCCGACTAAAAGTTTCTCTCTTTATATGTCACATTAAGTCTGTCAAAGGGTTAAAATAGAAGTTAAGTTGAAACATTAAAAGGAATTTTTTAAAATTAAGATGGTTCATCTGTAACAAGTTTAAGTTGTTATAAAATTTATATTGCAACATTTTATGACAAAATATGGTTAGAGAGTTATTTTTAGAAGGTAAAAAAGTAAATATTTTAATTTCAATTTGATGGCATATAATAATTGTGCTCAGGTTTGTGGCAAGCTATTCACCTTCTACTACTGTTTCTATGTGCATGCAAGAATTGACTAGAAAATATTTGTGATAAATCTCTTGAAATTAAGCATCTTATAACATTAAGGTTTACTATTGCAACTAAAAATCAACCTGTGTTTGTACAATTGCAATATGCATGTACAATTTTAAAAAAATGCACAGGTTTCATTTCACAAGTATGGTTTTATGTTTATGAGAGCAGCCTCATAAATATTTTTTCTTGTATTTATCTCTACTTATTGTGACTGAATCTTCAGTAAGAAAGTTATATTGAAATATTTTTTAATGCTTATTAGTATTAATATTAGAACTAATCAAGAACTATAGGAGGTTTGAAAAGTTATATAAGTATTTTGTACTATTCTGATTTATTTGTAAATAAATAAAAATATTTGTAAGCAAAGATGCATGAATCATATTAAACGAATAAATAATCTTATTGAAACAAAATATTTAAAGAGAAATAATTTTTTTAAACTACTGAATTTATAAAATAAGTATTAACACTTTTCCAGCCGATTAGAAAGAGCTCCCCATTTAGCAATAATTAGTTATAGCTGTTAAAAAATGTGCAGTGGCTAGTTTATACTCGAGCACAATTAGCTCAATCTTCAAAGTAATAAAGTATAAGTGTTAAGAATGTTGCAGAATTATATTTAGTAAAGCAAAAGTTAATTAATAATATAACTTTTTTTAATTTTGACTTATACATTACAGTGTTTTCATCTCAGAAAAAAAATGGGTGAGAATTTCTCACCCTTTCTCAGAAACAGGGTGAGATTTCAAAAAGTTAAGTGAGATTTCAAAAATTTAAAAAAAAGAAAGAAAAAAAAACACTACGAGACTTGAAAAAAAAATCGTTTCTTTAATTATAATGCATTTTTAACATCTTCTAATTTTTAAAGCATTGAATATTTTTGCTGCATCATCATATGGAAAATGCTCTACACCTACTTTTTCATCAGNTTTTTATATATATATATATATTTTTTACTTAAGTAAAATTACAAGTGTTAACAGCATTTTTCTTTAATAAGGGGTTAAAAGCTTTAGGGGATATCTCAGTAAATAAAAATCAATTATTAATAATAAATATGTTTTAGTGATGTCAGTGTTGTGCTTCTCTTTTTATTATTATTTTTTTGTTGTTGCTAATCTTTCCTTTTAAGTTAAAAATTGTAGCAAAAATAATTTTATCTAACTTGAAAAATTAAAAAGTTACTATAATTGGTTGTAACAATAGTTATTGTGAGCCCATATATATTCACACTTGATGTTTGTGTAATAATTTAAAATGGAATTTTTATTTTTTAGTACGGAGTCTTCCAAATTGGTAGCAGATTATGGCAACAGCATTCTAAGTGTTGAAAACAACATCTTTGAAAATGTTGGAGCCATAGACAAGATTTCCTCTGATCCCTTTCTCGGTAAAGGCAGCTCTAATCAGATTTCTGGGAATCCCTTCCTCATGCAAGAAGAACAGAAACCTAAAGTTCTAATGACTTCAGGTATTTCTTATTTCATAATTCAAATAATAATCATTATGCTCTTTTTTAAGATATAGGAAACTGAAATAATCATTCATATTCTACTAACAACAAAACCTCATGTAGTGTCTCTTACGAAATTTGATAATTCTTCTGTGTGTTGCAAAACAAGATATAGACATTTCTTGTAAATTGCAAATGGGTTCATTTATCAGTCATATTTGTCTGGTGAAAATTAGAAGTACCTTTTAATTGAGGGTTAAAGTTCATTTGCAAAATTTTTTCTGACTGAGATTTATTAACACTCTACAGACATCCAAAATGTTTCCTTTGATGTTTTATGTTTCCATAGTAAAGATATTTCTTTGAGGGATAATTATGAAAATAATAATTTTATGTAGTTTTAAACTATTTCAAAATTAGAAAAACCACACAGTTTTAATTATTTGTCGAAAACTTATGCAACACATTCGTCTATGTCTTGTAATACACTGGTTTGAAAACTTCAGAGACACTGCCTTAGTGCCCTCCAAATCATTCCTCTTAAAATCAAATTGATATACTAAACCTTTTTAACATTTTAAATATTTTGCATTTTAGTTTCTTTGATAAATTAAGTATTATCATAATTTAAAGAGTCTAAATTATTAATTTCAAAATTTAATTATCAATTTTTTAAGGTATCTTTACAGTAAGTAGGCTTTGCAATTACATCATGTGTGCAGTTTTGCAACTAAGTATTATGAGTGGTCTTATTTCATAAATAAGGCATTGCAGAATATGAAAACCGTTGGTGGACTTACGGAATCCATTATCAAACAAGTGTTTGTATGGCTAATAATTTATAAATTATGCATACCTTCGAGCATTTGAGATATTTTTCTAAATGCTTAAAACCTGAGGTTTTGAACTGAAGAAGAAAATTTTAAAACATAAAATTTCTATAAAGAACTGAAGCACATGATCAATTCGTTGTAACACTCTTATAACGATCGCGGAGGGACTGCAATATTTGCTTGTTTCAACCTTGTGCTCTTGAAAAGAGGATCCTTAAATCAACTAGATAAGTTCATACGTGTTAAATAGTACTATTAAATAGCAATATAGTACTTTATTAAATTTTCATTTCTCTAATTTGTTTGAGCTGTTTTATTATCACTGTTTTTCAAATGAAACTAATGCCCTAAAAAACATCTATGGCATCATAAAGGATATTGTGGATCATGAAGTACCAAAAAGGAATTTTTCCAAGAAGAGATTGTCTAAGCTGAAATGTTGAAATTAAATAGAAAATTTATGAATTTCAAAAATATTGCATGCTAAAGCTGGTGTTAACTCCTTAAAAGCTAGCTATGCTCCAATAGACTTAGCATTGCAGTACCTACCATGTGTATCCGATATATTTATTGAATCCAGGCTCATGTTAAAGCAGGCTCACTATAAAGAACTTTGTACTGTGTATTTGCTTACATTATTTATAATATGCTGGTAGACAAAAATTGTTTTTTTAAATTCCAATTTTTTATAATATTAATACTTTTACAATTGCTACCTCTTGGACGAATATTTTCAGAAACTACGGAATTTTCTTAGTAGTTAAAAGGGTATGCTTTATTTGCAAAAAATAAAATTTTATATTTACAACTAATTACAGTGCGCCAAAAAAAGGACTACCCTGAACAACTTATGATCTAATGTTCCGAAACGCTGTAGGACTCAATCTTCATGGTTTGAAAGGGGCGATCTCAAATATTAGTGCAGGCGATATTTAAAAATACGAAATCAGACACAAAAACGTTCTCTGAATAAACATACTCTTTTCTACGGATTTGGATTTCTAACCTTCAAAATATAGGGGGTGGGAACAATCAGTAAAATATGGTCCCCATAGTATGGTCAAGAGAACAGTCTAAAGTTTGGTCCCCTTAATGTTAATTTTATTTTTTTGTGTATTTCGCTTTGTCTTGAGAGGTTAAGCAAGTTGAAAATTTTTTGTACGCAATTATAAAATTCTTTTATACAAAGATAATTATGGGCAGAAAAATAACTTTTAGTAAATATTTATAATTTATTATCTTATTTAATAATGGTTGAAAATTTTTTGAATTATAACAATTTTTTTGCATCATTTTAAAGAATATGATTTTGCATGGCAAGATATAAAATGTAAGCAAAATCGGTGAAATAGTTCCTGAGAAATTGAATTTCAATTAAGTCAGATATTTGAATTTCAATTTCCCTGAAACTATTTGACCAGTTTTACTCAAGTTTTGTATTTTGCCTTGTAAAATTATATTCTTTAAAATGATACAAAGATTTGTATATCTTACAATTCAACATTTTTTCAACCATCATTATATAAAGTAATAAATATTTACTAAAAGTTATTTTTTTGCATGAAATTATCTTTGGCTAACAAATTTTAGAATTGTGTGCAAAAATGTTTAAATTCACTTAAAAAGTTCTTGAGATGTAGAGAGATAAGAAAAAAGTGAAATTAACATGAAGGGGTCCAAATTTAAGAGTGTTCTCCTGACCTAACTTTAGGTACCATATTTCCCAGATTGGGGCTAACCCCTATATTTTGGGTGTCAGAAATTCGAATCTGTCAAAAGAAGATATGTTTATTCAGTGAAAGTGCATTTTTGTGTCTGATTTTGTAACTTAAAATATCGTCTGCACTTATTAACATATTTGAGGTCACCCTCTCGAGTCATTAAGACTGAGTCTTAGAACGTGAAAATCCGATCATTAGATCAAAAGTTATTCAGGGTGATTAATTTTTTTATTGCCCACTGTACATGTCTCATGTTGCTATATCTACAAATAAAATGCTGTTTTCTATGTATTTTTTCTCACTGAAGTGAATGATATCAAACTATAGTCTTGGTTTTGTTGCATTTGATTCGATGTAAAAGAGAAGCAAAGGAGACAATACCTCATTTATCTAAATAGCAATATTTAAGTCTCTCTTTATTGCCTGAAATAGCCCTTCCATTTGGAGGTTCTAGGTGTCCACTAGCGCATTTCTTATTCTGTAATGTGGAAAGAAAAAAAAATCAATTCACAATAAAATGTTCATTGACTTTAAAATAGTAGTAGTTAGAAAAACTACTATGCCTTACTTCATTAACAATAAATATATTTTACATTTATATACCTTGAATTGTTGAACTTAATCATACTTGAAAAACTAACATATAACTTTCTTTTCATTTTAGATTTCTTGAACTGAAGTCTTCGCTAAGTTGGTTTTGTCAATCCCCTTGTGTATTTAAAAAAAAAAAAAAGCTTTTCCCATATTTTCTAGATTTTGTAGAATAAAGACTTTCGATGTTCTGTTCTTTGAGTGTACATTTTACCAAAGCTTTTCTTTTGCTTCTATTCTTGTTTGTTCATATTATATAGTCTTTTTTATTGAATTTTCTCGGGGCTGTAAAGCCACAATGTGATAAAAATATTTTTATATGTCTGTATAGAAAAAAAAAATATTGTTCCTTTTTTTTTCTCCCAAAAATTGTAGAAAACTCTATTGCATATTATAAAGAAATTAAATTTTTGTATACTATATTAATTTTAATTGGCATTCGGCTTAAACAAGGAATGTTTTTTATAATTGTGTATTTTTTTAAAGTTTGCTCTTCTCAATTTCTGTGTCTTATATAGTATTAATTTAATATGTTTAATAATTTGTTTTTATTTGTGATTTAAAATTTTTTAATAATTTTACTAGTCAATTTAATTATCAAAATTTATCTCAGTCTGTTATTTTTTTTATAGAATGATCAATATGTTTTTTTGAAAATTTTCAGAATTCTTAAACTAAAATGCTTTAACAATTTAATAAAATAGAATTTTTTTTTAACTCATTAGATTTTTTAAGTGTTTTTTCTTTTAAAGTGTTGCTTACTGTGTAAGTTATAACTTAAAAAGCTCAATGTCTGAACATGACATATTGCTTGTTTATGTTACTGTTTCCTATTTATATTTATCTTATATTTCATCTTCAGTATTTGAAATACATACTGGTGCAGCTCATGAAAATCCAAAATTTGCTTTGTGTAGGTTATATTTAAATTTGTATTTTCTCTCTCATAAAGAACATTATTGTGTCAATATTATCACCATCCATGTTATTTTGGCTGGTATGATATGTTCTGTGAATAAAGTAAATAATTTACATTTAATATTTGTTTCATTTTATTCATTATAGTGTAGTTAATAACGCCATAGTTTGTCCCATTCGTAGTCAATTCCTGATGAAAAATAATTTGTCCAGGTTTATAATTTTTTGTACTGATATTCCTGATGTGTAGATTCAGAAGATCCCATTTTCTATAAATATAAATGAGCTTTTTAAAATGATCTGTTTGAAGAATAGAATTTAAAAGATTTTGATCCAACATCTTTTAATTAATAATGCAGTACATTAGTTAGAACTTGTGGACTGGGGACCTTCTACTAATTATATGCATAGTTTAAATATATAGCCTTACCTTGTTTCACACTTTTGGAATTCAGTCATTTTATGAAAAAGAAACTGTAATAACAATTTCACATTATCAAATTTTTATTCAGGTCACTGTGTTTTTGATTATTGAAACCCTATTTTTAAATTATTTGTTTAAGAAAATTGCAAACTACAAAAAAAAATTTTTTTTGATTATTTTTAATGAAACAATACTTTAAAAATTTTTCATTTATTGATCTCAAAGTATTATGTTTTTTATTATAAAGTAGAATAAATTGCAGTTTTTTTTAAAATTTGTTTTTAAATTCTTTTTTTTTTAAAAAAGTGACTGTGTACTATGTTCCAAAATATGTCCTGGATTTCTTTTGTGGAACTAGGCTTTTAACCATTGAAAGATGTGTTATGTTTGAGAGGCACAACTTCTTTAAACACGTAAAATATTTTGTACAGTCCGCAAAACAAAACAAAAACGAATCACCCTGAATAACTTTCGTTCTAATGATCGGATTTTCACGAACTAAGTGTCAATCTTAATGGTTCCTGGAGGTGACCTCAAATATACTGATTAATTAGTGCTAACTATTAATTAAATTACGAAATCTGACACAAAAACTAACTTTCTCTGAATAAACATATATTTTTTTTTACATATTTGGGATCCTGACCCTTGAAATAGACAAAATTTCGAAAAAATTGGGTCGCAATAAAGGTTTATATATTTGGCGAGAGTTTAAAAAAATGCCAAATTACCTCACCATAGAAAGTTAAGCAATTTAAAACAACCATAAAGAAACTGAATGAATGACATAATATTGTGTGTTTCTGTTGCTATAGGCAACCAAGAAGAGAATTTTTGGATCTACTTTCTGGGCATAGAAAATAGTATTCGTTTTGATACTTAGAAAATAAAATTTGAATTTAAAATAAAGAAATGAAAATGAAATTATTTTTGATTTTCCAATATTTCAAAATTTAAACGTTGAACTTATTATCTGACATTTTTTATTTTATTAAAGATGTTATTCGTATAAAAATGCTGTACTAAAACCAAATTTACTTAAGTTATTATAAATTTACGATTTATGAAGAGTTGTAGGGCTAATTGCTTTTACAGCTCAGTTCAAAACTTTCAGGTAAGGAAAAGGAAAAAGAGATCCTGCAAAAAATTTTGGGTATGATTCTGATCTGATGCACAATCAGAAGNTATAGGCAACCAAGAAGAGAATTTTTGGATCTACTTTCTGGGCATAGAAAATAGTATTCGTTTTGATACTTAGAAAATAAAATTTGAATTTAAAATGATGAAATGAAAATGAAATTATTTTTGATTTTCCAATATTTCAAAATTTAAACGTTGAACTTATTATCTGACATTTTTTTAAAGATGTTATTTGTATAAAAATGCTGTACTAAAACCAAATTTACTTAAGCTATTATAAATTTATGAAGAGTTGTAGGGCTAATTGCTTTTACACCTCTGTTCAAAACTTTCAGGTAAGGAAAAGAAAAAAGAGATCCTGCAAAAAATTTTGGGTATGATTCTGATGCGCAATCAGAAGGTTTAATAAAATTCACGGTATTTCTCTTCAATAAAATTGAAATAAATATATATATATATAAAGTTCAAAATGCGGATAAAACAAGGAAAAAAGAAGAAAAATAATAAAAAAATAACAAAAAACAGGGAGAAAAAAGGAAATGTATATATATATATTTTTTAAAAATCCGGAAAATAAAAGATATCTTTTCGTCAGCCCACACGATTATATCCGCAATATTAGAACACTCTTTTTTTTTTTGCGGATATAATCATGCGGGCTGATGAAAAGATTATATCTTTTGTTTTCTGGATTTTTGTGAAAAAAATTTTTGTTCTTTTTTTTCCCTCCCGGTTTTTGTTATTTTTTTATTTTTATTATTTATACTTTTTTCATTGTTCCGTAATTTTTTCCTTGTTTTATCTACATTTTGAACTTATATTATGAGTTCTATTTACTTGCAGCTTATGCGCAATAAATGAAACTTATTGTTTTTCTTAATTTTCTTCGTGTTTTTTGTATTTATATATATATATATATATATAAAATAGTATAAGAGTAAATTTTTATTGTTAAAGGTCATTTCATTCTGACAAATATTTAGGTTCCATGTTTTTTCTTAAATAAGTAGTATTCGCAAATAGCATTCTTTGTTCATTTAAAAAACAAAACAATCTGTTTTATTTTTTCGCTGTGCACACATGCGCATTTACTTTTCATTACTCGAATAAATGAGAAACAATAAAAAAAAAGAAAATTAATAATTTATCTTCATTTTTCGTAAACAATAGTATTCTTAGTAGATAGTCAGCTGTTCTGCATCGAATGATAATATGTGTGATCAGTAGAATATTTTTAATTTCTTAACAAGATTTAATTCTCAGATAGCTGGCAATAATTCTAAGTTTTCAATAAATAAAAACTTAACAATAACTTAAAAAGTAATTTTATTTTAAAGGAAAAGATAAATTAAAGTACTAAAACGATTGATTAGTATATTATTGGAAAATAATATGTATGATAGCATAAGAAATAAGATTTTGCGTTAAAATTTTATTGAAAAGTTAGAAAAATAATTCTGCGAAACAAGTGCAGACAGATAATTTACAAATTTATTTTAAGATTAAGGTGATATATAAAATGTAAAGAAGTTTTAATATCATTGAAAATGCTGACTACGTATTTTTATTAATATTTATAAAATATATATTCAAGAAATTGATAAATATATTATTCCAAATCTATGCATGCGTATGTATATTATTGAAATTGTATCAGTTATTGAAAAACAAAATCAAAAAATAATCACATTAAATAAGCACAATCTGGTGTATAATCATATTCTATTAGAAGCACGTTTTTATAAAACTAGACATTCGTTGAATAAAGTGTTTTTTATTCAAATTGTTTTATTCAAATTTCTTTACTAAATTGCAAATATTATTAAGCGACTAAAAAAGAAACGTATTTTATAGTTTGAAAGAAATAAAAAGATAAGCAAACGACTATTAGCAAAAAAATTGTGAATGAAATTTTACGCTACGCGCGCGAAGTCAAGTGCCTCGCAAGTTTAGCACATTTTAATATTAATCGCCCCATTTAATTACTTCTTTATTGTCGCCAAATTATTTTTTTATAAATAATTCATTTTAATTTTTCTCAGCTTCTAATAAATAAAACAGTTGAAACTTTAGATTTTCCAATTGAAAAATATGTAGTAAATGAAAATATATGGAATAAAAAAATTCATACCTTAAAATTTTTTCATCCTTTATTTAATTAAATAATAATTATTAAAAATTATTTTTTTCATGAAATTATCTTTGGGTAAATGAGTTTTATGAGGGGGTGCAATTTTTTTGAATTGCTTTATTAGCTTTAAAAATATGACTAAAAACGTAAAAAGTGAAATTAACATTAAGGGGTGCGAACTTTGGATTGCTCTCCTGGCCAAACTATGGGGACCATATTTCCCAGATTGCGGCTACCCCCTATGTTTTGAAGGTCAAGAATCCAAATATGTAACAAAAAATGCATGTTTATTAAGAGAAAGTACGTTTCTGGAACTGATTTCGTAACATATTTGGATTCTTAACCTTCAAAATCAGGGCCGGATTTAAGCTTGGTGGGGCCCTAAGCTACTGAAAATGATAGGGCCCTTATAAGTTCAATTCCATTTCTATTCACCTAAAGTAAACTGTCATTATTTCGCAAGCTGATATTATTTAATTGATGCTTATATTGAAAATATTTCTTCATTATTTTTGCTTTCTTTTTAATTATCTTAAGTGCATTTGTTAAATTTTTGTGCAAGAAAAGAAATGTCATTATTTATGTAAATTTTTGGCTTATATTTTTAAGGATTTATTAAAGGGTCTATTAAATATCAGAGAAAATAAATGTCATACGAGTTTAAAGTATCAGCTCTGCTCTTGATGGTGTATAGTGGCTAGGATGTGAAAGAGCAACAGTCCCGGGCATCCAGCCAAAACGAGCATTCAACATATCAATGGAACACACTAANTTATTCAGAGAAAGTACGTTTTTGTGTCTGATTTCGTAACTTAATTAATAGTTAGCACTAATTAATTAGCATATTTGAGGTCACCCCCAGGTACCATTAAGATTGACACTTAGTTCGTGAAAATCCGAACATTAGAACGAAAGATATTCAGGGTGATTGGTTTTTTTTTTTTTGCGGACTGTACATGAATGGATACCATTTTACAAGATAAGGACAATTTTTAAAAAATAACACAGATGACCAATACACTTCTGGTTTGACCTCTAATTTTTGTTAGAAATATTTTTCATGAAAATGGGAATCTAAAATTAACATTTCTAACAGTACACTTAAGAAATTAGTTATAAAAATTTGCTTCCATTTCTTCAATTTTAATTAAGTCATGAAAGTCTTTAAAATAGAGCAATATATTTCTGATTTGTGCTGTATTTATAGAAACTGATTTTGTAAATACACACTGAAACCTTCAATATTTTAAAAAGTTTTCCATGTTGCATTTCAGCTTCTAGAAGACATGCAGATAGATTTTTGGCCAAAACATGATCTAGAAATTTTTTTTTGTTTCATATTGTATTAACATTAAATGTTTAGATTTGTTAAGTCTAAGTATTGTCCTGTTATGCTTTTTATAACTTTAAAAATAATAGATTTTTTTAGTTCCATATATAAATAAATAACTAAATATAAAAATTTTTTAAATAAAACTTAATTAAAATCTAATAAAATGATTATATATTACGTTTATATTTTATTCTCAAATACTTTAATTAAATTTTAAGACTGTTACTTATTACATATTAATTAATTTTAAGATTTGCTTAATATCGAATGACACTTGAGAAGGCATTTAGTGTCAATTGAAATTTCTCTGATGTTATTGTTTAATTAATAAAAATATTTTGAAAAAAAATTGCATTAAAGTAAAACTAAAAAGTTAACGAAGAAATACATTTTGAAACATCTTTGTATCTATACTTCTAATTAAAAAATTGAATTGCATAAAATATATTTTTATGCCATTAATATCAGATCACACTTATGATGAAGATATGTAATCGAAATATCAACTTCGTTTTGTAACGTTTTGATCTTAATAGTAAAGGAATTTATTAAACTTTTTTTAAGAACATACTGGGAACCTCAACTTAAATGTTTTGTTTTAATCTTCATAATTTTTTTTAAAGGAAAAAATCCATTTTAAATGGAAATTTAAACTATGAAAGTAAATTTTAAAAAATCAAATGTTATATGAATATTTAACTTTTATTTCTAACATAAGTTCTAATGTAAAACAATTAAAAAATTTTTTATACAAAAGTGAATGAAATATTGCTACATTCATGCATGTTCTTTTTAAACTTGAATTATGAAACTGTATTTTAAACTCGTCTAATTTTTATTAAGTAGCGTGAGAAAAACGCTATATAATATACTGTGCTTTTTCACGTCTGGCATTATTCATAATTAGTACTACCACACACAAAGAGCCCAGGGCTACAAAGAGCCTTGTCTACTTCAGGCATATTTTAAGTGTTCGCTGTTTCTTAAATATCATAAATTAAAAGTAGATGGCAGCACTAAAATATTAAAGTAAATTAAGTTACATCTTGAAAAGTATCTGTGGAATATGATTCTAAGCTTAGGTTAATGTTTTTAACTGTTGTGAAAATTATGATTGGATTGCAGTCTGTTGCATTTTGACTAAATTTTTATCATTCAATAATATGGTAAATCGGTCATCTCCCCGAGAGTTATTTCAAATGGGCCATGCAGTGAAAAAAACAGTTTCTGTCCGTGCTCCAATTAGTTATTTTTCTCGGAATCAGCTTTGATTAACTAAAAAGTTTTTACCTTTGAAGAATTTTAAACTTAGGTATACAGAATGTGCGATACAATAGGAAGTAATTTTATTTGTTAATAATATATCCCGATTACCTTATATAATATAACAATTTGCATTGGAATATCTCTCTTCAGTCTTTTTTATTTAAAAAAAAAATTGATATAAATGATAAAATTTATATATGAAAATATCTCTCTCTTCTTTTTTTTCTTTCTGACATTAAGTTAGGCTCGAGCTTATAAGGGAAAAATTGCGAAAGAGATGAATTTTTCTGCAACTATGAATAAATAATTATTATTTAAAAAAATTGCAAGAAAAAAGAGTTTAGTTTGTAATAAAATTTTCAAACAAATAAGAATTTCGGGAAAAAAAGCGAAAACTATCATTAATTTTATAATCTGAAATGGTCTTTCTACTACGTTAAATTTCCTATTTGATCATTTTTTTTTCCACCATGAATTTAACAGTTAATAATTTTCTAACTATTGATTATTACTTATTTATATATAGATAGATTTTTATATTTATTATTTTTTTTATTCCACCTTAATTTCGCTTTTCACCACTCCTGAGTAATTCTAATACTTAAAGATTTTACGCAGTTGAACACCCTAAACAGCGGCGGCGACACTTTTGATTTTTTTTTTAATATAAAGAGATGTAAAAAAGTGAAGATTTTATACCTACTATAAATAATCTTTACTTCTTTATAATTAGNCAAAAAAGTTTAAAAAAATAAATTCTTACTCACATTAAGCATTTTATTCACTTTAAAATAAAAAAAATAGGATCTTTATTTTATATAGTCAATTTTTATTACTTCGTTTAATGGTATTCTTCATGGAAACTGAATTATAATTCTAGAAATCATTTTATTCTAGAAATCATTTTACCTTTATTTCATTTAACAGAGCTAAATTTTTTTGTTAAATAATAAAAAGAATTGATACAACAATAAAGAATGTACCTTTTACGTAAAAAATAAGATTACAGAATTTGTATGCTGTAAAAAACAAATTAATCTTAGCTACCCTGTCTAAAATAAATTAATAGAAAAATAAAATAGGAATAAAAGAAAATTAATAAATGAATATTAGCGTAAATTCGATGCAGGAAACATTCTAGGTTTACGAATAATATAGAAGTCTAAATATGTTTAAATTAAGAAATTTTTAAAATTTAAATATTTCAAAAATTTAGCATTTTATTTAAAAATTTAAGCTCACTCATATGAAAAAAAGACAATTGAACATGAAGTTATTATTTTTCTATCTGATATCCTTTCTGTTGTATCATCCTTAATTTGTTATTAAACCAGAAAATACTAATAACAACATAAATGTCTAGTTAATTTTAAATTTGGTTTTGGAGTATGTTTTAGGGATTAATTAATTTTACTGATTAATTTTGAATAACAAGATTGACATATATAAATTTCTTTAACGTTTGGTTAACAAATTTTTTACTAGATGGCAGCACTAGAGATAAATATTAAAAAATGAGAGCGAATTAATCCTTTTTTTAAGAAGAGAAATTTTGCAGAGAAAATGAATTCTGCCTGGATTTACGCACAATAAAAAAAAATTTTCCTAAAAGGGAGAGGGAAAGAAGAAAAAAAAATATTTGCAATTTAAAAATTTGGGAAAGTTAAAAAGAAGAAAAGAAAAACATTTGAATAGTTTTTAAGCATTTTATGAGAGTATAAAGTTTTGTATAAAATAAAACTCTCTATAAAATTATTATTTAACATTTGCTTTTATCAATTTCAAGAATATTTTCGAAAACAGTAAGGATGAAATAGGTAAATTATAATGAAAAAAAATCTTTTTCGTGAGTTCTAAAAGCTTGTCTGTTCTTACCATACAACCTCGTTTGAGGCCATAAATAAATAAATTAAAATAAAATAGTTTAACTAGGAATCAAGTATATAAAAATAAAAAAGAGTTTCTTTGAAAAGTATTTCGTATTTACGTAATATGAAGAGGTGGAAAAGCGTGAAAACATTTAATCGGTATGACTCCATCAGAATTCTTCAACTCCCATTATAAACTAGCTTGAAATATTTGATTCGGGAAATTCAATATTTTCCATTACTCTGATGACCATTCGTTTTAAGTACTGACTCAAAATCAGCATCTGTACTGGAAACAATTATGAATGTCTCTCCCACCCCCGAAAAAAAGAAGGAAAAAACTGCAACATGATTTTATTGGAATAAAGCGTTCCCTTAAATCAATTTGCTCAATTATTTTCTTTTAAAAAAAAGTAAAATTTCAATGAAGATCAAGGGTGAAGAACGGTTTACGTCAATTTCTCACAAAAAAGAGGATTGAATCTTCATTAGCTGCATTTCGGGGAATATAGTGAAAAGAAAGCAGTGCTGTGGAAATACGGCTCCTGTCCGCGAGCAAATTCGTTATATATTATATTATATTATATTATATTATATTATACTATACTATACTATACTATATTATATTATACTATACTATANTATATAGTGGGTGTGGAACCTTTAAAAAGGATCAAAATATTGATCATAACAATTTTTTTTTAAAAATTCTATCAGGTGCAGACGGGTAAAGCGGTCATTACTGTTTTCATTCCTATATAGCTTCAATTTTAGATGGGTTAAACAGTTTTTTTGTTTATGACTTTAAAGATGATAGCTGTTTCTTTTAATTCTAAAACGTCTCCAATTATCAGTCGCGAGGGAGCATTAAAGAAATATAATGAATGCTGATTTTACTACCTGTTTGATCATCGCGCGATTGCTTTTAAAGTAATACATTTAGTTAGACAAGAACACCACTTCGTAGTTTTTTTTGTTATTTTTACGATTAGCAACTGCGTCTAAAAATAAAACAATTTTAAAAAATGCAACCAGACTTTCTTCCACTACTTCAACTGGATACCGCAAATAACTTATATAGGAAATGGAATTGATTCTCTCAATGTTTTCCTTATAAGTAGGATGTGACCTTTGATTGCAACGCAAATATAACATTCGTGGTTTCTAAGCAAATCAGTTTGCTTTGCTGACATACTTTCAAAACGGCAACAAATTTATGCACACAGCACTCATTTTGTCTCAATGTTACACTCGAATTAGAAGAAATAGAAATTAGTTTTTTTGAAACTTTTATAATAAATACTTTTATGATAAAACTTTTATCTTAATATACCATACAACTTATAGAAACATTTTTACTATAAATTTAGTTTATATTTTTTAGCCCGTACGATATTTTTAATTTAACACTTTCGTTATGGCAGTCATCGTTACTGAATGATATCCCGTACCGCGAACTGTGTACATCGCATGTCAATAAGCTGATGTTCAGATTTTCTTAAAGATTTCTTATTCAATTTATTTGGAGATTTCTCAAGTATTATAAACAAAAATGTAATTTTGGAAAATTCGATACATTTCTGGATATTTATTCAGTATTATAAATTTGAAACAAGGTTGACAAACTTTTGCGTAAATTCGTCCATGTGTGGTACGAACGCTCGTACACAAGTGCCTAGCGCGGATGCCGGATAAATAAGGTGCACTTACGTGCACAGTGGATGTCGTTTTTTATGTCGGATAAATACGGTGCTCTTACATACAGGGCGTCCCGTGGATGCAGACTAAATACGGCAAGGGTTATATAGATTAAAAAATCGCGTTTACAGTTAATCACAACATAAAGTAATAATTAAAAAACACAGAAGGGTGGAGTAACCTTTGATAGGATTATCACGTACTATTGCAATCTTTATGCTTTGAATATATAACATTCAATCTGCTGATGAATTAAAGTGGATTATATTTTAAGTTACGTAATCGGACACGAAAAGGCAATTTCTTTAAATTCACGTTTTTTTTTACTTATTTATTTAATTTTTTTACAATAGATTAAAATTTTTGGTCCCTAAAAAAATGAAGGGGGAACAAAACAATAAATACGGTCCCAGAAGTTAGTCAAGTTTGCGGTCAAAATCTTAGTCCCTTATCGTCAATTTTATTTCTTACTTTTTTCCTTATACCTCTGAAACTATTTACGGAGTTTAAAAAAAAAATATGCACGGTTGTAAAACAAGATTATCTGAAGATAAATAAATAAACCTGTTACTTACTCTGTGATTACTTTCACTAACTAAACAAAACAACTTTGTTTATGAAAGTGAAAATATTATTTATAAAATTGAATACGAAGACTGTGTTCGAATGTCTAACCATAAATTAGGAAAAAAATAACTTAGGATTGCCCAATAATAGAAGTTCTCTTTCGATAATTTGTTTGAATTTTGGCGAGTTGAAATTTTATGAATAAATCTGTATGATAAGAATAGGATGGAGCATCTAACTATCGAATTTTTACCACCGAAAATGTGTAAAATTTGAAAAAAGTATCTAAGTAAGTGATAAAGTATCTAACTATCATTGAAGAACACTACATATTTGTTAGTAAGACACTGTAACCTGATGATAATCTATTACTTATTCAGCGATTGCTCTTCATGAACATACTGTAAAAACTTTGCTATGAAGCCGAAAATATTGTTTACAAATCGTAATGCAAAGAATGTGATCGAGTACCTAACAATTGAGAATGAACGTCCTCATATCAAAATCTTCCTCAATCACTTACTTTTAATTTTTATGTCACTCTGTCTTCATATCTCTTAGCAGGACATTGTAACCTTACAAAAAAATGCTTCTTATACTATGATTGCTGCTTATTAACAAACTGTAAAGATATATAAATAAAATAAAATTATTGTTTATAAATCTGAATGCAAAGACTGTGATTGTGTATCTAAGTATTGTTAACACTCGGTCTCATTTCAGAATGATTTTCTTTAACGATTCTCCGTCACTATAGAAAACTACATATTTATTAGCAAGACACTGCAACCTAATAAAATTTATTACTTAAATTTATTCTGAGATAACTGTTTATTAACGAATTGTTAGAAAGTAACAAGAAAATGAAAGTAGTGTTAATAAATCTGATTGATAAGAATGTGATAGAGTATCTAACTATAGAATCTCTACCACAAAGAATGTATTAAAGTATCTAAGAATGATAAAGTATCCAACTGTTGAATCTTTACCACCAAGAACATGATATGGTATCTAACTATTGAATCGTTACCATCAAGAATGTGATAAGACATCTAACTATCAATTCGTTATCACTAAGAATGTAATAAAATATCCAAAAAAGTGATAAAGTGTCTAAATATCGAATCTTTACCATTAAGAGTGTGATAAGATATCTAATTATGGAATCTTTCCCACTAAGAATGTGATAAAGAACCGAACTATCGAATCGTTACCTCTAAGAATGTGATAATGTATCTAAATATTGAATCTTTCTTGCTAGGAATGTGATAATGTATCTAACTATCAAATCTTTCCCATAAAGAATAAGTATCGAACTATAGAATCTTTACCAGTAAGAATGTGATAAAGTTTCCAACTGTCAAATTTTTCCCACTAAGAATGTGATAAAGTATCTAACAATTGAATCGTTCCCATTAAGAATATAATAAAGTATCTAACTATCGAATCGTTGCAACTAAGAATGTGATAAAATGTCCAACAATTGAATCTTTCCCATTAAGAATATAACAAAATATCTAACTATCGAATCGTTGCAACTAAGAATGTGATAAGGTATCTAACAATTGAATCTTTCCCATTAAGAATATAATAAAGTATCTAATTATCAAATCGTTGCAACTAAGAATGTGATAAGTATCTAACAAAGAATGTGATCAAGTATCTAATTATCATTAAAGAACGCGATGACAACCTATTACTTATTCTACGATTACTGTTCATGAACAAACTATAGCACTTCGTAATGAAAATAGATATTGTTTACAAATCTTATAGCAAAAAATTGTGATAGAGTATCTAACTATAGAAGATACTCCTTTCGAAGTTCTCCTTACCCACTTACTTAAATCCTCATCTATTTTCCATCTCAAGCATCAAAAGACCCGTGGAAACCATTAAGAAACGGAAACGTATCCGAGGAGAGGATGCCGATTGTGATCCAGAAGTGTGGGAGGCTCCAGCACCCTTGACTGATGATATGGGTGACAAAAGAGTTAAGGTGGATGGGGGAGGATACCGATCTCTGGAATATAATTCTTTTTTCGAAACGTGTCACATTTAAGCCCCATTCAACCCTAAGCATTTCTTACACACATTCTTAAACATGTAGTAATCTATAAAAGTGTTTGCATTGATGTTAATGGGTGACAGTGAAATTTATGGCTCATCGTTTGATGCATTGCTCTTCGATGTCAACGTTTCCGGCTATTCAACAGGAAGGAAGAAAAATAAAATTTAAGAAAAGAAATATTGGTATACATAAAAATGATTTTCTTTTTTTTTTTGCTGGTTAATTTATCTGTATAAAGGAAAATAAAAAATACATCTTAAGTGAAGGTCTGCATTTAATCACCGAAAACTGTAGTAATGCACATTAAGCTTTAAATGCATTAAATAATATTTTAAATAATTTTTAAACCATATAAAGAATAATGATTGTTTTTTACCATTAAAAATGTGTATTTCTTTAATGAAATAAAATAAACATATGTCAATAGCTGATTAATCATGTGGATAAATTTTAGCGTTCTAAAAATTCTTTAAAAAAATACTTAACCAAAGATTTTAAAAGGATATTTGAAAATTTGCCAATTTGCTTCCCAATTTAAAAAAGGCAAATCATTTCTGTTAATGATGAGAAAGAACTTCTGAGAATTATAAATTGCAAAAGCAAAGTGACAAGCTTTCGAATGTTTTTTAAAAACTTTATTATAAATTGTTTTCTTCTTAAAGCTTTTTCGGATACTGTTAAGTCTATAGATGGATGGTGGAATGATCCGTATGAGGTGAAGTATGATCGAATTATATGTTACAGTACACATACAATACATTACATTACATATTCTTTACATATTATGCGTTAATAGTTTATTCTTTACCCACCACATCCAGTGCTATTGGATACATAGTGCGATTCAGTGTGTCTTACTAATTTTTGATTGTTTTTTTCGAAATTTTTAGCTTTCCCGGCTTTTTTTTTTTTTTTTTTNTTTTTTTTTTTTTTTTTTTTTTTTTTTTTTTTTTTTTTTTTTTTTTTTTTTTTAGCTTTCCCGGATGCTAATAAATCTACGTATGGATAATACAATAAATTGGTCTTTAAAAATAGAAAAGCACTTATATTTAATAATAACCACTCCAAACTCAGTATTAAGTTAGCATGCTAGGTAACTATCTTGTTCGGTTATAGTAAATGTGACAGTTTCACTCCTTTTATGATCTATTGTATATGGTGAGGAAAAATATGGTCAAGGCTACTAGAATATGGTAAAATTTACCGCTTTTCTGTTACTGTGGAAACACCAAAAAGCTCGATAATTTTTACAAAAATGTGTTGATAATGATGATTTTAGTAAAATTAACAATTAAATATGGTTTTATAATAAAAGATAAAATTTGGTAAATATGGTAAAATGTAATAATTTTATCATGATACCTTCAAGAATGACATAAAAACCATTTATTTGGATAAATTTTGTATTTATTACTACGGTAGTAAAAACTATAAAATTAAAAACCAGAATTTCCCGTGAACCGGTACGATATGAAAATTTACTAAATGAATGGTTTAAACATCGTATATTTTGGTTTTATTAACCAAAATTATGTTTTCTTCTTTTTTCTTTCTTTTTTTACTTGAAATGTTGTTACTGTACAATACGGTAATTTTACCAGAATTTTTTTCTCCGAGTAAATATGTACGTAGTTTTAATACTTAAAGTCTCGTTAAAATCAGCACTGCTGCAAATGAAGGGGCTTTTTTAAGTAATAGAGAAGTTTGAGTTTTCAGTCACCAGTCTAGAATTCCCGATTTTTTGATGATAAATTCATTCAAACATAACAAGAAGTATTAGAACTGCTTGTCTGTTCCATCTTTACATCTGCATTTTTATATTTCGGTTTGAATTTTATCCACAGGGTTTCTCACTGGACACGAAATTACAAAAACACCCGTCGGTAAATATTCCCGCTTCGTTTAAATCCTTTGAAAGATATAAATAAGACCTAGACATATATATAAAAAAAAGTTCGTTTCGTTTTCGAGCAAAAATAAAGATATAAATTCCCGCATTGTCAGAAGGAACATAGAAAAAATATGGGTTTCTAACCCATTGATCCCAAATTTCACCTGGTTTCCAAAATGTAAAATATGTAAGTTTATACTTTCTGTACAGAGAGTTTTAGATTACAAGACCCCACCTTACATCTCATAAATCCCAACTGCAACGCCGTTGGAAAGCATAAAGATCACCTTTACCTCCCCCCATATTTTTGCAACCCCCCGCTGAGGAATATCCTTTTTCAACGTCCCTTTTACTAATAACCCTCCAAGAAAGTACATAAAGGGGTACATAAGCATAAAGAATGGACTCGAACATAATGATTTATTTGCAAATCCTTCGGACAAGGGGCAAGATATCAATTCAATTCCGGTCATTTCACGGTCAAAGGATTTGTGTTCCGAAAAGGGGTGCAGACTGATCAGTGACCGCTGACTGATCCCCCCCAATGGTCACCGACCTCTCGCCCCTTTTTGGGTATGACGGGTAGCTTTCAAAATCTTCAAATAGGGTTATTTTTCTTTGCCTTTTCTAAATATTTTGTTCATTTACATACAAGCAGCTGTTGATGTTGGTTTAGGGCAAGGATTCACCGTGTTGGAGATAAAATATATTATAACAATGAAGGAAAGTTTACGAACAATTTAGATGTACGAACAACTAAATAAACATTGTGGAATCGTATGTCAGCAAATACAGATGTTTATTTTATTATAATAAATTTGTCAAGTTGTAATAGTGTAGTTGAGTTGAAAACAGAAAAACAATAAATTATAAGTTGCAATATCTTTCAAAGGTTGTTTTTCGAAGGTTCTGTTGTTGCATGAAATGATACTTTTTTTTCTTCCAAGTAATATGCTATTTTGATAACTGTTGTAAGTTTGTAACAGTTACTCATGTAACTGTTAGATCAAGTTTAAGCTATCTTTAGCCAGAGCTCTCATGCTAATTCTGAAAATGGCGCGAAACGTCAATATGGAGAAAAGCCACCGTTTTGAAAAAATAAAAAGCTTTTGATGTCTAATTTTTAAATATTTAAAAACTCCCTCCAATGTTGCGCTATCTGGACTCATAAAAATGTGTAAAAAAAATAGGAAGAAGGTATTGATTTTGACAATTTTCTTCTTGGTGGAAAAATGTCGTCGGAAAAATTATTTTTTCTAAGTTGAATAATTTTTAAGTTATTCGACCGTTCTATAGCTCAGATAATTTTTTGCTGCAAAATGACATAAATATTTTAAAATTATAGCTTTCCTTCAAGTATAAAACACCTAAACTGTTGCTTTTTTATATTCCTTGGCGAAAGAGCTTCGAAAATCCATGTTAACATAATGATGCCAAGACCGGTATATTTTGGTATTTCCATGGCCAGTTAAACTGCTAGAATTTTCATTGCAAAATTGCTGTAAAATAACCTGTATTACTCTGTCTATTAAATTAAACGTAAAGTTTACGGTAAAGAATCAATTAAAAAACTAACAGAACACCTGATGAGTAGAAATTCAAAGTTTGAATTCAATTTAGAACAGAAAGTGATGCTACCTAATGATACATTCTAAATTCGACCAGTTCATGGATGGATTGGGAGGGGGGCACTGAATAATAATGTGTATGGTTATCAATATGTTAAAACAGGATTGGAACAAATTGGTCAAAAATTAGCAACAAAAAATTCGAGTATTAACCAATGTTCAATAGAATTTTTTTAAAATTATTTCTTAAATTAGTTTTTCTTTTTAATTACTTCAGTGTTGATTACATTGTTAGTAATTAATGATACAACTTTAGTTTACGATATGTAACATTACTGTATGTAGCTTAGTTACATCAATATGATCAAGCTTATATTTCCTAAAAGGTATTTAAAAAATTGTATATTACAGGAAATGTTAACGATATTATAAAATAAATAAATGAAATCCAATAAATAAAAAATCAAATAAAAATTGTGGATGTTTGCACGCGGAAAATCTTTTCTTTCCCTGATATTTTTTTATGTTGCATATAGAATCATTTTCGCCAAAAATTTTGATATTTAAGCTAATCAACTTTTTATCCATATCGCTGATTAAATTAAGCCTAGAATTCTTTAGCTTTTTAAAAAAATGTTTTTTGAATTAAATTAAAAAAATACATTTAAGTAGCATAAAAACTGAAGACTCTTTACTTTTAATTGTTTATTTTTTTTCCAAGAAATAATAAAAAGAAATTATATAGTCATAAATACATTTTGATCTAAATTTAACAATTGCGAATTTTATGCTTATTTCTTTAAATCAGTTTTAACGATTCTGATCAAAAACAGATTATTTTTTAAAAATATTTATTTTACGTTTTAGCGAATTTTTATCTCTTTTTTGAAGCACTGTAATCAATTGTGATTTTCCTCACGATTGTTTTTTTTTATTAATTGAAGATTAACTTCTTATGTTTGTTTGAGCAGCGATCACTGGGGCTCGAGTCTGAGCTACCTCAATGAGAGGAAAGCGCTCTATCCCCTGAGCCACCGCGGCTCACATTGTCAAATTGACATTGTTACAATTGTTAAACAATGGTTAAAATTGCTCACGCAAAATTGATGATAATTCTGCACTAATATTACAATACGTTTTAATAAAATTTCTATTTTAAGAAAATTTTCATAAACAGATTAAAACTGCTTTTGTAAAAAGATTATTATAAGCCAAAACATATTTACAAACTTAAATTCATAGTAACTGTCTTCCACTTCTGTGAATTTCATTGTTTTAGGTTTGAACTACATTTTATCATCGATAATATACATTGTTACTTTAAATACATTGTCGCATTGCTTTTTTATTCCCAACTAACGAATGTTAATTTTTATCATCGATAATATACATTGTTACTTTAAATACATTGTTGCATTGCTTTTTTGTTCCCAACAAGCGAATGCTGATTCTTATAAAAGAATCTAAGTTGGTTTCATAGTTTTTTTCATTGTTGGTCAAAATTCGAAATGACTTACTGTTTACTTTTAAATAATAATGACCTCTGTTTACTTTAATATAATGGATAAAAGTTCTCGATTAACTCTTTTACTGTTTAAATTAGTACCATCTAATCGTTGCGTTGGAAGAAATTAAAGAAGAATTTTGAAGTTGAAATAGAAATGATAAGTTTAACTTCACTATTTCTAGCATTTCTTTTTTTTTTTAAACATTAAGAAATAAATTAATATTTATAATTAGAATTAAACGAGGCTGTAAGTCAATATTTAAATAAAAGTTAAAAAAAAATTTTTTTTCCCTCTGAGGCAGGATTTTAATTTTTATGGCAAAAGTATTTTGACTAGCAATTAGTTTACAAATATCACCATTAGTGAGAATTGTATCACATCTTCATGGAAGATTTTCATATCAATTTTCCTTGAATGGAGAGGTAAATGATGTAAAGTTACCAAATTTTACCTCATTTACCAAATTTAAACTCATAAATAAAACATTATTTTATTATTAATTTCGCCAAAATCATCATCAAAGTGCTTTGGCTGTTCCTTTTGTTTGACAGTTCCTTTCTTTTTTTTTGTGTTTCTATAGAGTCAGAAATATGGTTTACTATACTCTTGTAGTTTGGACCATCTTTCATCAATGTTTAAATTCTTTTCTAACTGAAACTATACATGCATTATCATTCGTTAAAAATTTTTTTTGTGAAATTGCGTTACTTTTTTTTAAAAGCTTGTTTGAATAAATTCTTTATTCTCTAAATTATTCCTATTTTTAAATGTAAAGAAGTACAATTATTTTAAACTTATAAGTAATTTTATGTAAGAACTTGACACGAATTTTCTAAAATATTATTCAATGAGATACATGTGACAAAGTGTGGATATCTCGATCCTGATTAGTTGTTTTAACGTGGAATTTGTTTACTTTAGCAATTATTTCCATTCTATTACAAGTAAGCCAAGTCCATCAAGTATCAATTTTCTTAAGTGACACATTCTACATTCTTTCAGAAAGATTCTTTCACAATGTATTTCTTACTTAACACAAAAGGCAGGTACGAAGCCATGCAGAACATAAACAAACTAATTATGCATGGAAGCTACTATGTACACAAAGCAAAAATATATCTCGGTTACAATAAAATACATAAACAAATAATAAATCTAAGTTAAGTAAAAGACATAGATAATAAAGAATTATATTTTAATAAATTCGATGTGCGATAGGGTAATGTATTTAATTAACTATATATTAATTAACATTGTAACTCATGTGGAGAAACTTAGCCCGACTTTAATACGTCCTCGTGTTTATATACCATCCACTAGCACTGAGGTCATAGATCACGTGCCTGGATATCACTGATCGTTTTCTTCTCGAGTTGAAAGTAGCAAATTAATATTATTTTAAAGAAAACATATTTCACTTTAGGTTCATGTTGTACATTTATGTTACCATATTTTATTTCTGTAGATTAAGTTCCTTCATGAAATAATTTGTATTTTGAATAAATGCTAACAATATTCATTATTTAATAATCTTTTATTTATCTATCGATAATAAGAGAAGAGTTTGTGTGCTTTTTCGTGAGACTCTTTTAATTCTGGGACAGTTTGAGCTATCGAGTAATTTTGGCCACCTATCCTAAAAATCGTAAGGAAAAAAAATTCAATTATATAATTTGGGAGAGATGTTTAAAAAATGTATGTAGTTTAATACAATTAGTATTTTATTTTGTCATTTTTCAGTTTTGTGCATGCACCGATTAATTTCTTTTTTCTCTGTACTGAAAATGGGTATTCAGCTACTATTTTAAAAAAATTTCAAGTATTTCGTGCTGAAGTTTCAAACCTTATAAATTCCCACGCGACTGCATCGTTCTTTTTGCCACTCATTCTTAGAAACGGAAGTAACATATTAAATTATTTAAGTTAAACTATTAAACAATAATTAGGTACATAGAAAGTAAAAAAAAAAAACGAAAACATAATTAATGTCTTCTAATTTTAAGCAGTTAAATTAATTAAAAGCATCCTAGAGTAAAAAGATTTAAGAAGAGTAAAAGCAATAGAGAAAAACAAAAAACGAAGAAAAAAGAAAACTAAAATTATAATCGTGAGTTATTTATTACTTTGTTTACTAACGTCGCTATCGTGATTGGTTATCATTCACGATTTCATTGATAAAAATCGTGATTAATAAAACTATCTTTTATGAGGACTTCACTATCAATTTTGTTTTCTTTGACTAATTAATGTCTTTCCGTGAAAGTCATTACAAAAACTTTGAAAGGAAACTTTTATTTCTTTAGTTTAAAATTAACTCAGACAAATCGAATTGTAATACTAATAAATAGAAAGGATTAATTTGAAACAATGAGAAATCACATATTTTCTATTTTTAATTTAAAAGTTTTAGTTTGACATCAATAATGCGATAAATCACATTTTCTAAAACAGATATTAAGTTAGTTTTTTTGAAAAAGAAAACAGAAAAGAAAGCCTACAGAATATAATCCTGAAAGTAACAAAATACGTAAGTAAAAAAAAAGTTTTTTTGCTCAGATAAAATAATTAGTTAAAAAAAACAATTCTTGAAGGCATCGCATAGCATGCATGCACTGTATTTTATAATTATAGTTTAATAAAATTCAATTTGAAAATCAAAATCATTTAAGTCAAAAAAATATTTTAATTTGTAATATTATAATTTTTAACATTAAAATTTGTGTGAAAATGGAGGTACTTAAATATTTATTTACTGCAGTTAAAAAATAAATGAGCGAAATTTCAGTTAACAAAGTACATTCTACAAGCTTGCTTTTGCGCGTAAGACCATGAATTCGTTGCTTTTTTGCATGTGGTTCCAGTTTTATGTCTTCTTAAAATATTCTGTTCACCACTGATGGTGATGTTTGCATTTTTCCTTGAAATATCTTCAACTGATTGGCATGGATTGTTGTTAATCCGTTCTCTAATGGCTGCGATTACATGTTCTGACAGTTCTTATGGCTCCACCTCTATGGTGAATTGGACAATCACCAGTGCTGCTGGTTCTTTTTGGAGTCGAAAAATCCAATTTGTGACCAAGTACTTTTACTTTAGTGCCAATTATTTTTACTCTATAAAAAATTCACGAGGCCTCAACTTTTTTGAATAAATACTTTGAATAAACTTTCGAATGGCAACCATTTAGACTACACAAATTCAGACTGCACGTAGAGTCACAAGGAGGTTCATGCTTTTAGGTAACTTAAAAATTTTATGTAATCAAAAACTGGTGCCTATAAAGCAATACAAAAATTAGGCACGCCTATTCTGGTACTCCCTCTAACAATTCTTATTTGATTCATTTTGAAGCATAGATAACTATTTTAATCATTTCCCCCATCCCTAATTTCTGCTCTTTTCAAATATGTGAAATAAAGAAAATTTAAAAAATTCAAAATTGATATTTTTTATATATTTGACATTTTTGAATGGTAATTTATATAGTATTTAATTTTCTTTTTATGAAAAAAATAAGTTTTGTTTTTACAGTTTTCTGAAATTTAATTTTAACTTTCATAGCATTAGCAATACGAAGTGTTCAAGCAACTTTCTTCGAAATTTAGAGTAAAGCACTAATGTTGTTTTTTCAATTGTACCTCCAGTATTAACTTAAATTCAGTCGTTACATTTAATGGTTAAGGGAATAAAACATTAATTTTTGCAAGAATTTTTTTAACAGGAAATTTGACAACTTGAAACACAAGGTAAATTCAAAACCCACAAGATATATTAGTTAAGGTATGAAACTCATCACTCATCTTGGAATAGGTTAAACATTAAGGTAAACAAATAGGTGTGATAAACCAATCTGAAACCAGAATAGAAGAAAAGAACAATAAGAAAATCTAATAACTATAAAATGTTTCTTACTTTTTGCCGGAATATTGTGAATTCATGAAAAAACGATTAAAAGTTTCTTTTAATACTTTTATTAATAAAAATATATTCTTCTCGGATTAAACTTCTTCTAAATTTTAATTTTTTATGTTTTAAAACACGTTAACATCTTTGAACACGATTTATAACTAATTCAGAAATCTAAGCTATTCTTATTTCCTGTAAAATATTTTAAACATGACTTAAAATTAAGCCTGATTTAAGATTTAAATCGACAACATTATTCCCGATTTAGTGGATCAAATTTTATACATGGTTTAAAATTATGTCAAAAAACTCAGCTTTTCATATTTTTTGACAACTTTTAAAGTTTTTAACATATGTAAATTTAAATTAAAATCCAACCCTATAATTTTATCCATGATTTAAAGCTAAGATACAAATTTTAAACTACCATATTTTCTACACGTCAGAAATCTCAGCTGATCATACTTCAGACAAATTTAAAAGTTTTGTACAATATATAAAGTTTAACTTCGATTCGAATTTAAAAGCTAAGCATATAATTTTATTCGGGTAGGATATAAATTTTAATACTTATCATATTTTATTCATGGTTTTAATTTAGGTCAGAAATATTAGCTTTTCACATTTTTGGAAATTTAAAAAAAAAAAAAAAGAAAATTAAATATGATTCAATATATATCCAGAAATCTAAGTTTCTAAAATTTTTGCCTAATTTGAAATTGCTTAAAATGTTTTAAAATTAGTTCAGAAAAGTTTTTCATATTTTGCTTCATTTTTAAATATAATTTTATGCTAGGTCCAAAATTTTTTAGAATACAATTCTGAATTTTTTAGTACGTTAAATAAATTTAAAAATTTTAAATACGATTTAAAGTTAGAACATGATTAAAAGTACGTAAATACGATATAAAGTTGGTCAAATCTATCAGTTTTTAAAGAAATAGGATTGATGTTCGGGTTGATGTGGATCAGTTTTCATTCCTCACTTTTCCTTTCTTCGAAATTTCGAAATAAGTAACCACTTTATTGGTTTTCCCACCAATTTTTGTTCCTTTTACAATTGATCTGAATTTAACACGGATACGCGTTGTAAAACTTAGAATAACAAATCGTATTTCGCTCTGAACGACGGAAACGGGGCTCATAAATTTCTGCCTCCTTCTTGAGTATTTACAAATGGACTTCGGTTTGTTCGTCATTACGAACGGGTATGATAAAAGGGAAATCGTGTAATGTTCACTTCCGGTCAGTTTGCAGCGGAAGTATTTTTCAGGGGAGTGACGCAAGGGAAAGTACTTTTAGAATAAGGGAAATACAAGAAAAGTCAACGAATTATCGTCTGACAGATGTTGGTCAGGATTATATGGCCTGTGTGATTTGATTTTTGTTTAGGTCACGTGAGCTGCGAGCAAGATTGAAAGAGTTAAGTTATTTTTGGAATTGAAATTTTTTTGGGCTTCTAAAGTCAAAATTCTTGATCACCCAATCTAAAAATTTTGATGGCTTATGTTCGCTTCAGTGCGATTCACGATGGTCCAACATCATTTGATGGTCACCATCATCCAACATTTTCTATTACGTGTTCATGGTTTTTGATCTGCCAACAAACTTCCATCATTCCATGATGGAAAATGCTACTTTAATACTATGATGGTTAACCATCAAGAGAAGTTTGACTCTCATGGACCAACAATCCATGGTGATCCGTGATGGTTCATGATGTTTCCACCTATACATTTCCACGATGGTTTATTCGGAATTGAAATTTTTTTGGGCTTCTAAAGTCAAAATTCTTGATCACCCAATCTAAAAATTTTGATGGCTTATGTTCGCTTCAGTGCGATTCACGATGGTCCAACATCATTTGATGGTCACCATCATCCAACATTTTCTATTACGTGTTCATGGTTTTTGATCTGCCAACAAACTTCCATCATTCCATGATGGAAAATGCTACTTTAATACTATGATGGTTAACCATCAAGAGAAGTTTGACTCTCATGGACCAACAATCCATGGTGATCCGTGATGGTTCATGATGTTTCCACCTATACATTTCCACGATGGTTTATTCGGAATTGAAATTTTTTTGGGCTTCTAAAGTCAAAATTCTTGATCACCCAATCTAAAAATTTTGATGGCTTATGTTCGCTTCAGTGCGATTCACGATGGTCCAACATCATTTGATGGTCACCATCATCCAACATTTTCTATTACGTGTTCATGGTTTTTGATCTGCCAACAAACTTCCATCATTCCATGATGGAAAATGCTACTTTAATACTATGATGGTTAACCATCAAGAGAAGTTTGACTCTCATGGACCAACAATCCATGGTGATCCGTGATGGTTCATGATGTTTCCACCTATACATTTCCACGATGGTTTATTCGGAATTGAAATTTTTTTGGGCTTCTAAAGTCAAAATTCTTGATCACCCAATCTAAAAATTTTGATGGCTTATGTTCGCTTCAGTGCGATTCACGATGGTCCAACATCATTTGATGGTCACCATCATCCAACATTTTCTATTACGTGTTCATGGTTTTTGATCTGCCAACAAACTTCCATCATTCCATGATGGAAAATGCTACTTTAATACTATGATGGTTAACCATCAAGAGAAGTTTGACTCTCATGGACCAACAATCCATGGTGATCNTCGTTCTGAACAACGGAAACGGGGCTCATAAATTTCTGCCTCCTTTTTGAGTATTTACAAATGGACTTCGGTTTGTTCGTCATTACGAACGGGTATGATAAAAGGGAAATCGTGTAATGTTCACTTCCGGTCAGTTAGCAGCGGAAGTATTTTTCAGGGGAGTGACGCAAGGGAAAGTACTTTATAGAATAAGGGAAATACAAGAAAAGTCAAAGAATTATCGTCTGACAGATGCTGGTCAGGAATACATGGCCTGTGTGATTTGATTTTTCTTTAGGTCACGTGAGCTGCGAGCATGATTGAAAGAGTTAGGTTATTTTCGGTGTTGAAATTTTTTTGGGCTTCTTAAGTCAAAATTCTTGATCGTCCAATCAAAAAATTTTGATGGCTTATGTTGGCTTCAGTGTGATTCACGATGGTCACCATCATCCAACATTTTCTATTACGTGTTTATGGTTTTTGATCTGCCAACAAACTTCCATCATTCCATGATGGAAAATGCTAATTTAATACTATGATGGTTTACCATCAAGAGAAGTTTGACTCTCATGGACCAACAATCCATGGTGATCTGTGATGGTTCATGATGTTTCCACCTATACATTTCCATGATGGTTAAATAGGAATTCCTGTTGGTTTACAGGAATATACCAAGAGAACAATTTGGTTTTTTTTAATGTTGGACGATTATAAATTAGTCCGAATTCCTGCATTGGGATGGTGGTTTCTCATGATCGTTCCAATGTTTGATTTCTAAGATAGTATGATGGAAATTCGGGATGGTTCAACATGAACAAACCATCAAAACAAGTTGTTATTCTATATGTTGGACCGAATTCCTACATTGAGGTGATGATTACTTATGTTGGTTACCATCAAAAAATATAATGGTTCATGATGGAATTACTGATGGCTACCATCAAGATTACGTTGATTCATCAACGGAAAACCATCAAAAATTTTGACTTGGGTTAAAAAGTCTTAATATATTAAAGAAATTAAGGCATCCAAAGACTTATAAAAAGGAAGAAATATTTAAGGACTCGAATTTTAAATTTTTATGTAGCCCTTAACAGTTACCTGCGTGCCGAATATTTAAAACCATTTTTTCCGAACTGTTTGAAGTCAGATTTAAACTGTATATTAAAAATTAAATTCTTAACAGGATTTTTATTTTTCACTGGACAACAATTTCCTCCTATATTTTTCACGTGCTATTTTTGCAAAAATCGACATGTCAAAGAAAGCATACGTACCTCTCTTATTATTATCATATATAATTAAAAAATATATATTTTTTTAACAAGTCTGAAAATTTTTTAAATGTTGCTTGTTTGGTTGTATTTCCTTCAACAACAAAAAAAAAATAAAAGATTTATTGTTGCCTCTCTGTTTTGTGTCGTTTTTAAAAAATTCATTTTTACAATTCACTAGTTGCTTTATAAAGAACCGTTTTGATAGTTCTGATTTGTATCGTAGTTTTGTCGAAACGATGTTTTTTCTTAAATGTTATGCGGAGAAAAAAAAATTCGATAAAATTACTGATTTACCGAACTGTAATGTAATGACAATAATGGTGAAAGAAAAATAAAAAAACATAATTCTGGTTAACCAAAGTTTACAGTATTTTAACTATTCATTTGATTATTTTCCGTTCATATGGTGGCGGTTTGGCGGAAATTATTGTTTTTAAAATAATAGTTCTTATGATCACACATTTAGTAAAAAATACAAAAGTGAAAAATGAATTTAATCGAATAAATGGTTTTTATGCTATGCTCTAAGGTATCCTGATAAAATTACCAAATTTTGCCACACATTGTAAAATTATATTTCTTTAAATTAAATTTATCCAAATCGTCTAATAAGCTCTTCGGTGAAAATTTACCGATCTTTTTGGTATTCACATAGAGCTAGAAACAGGGTAAATTTCACCATATTCTGGTAGATTTGTCATACTTTTTTTCTCAGTGTTGAGTCGTCTACTTCGCAAGCATGAAGTACAATGTTTAGCTCCTTATTATCGTAGGTACATAATCCCGTAGTCTTGGTCACGACTAATGTATAATTAATGCATAGAAAAAAGCAAGTAATAATTAAAATCACGATAAAATTAAAAGCAACATTTAGGGAATTTTATTCATTTTTTCTTAAAAATATGCCTAACTTATGCTATGATATAAATATAAATAGTATAAATATAGGAATATTTTAACAATAATAAAATCTAACACTCAATAATAAAAATATTTCGCTTTGAATAATATTTGCACAAATTGCACTTATGGGTGATTTTCGCATTCTCTTATCTCTAACAGCAGACCCACATTTAGCACAAAAAGACCGTTTAGCGCACATGTTTGCTAATGTACAAAGTAATGCATAGTATATTTAAGCATATAGTATAAGAGAGTAAGAGTAAAAGAGCGTAGATAAAAAAAAAAAATAACTGTCTCCTTACTAATTCATGCATTCTCATTTGGACAAACACGATTTCATTACATGACCATAGATAATCAAAGAAGATATCTTTGGCTACAATCAGCATAAAGTTAATACAATTTATGAAGATATTTACCTGTAAATTATTTATTAATCCTTTTTTTAACGTTATTTATAAGCATAGCATGTAATTATCATCTTTTTTTTAATATTTTTCTCTCTTATTATATATTTATTCAAAGGCTTAAGAGAAAATGTGTGGCCCCTCTATTGTATTAGAATATAAACACACGATATTATCTTATTACGCAGCATTTGATGATATTAGTTACGATTTTACTATTGTCAAATGGCAAATAAGTTATATTCATTTTATAACAGGTTATAATTACTTTAAAAATAAATTTTATATAAAACAGGCGTTCAGTCAACGGACGCAGTTGTAAGAAAATATAAACTCAATACACATTTACATTAACTCAATACATTACATTAACTTAATACATTTACATAAACTCAATACACAATACAATATACATTTTCAAGCCAATGTAAATAATTAACATTACGCATAATACCTCGAGGGCGAGAAACAGTTGCAATGAGTTTTTATAATAACGAAAACTAAATGGGATTTAAAAAAAAAAAAAAAAAAATATGAGTGATGTGATGGTAGCCAAATAAATTAAGAGATTTAAATGTTCCACTAAAAGAATTCGGAACTAAATCCATGTTAAAAATTTGGAATATTTTAATTAAATAACTTCTAATTTCACCGTTACATTCTGTTTACCGTCACTAAACAAAAATGGCGGTAAAAGTATCATGGGGGTTAGTGAACGATATAATGCCCCGTATTTATCTTTAATATCTATGAATTGATTTCGTTTTACTTGATATTTTACAACCGGCGTTGAACAGCCTTCTCATTTTCGGGTTTACGACTTTCAATGTTGAACTCAGTAGCATTTTAATTTTGAACCCAACCCAGAACACAAGGAAACTTTTAGATTAAGCATTGGCACAGACTAGTCATCGTGTAAGATTTTTTGATGGAACTAACCAATATTTGCATTAAATGGAGAGGAAAACCACGAAAATCTACAATGATCAGATCAATGCCAAAGGGATTCTAACTCATGATCCGTCGACCACTGAGGATATTTTACATCAGCACTGTAGTTGGTGGAAACCGGTAGCAGATTTCGTATTGACCATACATAAGAATTATACTTTAGAGCTTGAATTGCATTAAATTTTAAGTATGCTTATAGAGTCGTGGTGGCTTAGGGGATAGAGGGCTCGCCTTCCAATGAGGTGACCTGGAATGAAATACCTGGTTGATTCGAATTCCGCACCAGTCTCGCATCGACCACAGTGGTGACGTGAAATATCCTCAGTGGTAGACGGATCACGGGTTAGTCCCCTTGCCGTCAGGCTAACCGTTGGAGGTCTTCGTGGTTTTCCTCTTCATGTTACGCAAATACGAGTTAGTTCCATCAAAAAGTCTTTCATGAAGGCCCAATACTTAATCCAGGAGTTCCCTTGTCTTCTGAATTGGGTTCAAAATTTCAAGGCTATTTCAAGGAGTTGAACATTAGTAGTCGTAAACCCTAAATTGGATCGGCTGTTTAAAGACGGTTATAAAATTATAAAATATGCTTATAAAGCAAACTTTAGTATGTTTTTAAGACAGTTCAATTAAAAACTAACTACAGAACGTGCAGTCTAAAGCGAGAATATCGCTCGTTTTTAACACTAGAAAGACTGAAATACCTATATTGCCCAAAAGCAGTCAAAATGACTGCATTCTGAAAGAATAACTAATGAGTAAAGAAATTTGTTTAATTAATTTTCAATATTTTTTACATTATTTACAGTTATATAACAAGTTATTAGTCAATGTTAACAATAAAAAAAATTTTTCACTCGGAAAGAAAATATTAATTTATGTATTATTATTTGTACATTTTTCGCAAATGAAAAAGCAGTTAAAAAGCAGTTAAAAAGCAGTCACAATGACTTCCTTTAGGCTACCTAGTGTTAATATGATTATAAAATTTATATTATATAATTATAATTAGATTTTGTTTTCAAAATGCTTTTAAATTTTTTTTCATATTCTTATAGAAATTTCATATCTAAAACTATTTACAAAATGTATATACTAAAAGTGAATAACTATTCTCTTATATTCTTATAAGAATTAGAATTATATTACATTTTTAATACGTTTATGAAATAAATTTTAATATGCTTTTCAGATAATTTAAAATTAAAACGTGAATTCTAAAGCAGAAATATCCTTCCTTTTTAATATACTTATTAGAATTATATTTCAGAAATAAAGTTGTATTTTTAATGCACTTGTGAAATAATTTTCCAGATGCTCATAATAAAATCAAATTTAAAAGACAAATGGAAGTCACAAAATAAAGTTTGACACTAAAATTTGCGGTACATAAAAGTTAAACATAATGAATAATATGAACGTCAAAAACAGTTTTGCATAAGTGTATAAAGGCCATCGAATTTAGAACCAACTACATCTCGTAACGAAAACAAAACAAACGAAAAAGAACATTTATTTTATATTCATTTTAAGTCGAAAATGAAAACATTAGGTTATTTAAACAAACGAAAACTACTGTTTCAAATTGAATTCAAACAGTTATATTACAGTACTTAAAGAGTAAAATATAAAAAATCATGAAATCGTCAAATTTTTAATATGCTCATAAGTGCAATTAATTCAAAACTATGCGACATGTAAAGAAAACAAAACAAATAAGAGGGAACAATTATTTTATATAAGCTCTAAACTTTAAAAGGAAAATATCATAAATATCATTAAGTTTCTTAAACAGATGAAAATTAATGTTACAAATCGAATTTAAACAATCCAGTTCCGGTAGTTAGAATGTAAAACCATAATTGTTGTATAAAATAGTTTAAAACAAATTTTGTTAACGGAGAACAATAATTTTTATTCCAAAGTTTAAAAGTCAATTGATTATTTAAACGGGCGAAAATTACTGATACAAGTCGAATTTAAACAGTTATATTACGGTACTTAAAGATTAAAGTATAATAAACCATAAACTCGTCAAATTCTTACTATGCTCATAAGTGCAATTTAATTCAAAACTAACTACGACACGTAAGGAAAACAAAACAAATGTGAGGGAACAATTATTTTATATAAACTCTAAAGTTTAAAAGGAAAATATCATAAATATCATTAACTTATTTAAACAGACGAAAATTAATGCCACAAATCGAATTTAAACAATTCGATTCCGGTATTTAGAATGCAAAGCCATATTGTTATACAAAATCGTTTAAAACAAATTTTGATAACGGAGAACAATAATTTTAATTCTAAAGTTTAAAAGTCAATTGATTATTTAAGCAGACGAAAATTACAGTTACAAGTCGAATTTAAACAGTTACATTTCGGTACTTAAAGAGTAAAGTACAATGGATCATAAAATCGTCAAAAAAACTTCTTAATATGCTTATAAGACAATTCAATTCAAAATTATATACGACACGTAAAGAAAATAAAGCAAATATGAGAGAAAAATTATTTTAAATAAACTCTAAAGTTTAAAAGGAAAATATCATAAATATCATTAACTTATTTAAACAGACGAAAATTAATTTCTAATCCGGTATTTAAAATGTAAAGCCATATTGTTATATAAAATCGCTTAAAACAAATTTTGATAACGGAGAACAATAATTTTAATTCTAAAGTTTAAAAGTCAATCGATTATTTAAGCAGACGAAAATTACAGTTACAAGTCGAATTTAAGCAGTTACTTTTCGGTACTTAAAGAGTAAAGTACAATGAATCATAAAATCGTCAAAAAAAACTTTTTAATATGCTTATAAGACAATTCAATTCAAAATTATATACGGCACGTAAAGAAAACAAAGCAAATATGAGAGAACAATTATTTTAAATAAACTCTAAAGTTTAAAAGGAAAATATCACAAATATTAACTTATTTAAACAGACGAAAATTAATGCCACAAATCGAATTTAAAGAATTCGATTCCGGTATTTAGAATGTAAAGCCATATTGTTATATAAAATCGTTAAGAGCAAATTATGATAACGGAGAACAATAATTTTAATTCTAAAGTTTGAAAGTCAATTGATTATTTAAACAGTCGAAAAAATTACTGTTACAAGTCGAATTTAAGCAGTTACATTTCGGTACTTAAAGAGTAAAGTACAATGAATCATAAAATCGTCAAAAAAAAACTTTTTAATATGCTTATAAGACAATTCAATTCAAAATTACCTACGATACGTAAAGAAAACAAAACAAACGAGTGAGAATAATCTTTTTATATTCATTCTAAAGGATATATATACATAAAAAAAACACGATTAGAGTTTTTCCTGGAGTAAATAAACAAACGAATCGCAATAGAGAAAAAGATACAAGAGAAAAAAAAACGTTAATAGAAATGAAAAATAAATAAGAAGATAAAATAAAAAAAAAAACATAATCGCTCAAGGTCAGGGTTACTGTCGGTCATTGCCCCACTTCCGGGAGTGGCAGCCACTAAGTAAAAGTGGGCCTCCGCAGCTGTGGACAGGTAGGTAAGACAACCGACTCGTGACGTTCTAACTCACGTGAGATGGTTCATCGGGAAGACAACTTTCAGGCAACTTTTTTTTCTTTTTTTTTTAACGGTGGTGATGTAAGACAGGAAAATTCACTTGCTACAATTTCAATTCTTTTTTTCTCTCTCTCTCTCTCTTTTAGATGTTACGTAAGAAGAATAATCGTTTGGGGTGAAAGATAATGCAATTTTCTTTTTTTTTTTTTTTAATCTTTCTTGTTTAATTAAAAAAAGAAAAGACTTTTGATTGACATAAAATTGTATTGAAATAGAACTATCGCAGAAGAAATCTTCTTAGAGCAACTTATCCTCTGTTTCCCGAAAACCTCTATGGCTCAGCGTTCTAATATGAGGAAAATCCACAACCTTTAAAGGTTAAAAGCATTTTTCAATTTAATTTATTAATATTTGAAAACTTGATCAATCGCATTATGCTTCTGTTTTAGAAAAATAGGCAAAATTGAAAACTATCTGCTAATTTTAGTAATTTTTAATTAGATAAGAAAAAAAATCGTACCGAATTTTCAATATACATACTATATTTTTTGAAAGGTGAGATATTTGTTAAAGCACTCTGTAGTAAAACAGTAAGTGTAGTATAAGCTAAAAATTTATTGTAATGTTACACTGTAAAAAATTCCGAATCAAATTACAATATTAAGTACCAGAACTTTGGGTGCACCATCCGTTAAATTTATTTTTACCATAAAATATTATATCTTAATTTTTACATTAATATTTATTGAATTAGAGCAGTTTAGTGATTTTACGGTAATTATTATTGTAAGATTGTTTATTCCGTAACATGTTCCAATAAAAAGGGATTTTACTGCAAATTGATCAGGAATTTTTACAGTATATGGCACTCTAAAATGTGAGAATTTTTATTTCCCTTGGCAAAAAAATAAAAAAAAAATAATCTAAATAAAAGAATTATTTGGATTAAAAGATAATGCATTGTTTAATTTTTTCACAGGCTATACATATTTACATATATATATATGAGAAAGATTTTAAAAATATTGATTTCACAAGATTTGAGTATTTGATGAATTTCAGTTTGCAGCTTTAGAAATTTATCATAGCCATGTTACAAAATTCTGTTTATATTGTTTAGAAAGATATAAAACCTTTTAGACTCAATCAACTTCGGTGGCTGTTTTTAGGATGGGTATTCGAGGCAAGTGTCCACGACCCCCAACTTGTGAGGAGCTCCTATTCCAAATAAGGAAAAACAAGTTTTTTATTTTTTAAACTAGTTTAGACTTCAACTTGTAAGGGCTCTCAAATTTTTCTTCATTTTTATTAATATTAATTTTGTGATAAAATTATTATTACCTCTAATAAATTTGATAAATAGTTCTTTTCGAAATGTGCAATAAATCTTACAAAAATTTTTTTAAGAATAGTATTATATGATTTACTGGGTACTTAGTACAAATATCTTGTTTTCGATGTCATTTTCAGTATTCTCTCAAAACTCTTATTCTATCAATTAAATTCTAATTCTTCTTTAATAGTTTAGCTAAATTTCGAACTTCTGTATCATGCACTTTATGGGTGATGGCTTTAGGTTGTTAACAATTTGCTGTTGTCTAAAAAAATATGTTTTGATTTTGAGATTAAAAACCATGCATGTAAACTCTCGATTTGTTGACAGTTTTATAGGGTCACTAAGTGGCTTTGTGGTGGCCAAGTAGCCCAAGATCTGCAAATCAAATCAAGATCACTCTCTTTTATATCTAACTATCATTATGTTACGTTTTAATTTCAACGGTTATACTACATATTAAATTAACTAATTAGTTCAAATCACATACTTATACACGTTTATTACTGTATTAAAATGATTGAAGAGAGGAATTCTGGGAAGGAAAACCAATAGTTAAAGAAAGAACTATTCACGTATAGGGTTGATTTAAAATTTATCTGTTATAGAATTTTATTATCTACTTCAATTTTCATCCGATTTGTTAAATAAGTTTAATGTCATAAGAATTAAACATTTCTATATATTTTATGATATGGATGTTATTATACATATATGTATACGTGTATATATATGCACGTTTTGAACTATACTGTAAATTAAGAAAATTCCGTTAAATTAAATACGTATCAGGTTGAAATAAAACTTCTCTTGGAACAGAAAGGGATCATCAACTTCAATTTTCATCCGATTTGGTAAATAAGTTTAATGTCACAAGAATTACACATTTTTATATATTTTATGATATGGATGTTAATATACATATATGTATATGTATACGTGTATATAAACACGTTTTGAAGTATACTATATATTTAAGAAATTCCATTAAATTAAATACGTATCAGGTTGAAATTAAACTTCTCTGCAACAGAAAGGGATTATCAACTTCAATTTTCATCCGATTGTAGTAAGATTTTAATGTCAATGCAATAATCATGGTTTCATAATATACATGCAATTATCACGAATATTATATATGCATGGATGCTTGTGATAAGTATTTATTTGCATATTACAAATATGCATAAATTTCCAATAAATTAAACATTTGCTGTCTCGGGAGGGTATAGGATTGATATAAAACTTTCCTGTAAAGGAAGAATTCATCTACGCGATTTTTTGCTCAAGCAATTTTCAAACCTCCAATTTTTTCGTAATGTTTATTCCATGTTCTTTTCTGTTCAGTGATTTACGCTGGTAGATTGAATGGTAGATTGAGATAGGCTTTTATGACTTTATTAATAACGTGGCTTCATTTGAACTTTCTATTCATACAAAATTAAAATTGGCCATCTTCTATTTACAGCAGCAAATGTATCTGACAATATTTTGCATCGTAAGAGAGATTTTGTTTTCCAATATTTTGCCCCTTGGATCACATTTATATAACTCAGGATAAATCTGACCTGCCGAGTAAGATGGAGAAAATTGTAAACTTTTTTTTCTTCTTTCTTTCTAATCACTTGCGGTGACAGAGGAATTCTTACGTGGGGAAACACGTTGAGGCCCTGTTTAGGGGGTCCTCGCGTGAGAGTTCAACGATGATGAGGATGGAAAAAAAACACTTTTTCGAGAGCTTTCACTCGATTTCACTTCCCCATTCTCTGTTTTGAATTGTTCTCACTTATCCTTTCCCATGATCCACTTTTAGGAAGGGTATATGATGCACTTCCATCTTTTTCTGCATCCAGAATATATTTCCGTACCCAAAACTCGCTTCCGCATCCTTTTCACCTAGTACACGATTTTGAGGGGTCTGGGGGACATTGAAAACGATATCAATTAAAGGAGAATAAATTTTAAAGGGGGAAATTCAATTATGTACCACTAATTTGAGGTCATTGACTCTCGAGGAATCTTGTTAGGATATACTTGAGAATTAAAAAAAAATAATTGAAAATATAAGAAATATGTTTAAAAAAGTTTTAATGTGCTTTAAAATTAAACTGAGTCTATAAATCCAATTTTATAATAAATAATCAACGTTAAGCAACCAATTCATATCAGATTCGCGGTTACTACCCAGATAGCTAGCAATCGTACGCCAAACGTTACACTTGTGGTTTCTTCTGTTTGATACATAAAGGTTGATTGGTCAATAATTTTTCTTACGAAACAAAAATGTTACAACGGTGCGAATATTATTTTTTTAAAGATTGAGTATGAAGGTACACAAAAACCTTTGTAAGAAATATAGTTTTTTGGCTTTTATTGCAAACTTTGTTTAAGAACATTTTTACCTTTGTATGTTAGGTTCTCAAGTAAAATTTTTTTTATTTTATTGATGATGCATTGCAAAAAAATCTCGATCGAATTACGGTATAAAGTACCGGCACTTTTGGCACATCTTTTGTAAAATCCATTTTACCGTAAAATATAATACCGTAATTTTTACTGTAATATTTATTTAGTTAAGAGTGATTCAGTGATTTTGCGGTCATTATTAACTGTAAAAATTACGGTTTATTAAATTTTTTGTTTCGAAACATGTTTTGATAAAAATGGATATTACGGCAAAAAGTACCGGCACCCTGAGTGTCAGTACTTTTTACCGTGATTTATTATATAGTGAGTGTAGTGTTTTTAGATTTAATATCGATATAAAATATTATGCAAGCTTAATGCGAACCTCATCGTGCGTAAACTAGCATCGCTAAAAGTGGCATTGTTTCAAGCTTGCATAGTTTACAATGCTATCTGGGTAATGCATAACTCTTTAGCCTTGTGAATTTGAACGCAACACAAAAGACAAGGAAACTCTTTCTTACAGTGAAGTTGATTAAAATTTCTATAGCACCAGGGAACTTCGCATTCTGAAGATTATTAACTTTTTAGAATTACCAAAAAACACTCTTTAGTTCAAAATAAACAAGGGTAAGTTAAATGGATAGTGAAATTAACAAATAATCCATACATAATTGCTTATTAAAAATTCAAAAATTTCTCTGAGTAGAATTCAAAAAACTTCTCTGAGTGGAATTCAGAAGACTTTTCAGATCAATTTTTAAAACCTCCTTCCATCTCGTTCAATCAATCTGTATATCGTATATCTCATTCAATCAATCTACAATATCGTTCAATCAATCTGTAATCTCGTTCAATCAATCTGTAATACTCTCGTCCTCCAATACTTTAGACATAAACTCAGTTCAGGTTGTTGCGCTATTTAAATTTGAGGGGTATGCGAATCACAGTACGATGTAATAATCATGTATGCTTTTGCACCACATTATAAGTTTAAAATACATCATAAATTTAGAATTAAAATTTTCGTTTTTAAATTGTTAGCTTTGATTCCATGATAGTTCAAAGGATAATCGAGGAAAGAGAAACAACCCATAGGATGCAGTACGTGATGCATAAATTGCACATCTCATAATAAAACAAAGTAATAGTGATGTAAAATAAAAAGTAAGAGAATCAGGAATATATCACAACAAACAAATTTCAAAACAAATTTTAAAATAACGATTACTTTGGAAGAAATTTCGAAAAAATACACATCGTACATTGCTAGAATATAGTTTTTGATTGGTTTTTTAATTGTACTTAACAACAATTTTGGACAAACTCTCTTCATATTGTTTTTTTTTTTTGTGTTAGTGGAGAATTTAATTAAGTTAATGAGCTAAAAAACAACAAAATTATGATTCAAAATTTCTTAAACATGAGATTTCAATTTTACAAAATGAATCCGCTAATATAAATATGTTTATAGAAGGATTAAAGGCTTTTCAAAGAACGGAACTTTTTAGTAAGAAATCTCACCGATAATAGTTTAATACTAAAGCACAGTCAGGCTTTTGTGATCTTTTTCTCAGTGTAACGCGTAACAAAAACGGATTTATTTAACTTAAAAATTATTCTAAGCAGATGAACTTAGTCATGGTAGCTCGGGGGATGGAGCGCTCGCCTCCCAATGAGCTGACCCGGGTTTAAATCCCAGCGACAGTCGGTCGATTCGAATTCCGCAACCAGATGGAACCGGCCATAGTGCTGACATTGAATCTCGTCAGCTTTAGACGGATCATGGGTTAGAGTCCCCTTACCGTGAAGTAACCGTAGGAGGTTTTTGTGGTTTTCCTCTCCATGTAAAGCAAATGCGGGTTAGTACCCTCAAAAAGTCCTCCACAAGGGCAAATTTTTCCAAATATTTGATTCAGGAGTTCCTTTGTTTTCTGGATTGGGTTTCAAAATTACAGGGCTACGGAGTTAAGCATTAGTAAAGGTCTGGTTTCTTAGGAGAAGCGCCTTATCTGGGCGTCAGCGGAGAGTTGACAGAGCTGNGGAGTTCCTTTGTTTTCTGGATTGGGTTTCAAAATTACAGGGCTACGGAGTTAAGCATTAGTAAGTCGTAAACTCAAACATTTGGGTCGGCTGTTAAACGACGGTTATAAAATAAAATAAAATAAAATAAAATAAAAAAATAATAAATAAAATAAAATAAAATAAAATAAAATAAAATAAAATAAAATACTTTATTGAGGGAGTTTTTTTGTTTTGTTTTCTACTGTGCTCATGAAGTCTGCGAAGTTAATAATCATGAAAAACATCCTTTATTTTGATTTGGTGTTTAAAGTTATTAATAAAATAAAATAGTAAAAGACAATCAAGGAAAATTATAAAATGGCGAATTATGAGTTGTCGCCCGAAATATTACCCCAAAAAGTGACAAAGATCAAAAAGTGACCAAAAAGTAAAAATGATCTGAAAAAGCAACGATTCTCAGAAATATCATGATAATTGTAACGAATTTCAAAAACTTTGAACAAAAAAGTAGGAAGATGCATCAAAAAGTTATCAAAAACCAAATCGATGTTAAAGAAACACAACACATAAGTTTTGATAAAACGATAGCAATGTTAAAAAGTTATCAATGAGTTATTACCAATCGTTTGAAATTGAGATTCCTTGCACAGATTAAATGAAAATTGTTAACAATTAGTTATCAAATAAAAAAAAGCACTTTTTTTAAAACTTGTTAAAAGACTTGTAAAGAAGTTTAAAATAAACCATGAGAACAGATTTTATTTTAATCTAAAATATTCATCATAATTTGAGAGTTTCAATGCAAAGAATTTCGAAAATGGTCTTCATTTTCACATTTTTCTCTTTAAATTACTTTCATTCTTATTGATTCAGTCTTAAAAATATAGAATCTTAAGTCCTCAAGAAGAAACTGATTGGAGACTGATTAGATTGCAATTTAGTTGGTCATTTTATTTCGATTTCAAGGTTTGTTGCTGTGGAATAGATTATTACTGTTATTCCTTCATTACTGAAAAGTAGGATGATACAAAAATGTAGCGATGATATGTTTAAAGAAAAATTGATCAAATTATGTAATAAATGTAAGGCAATCATTGGATATTAGAAGCTCCCCTCCTCTGCAAAATCGAACTTCGCCAGACCAAACAGTTCCATTTTATAAGACTCTATTAAATGTATAGTGATAGAGTTATAGCGAGTAAATTATATAGATGTCTTTTTTTTAAATTTAATTACTGTTTTATCAAGTGTGTATAATTACTAATTACTTTTTAAGCAATCTTTAGAAAAAATGAAGCTCTAGTGGCCGTGAAGTCGAATATCATTCTTCAATTTACAGTATGCTCGACATTGCAAAATCAATATTCTTATTGCATTAGTTAGCGAAAATATTCATGATGGAAACATAAGTTTAGAAAATATTAATAAACTTATTTACTTACTCTAAATTTTAATTTAGTCATTTTAAAATACTTATTTACGAAATCGTCAATGGATTTCTTAAATTATCAAATCATCGTGATAGATAATTTTAGAACTAAAATTGTATATTACAAAAAGCACAAAACCTAGTGTTAGCTTTAAAACCTAGACAAAAAATAAGAATAATTTTAACATTAAACTACATTATATTACTCTACAGCTAAGTAAAAATCCTAAGCGTTCATCCGATTTTAATGGAGTTGGTACAAGTTACAAGAGATTTAATATTGAAAGGACAGAATTCAGTTCGATTTCTCGTTTAATTTTTATGAAAGAATGAGTTTATTAATGATTGTTGGAACTATAAGCTTCAGGCAAATTCTAATCCTTAGAATTAATACTTACATGAAATATTGTCAACTCATTTTGATACTTCTATAACTAAAACACTTCTTTTCATAAACGTGAGAAAATATTTTAAAATACGTTAAAACTACATAAAATTGTACTAAAAAACCAGTCTAGCTAAGAAAAAAAAACGTTATTAATTTCCCGAAATAATTTATTATTCTTGTTTAAATAAATTAATTTTGTGTCGTTTTCATTCATTCACCGAAATTTGTTTTTTTTCTTCTTTTCTATACCGTTGCCATTCCACGCATAGAAAAAAAAAAAGAAACAATATCCCAGGTATCAATTATCTAAAACACCTCATACAATTTACTTAACTGCCCACTTCCTATTTTTCCAGTCTGAACCGATACAAAATTCCTGACCGTTTGCTCTATCTTCCATTTTGATAGCGCCATCGTTGCCAAAGTGTTTTAAATAAATAAACAGAAAGAAAGATCGTTTGAATTTCGCTTAGTATATTACACACTGTGAGGTAGATTTGCGCCTGTAACCCTTTCCGGGAAACAGCTATGTGTTGAAGACCTGTATCCCTAGTGGTCGTCCTAACCCAGATTACAAACCCATTGCACACACAACAGTCTCACAATGCGTCAAGTTCACGCTGGGCCACAGCCGGTCGTTGAACTTGCGTCAATAGCTGTTGCCATTTTTTATTTTCTTATTACAATTTTCTTTATGGAATTCTTTTCTAACTTCTCTTTCTTTTTTAATCCATCTTCCTTTTCGTTCCCTCTTTAATTTGCTTTTGATCGCTTTTTTTTTTCTCTCTTTCTTCTTTTCTTTGACGTCTTGTTACTTTTCGCTTTTCATCTTGTGCTTCTGATGCTTTTGCAACATAATAAAAGTTTACGTTGCGTAACTATTAGTCTTGTATTTCATAAGATCAGTCTTGTAATCGAGAGATTTTTTTTATTATTATCTAAGTTTTAATATGGTTTAATAATAGCAAATCAATATGCAAGAATTTTGTTAAAATTTAAATTCGGTTGGATGTATGACGGTATTTTTCGCAATCTCGTTAGTCGTTGAAACATGACGCATCAAACCCTTTTAAGTTCACGAAAAATGTATTAGGCAGAACAATAATGTATTAGACATAACAATGTAGTCCAAGAAACCTATTTTGATACTTTTACACAGAAATAATTTATTCCTTTACTTAAGCTATATATTTATAGTATATAATGAATACTTTAACTTAAAAAAATTAGGTATATTTTGTTTTTAACCTAAATTCATTAAGTTAAATGCATAATTTAATATAATTCCATATTGCCACTCAATTAAATTAACGATAAGAATATTGGTAAGTATTGATTAACTGATTCAAGTTTACATAGATCTAATGTAAACAAAATAACAGTTTCAACAAAGAGCAAGTATTTTGAACAATTTGGTTTCAAAGCATGTCTTATATGCGCAATGATTGATTTTTTTGTTATGTAACAACCTGTTAATGGTTAGACACAGAAAACATCAGAGGGACTTTTATATTTTAGATGAGAAATGATATGTTAAAGATGTTCTTATATATTTCTAATAAAAGCGAGCTATTCGCGAGAAAAAATCAGCAAAAACTTTGCTAAAATGATAAAAATCCTGTTTTTTTGTTACAAGTATTTGCATTATTGTAATATACTATTAAAAATTTGCTGTTACGATTTATTTTAACTTTAAAAAGAATCAAAGCCTGTTATTCTGTTATTATAGCTTGTTCGCCAATCTTACATTTTAGGTGACAAAGGTATCTGCTACAGCTATTACTAATGCTTCTCTTGAGATGAATGAGCCAGCCAAAAGTAAGAACAAGCAGATGATATAAAATGAGCCAATATATTTTAGAATGTATGTTTTATGATATGACTAATATTTTTTAAAAAAAATTATGATCAATATATTCTCGTTTCGTGTATAAAAAGGAACAGAAAAAAAAATTAAACGTCAAAGTGATAGCAATAGCATTTTATGAGTATTTATTTTTCTCAATAAATATTCCAAAATCCATCGAAATCATTCTTGCAGAATCTGTGTAATATGTTTAGAGAAAGAATAGGAAAATAACTTTTTTAAAACTGAGTTTAAATCATGACCTCACACAATAGAAAAATCGGAAAAGTAGCAATTATATATAATGATTACGAACACCTAATAATGACTACTACATAATTTAAAAGATGAAAAACATTTTATTATCATCAAAGAAATGCTGTAATTAACGAATTACATTGAAAATTATATTGTTTGAAGGATTTTTCTCTTAGCGTATGTTTATAAACACTACACTCACTGTAGCTTTACAATCTCTGTAGCCTTCAATAAAAAGAATATTGACGAAGTATTCGTAAAAATTCATTGTTGTTGTATGTACCACACCTCATCAGCCTTCAAAAGATTACCCTTTAGAACATTTAATATTCGAAAATCGTTTGACACACCCTTCCTTATACCTAAGGTTGCAATGCAAGCAATTATAATCTTTTCGGAGTAGGTCAACATAGTGTTAAGATAGTCATTTTAAAATTCCATTATTATTGATCTTAATAGAAGGCAGATAGAAGTTATACAAAAATTATGACTTCAGTTTCTATCGTTTTCTGCTAAAGAAATGCATGTTTCAAATATTGTGAAAAATGAGAAAAATAAAATTTCATTATGAACGATGCTTTATACGAAGTTCTTTATTCAAAATAAAATAAAAAAATATGGATGATCTTATATATTTTTTTCAGCTTGTTCTGGTATTTACTTTATTTTAGTTGATGGTAAATATGAAAAAACGAAAAGAAAACGTTAAGAAGTGTTTATTTCTTTTCTTTTTCTTCCATGAAACTTCTTTTTCTTTTTTGAAAACTTTTCGTTGGGATTCATAAACATTTTAAGAGAGGGTTGATACTCTTAAAGATTTACCGAAAAGCCACTTTTCTTCCTTCGTATTTTTTGAAATCTATCAGTGCATAAAATAATAGGTTGAACAAGTTTTGAAAAAGGTTACAGCGACTAGTGTCTGAATGCTAACGTTCGATAAATATAGTTCTGTAAACTTCAATTGTCTTTCTAAGAAACAATGTTTTCCAACATCTGTAACTCTGAAATTATTCATCATATTTTCATCTTGCTTTCATGAGATCACAGATTATCAAATTCTTTATAATGTGCCTTAAAAGATTTTTGATATATCTGCTTTTGAATTTTTATAAGCTTCAAAAGTTAATTATTCCCATTTTAAATATGGGCAATTTAAGTTACATAATACTCAAAATTGGATTTGTAAGAACATTCTGCGGTAGAAAATTTAATTCCGTTTAATCTCATTAAAATAAAATAAAAATCAGATGAATAGTCTCTGAGCAATTGATAGGACGAGGTTAAAAATATTGTTTCGTGTCAAGAATCTAATTCAAAACTCTTATGTATCACATGTTACACTACTCTGTATTAGTCTCTGTAAATCTTTCAAAACTTTTAATATTTTTTTAGAATTTCATCATAACTCAATCATAAGAAAAAATGCATAAAAAATGAAGACGATTTTACATATTGTGTTGATTGTACTCAAACCACAAATTTAGATTATATGTGTGCTGCTGTGGCTTTGATTCAATTTTAGTTACCTTTCAAATATATTTATTTCACATTTAAAATTTTTTATAACAAATTAAAAACGCTTGAAATTTTTTTTCCCTCTAAATGTCTTGCATTCATTACCGTAGTGCTTTCGTAATTATTTTGGTGAAATTAACAATAAAATGGGATTGTTTAATGTGTGATAAATTTTGGTAAATGAGATAAATTTGGTAATTTTATCATGATACCTTAGAGCATGGCATAAAATCCATTTATTCGTATTATTAAATTTGCTTTTCTGTCTTGCATTTTGTTTACTAAATGTGTGTCAAAAAAAAATATAACTTTGAAAACCAGAATTTCCGGTAAACCGTGACAATATGAACGGAAAAATTACCAAGTCAGTAAGGTTTAAAAACCTTACAAAATAGTTTTAAAAATCTTAAATATCGCTGATTTTGATTTTCAAAATCAGAATTACGGTTATTTTTACCAAAAATATTAGTACCATACATTACGTAATTTTAGCGGAGTTTTTTTAACTGTGTAAACTTGTAATTGGCTTAAACCGTGGTAACTTGTATTGTATATAAACTTGTTTGAAAGCTAGTCTCAACACTTTCCACGTATAAGTTTAAATTAAAATACCTTACAAGCTCAATAGCAATAAAACCTCATCACAGCTGTGGGCTCTGCAGATTATTACTACGTCTGCTAATCAATTTTCATCTCAGTTTGCTTTTAATTTTAGTAAGTAATCAAGCAACTGGGGAAAATTGTTGAGACTAACTATCAGAATATCCCTAACATAATTTTTTAAGCAATAATTAAAAATCAAAGTTGAGAAAAACATTAAAAAAACAAAGAATAATAAATAAATAAATAAATAAATAATAATTTAATTGATTTCTTTCTTAACTGTATATAGGCATTAATTTAACTTAAAATTAAATAACATAAAGTTTCTATACTTTAGAACATCCTATGCTAGTTTCATCTGAATTTTTACAATAATAATCTCTATTTGACTACGATTAGATTTATGAACATAGTCTATAGATAGTATATATCAGAAGATAGTATACTCTGAATACTGATAGTCTGAAGATAGTATACTTCAGATTCCCTCCGCAAACTCTGCTACTGGGTCTATACGTAAGCATACATTTTTATTCTTACTCATTATAAAGAAGAAATTCAAAAGGAAGTGATGTAAAATCGAAATCTGGCCTTGAGACAATGACAGGTAATAAAGGGAAAGAAAAAGACACGTGTATCACCCAATTGACCGCCAACCCGAGAGAGGGAACTCCAAACCCACTCGCCAAGCAACTTCACCTGTATACCTATCAACACAGAAGCAATGACCCTCTCCCTGATCTCTCTCTCATTGTTTGGCGATTTGATAGAACTTCAATTACTCGTGTTTGACCCTTTTGGAAATATGGTGATCGCCATTTTTGTTTATCCTCATTGTTGCTAGTCTTCCGCTTACCCAAAGACTTTTCAGATGAATTTTTGTTCTTGTTTTTCTTTTCACTGCTTATTTCATCTTCGGTATCTCAAGTAAACCACGTGATATTTTTATTTTTCAGAAAGAAAAAAAAATACATGAAATTTATTTCGTTGTATTATTAATTTTTTTGCTACATTTATTTAGCGATCGTGGCTACTTAATTCAATTTTTTTTTTCTTGTTAGCAAAAGTTTCATTTACAGTAAATAAAATATATTTATAAAAAAAATCTTGAATGCATGTTAATTGATGCAATATCTATACATTCATTTTTGCAGTGATTTAATAAAAAATGATTTGAAATTGCTTATAAACCGTTTAGATTTATTTTAAAATATATTCCGAAGGAAATAAAAATATAATTAACAGCATAATTCATAAAATAATTTGCCCTTTTCTTTTTAAAAATCAGTATCAGGTATACACGATTTAACAAAAAAGTTTTTTTTAATTATCATCTATATTTTATTATTATTATTTTAAATTAACTATTCAATTAAGAAATGGAAACCACTTGGTTTTACACTCAATTAATATGAGATCTATCTGGTTACCATAAAAACAAATTTTTTAACTGTCACGTTTTGCCATAAACCAATAAGTGTTTGGAAATCGGATCATGTTTGATCTATAATAGATAATAATTATTTGAATCATAGCATCGTTCAAATATCATGTAACTTAATGAAACTATTGAAAGTTCGATTCAACGTTGAGACATAAGTACGGTATGAGTATGTTGCAACAAAATTACATTCGTTTTCTTCAAAATTTTGCTTTTTGATCCATATTGCCGCGTAAATATGTTTCAATCTAATTACATTCTTGAAAAATCAATTCAATGTTGAGACATAAGTGCCGAATAAATATGCTGAAATATAATTATTTTCGGTCCCTCGAAAAATTTACTTCGTAAGCTATAGTACCGTGTAAATTTCCAGCAATTCATTTACATTGTTGAAAAACCGATTAAACGTTGGGACATAAGTACGGTGTGAATATGTTTCAACCTAATTACATTCTTGAAAAATCAATTCAATGTTGAGACACAAGTACCGTATAAATATACTGAAACATAATTATTTTCGGTCTCTTGAAAAATTTGCTCTATAAGCTATAGTGCCGTGTAAATTTCCAGCAATTTAATTATACTACTGAAAAATCGATTCAACTTTGAGACATAAGTACGGCATACATTTGCTGCAACATAATTACATTCGGTTTCTTGAAAACTTAGCTTTTTGAGCCATATTGCCGTGTAAATATGTTTCAACCTAATTACATTCTTGAAAAATCAATTCAATGTTGTGACATAAGTGCCGAATAAATATATGCTGAAACATAATTATTTTCGATTTCCTGAAAACCTTGCTTTTTGAACCTAGTACCGAGTAACTTTGTTTCTACCTAATTACATTCATGAAAAAATCGCTTCAACGTTGCATTAATTGGAAACATCGAATAGATGTAACTATTTTTAGACATTTTACCTCGACATTATTTGTCTTAGCTTGCGGTTGAGTCGCTTGAAAAAACAAACGAATTTCGTTTCATTCAATAGTTATAAATTTAGACCCTTTTTGATTGAACAACTCATTTATTTAAAGCAAATCAATTGCACGATCAGTTCCGTGTAATTAATTATTTACGGGGTTCATTCATTTTGCCTGAACAGATATAAGTTTCTTAAGAACAAAATTGAAATAAAATAAATATTCAATACGTAATTGAAATAGTAGCAATTTATACTTAGTAGGTAATAAATATCTTTTAATGAGTAATATTTCATTAATTTTCAGCATAGCTCTCATTAATTTTCAATATAGCTAAATTAAATAGCTAATTTTGTATCAATGGAAATATTAGTTGTTTTTTGCAGGCGCATTAATTAGTTTAGTTAGGCAAAGACGGATATGATGATCATTTTAGTTATCCTATTTTATTACATTCATGGTATTGCTGACTAATTTTTGTGTTTAATATTATCAAAGGGTATTTGTCCTCTTACCGTTAAGCTAACTGTGGGAGATTTTTGTGGTTTTCCCCTGCATGTAATGCAAATTCGGGTTAGTTCCATCAAAGAGTCCCCCACGAAGGCAAGTTTCGCCCAATACTTGATCCAGGAGTTCCCTTGTCTTCTGGATTGGGTTCAAAATTATAAGGCTACGCAGTTGAACATTAGTGGTCGTAACCCAAAATTGGGTCGGCAGTTCAACGACTTTTATAAAATAAAATAAAATTTTCTACTCCGCAATCTTGTAATTTTGAATCCAATACAGAAGACAAGGGAACTCCTGGATCAAGCATCAGATTAGTTCGATCGAAAAGTTTTCCACAAAGGCAAATTTCGCCCAATACTTGATCCAAGAGTTCTCTTGTCTTCTGGATTGCGTTCAAAATTACGAGACTACGGAATTGAACATTAGTAGTCGTAAACCCAAAACGTGGGTCGGCTGTTCAACGACGGTTATAAAATAATATAAATTTGCTTCAAAGATTATTAATTTAAAAAAGTATGTAATTTACACATGTAATTAAAAAATGTTAGATTATCGGAATTATATTTGTTCTGAAATATAAAATTCAAAATTTTTTTTTCTTCTCTTTATATTCAAAAATTTTTCAATAATTGATTTGTAAATTAATGAAATTTAAATGATGAATAACTGTTTCTCTTAGATCTGAATCACTTGCGAGTAAGTACGAATTTGAAAATTATTGTTTGTAAGATTTTACCCTTAAAGCAGAAAAAGGCACCGGTTGTATTTCATAACCATAAATTATCAAAATGCTAAATATAATATTTTTCACTCATTTTGACCTCAATTAATACAAAAAATAAAAAAAAAAGTTTTAAAAGTATGTTCAATGAAAATTCTGAGTGAACGGCATAAAACTTAATAATAATAATAATAATAATAATAATAATAATGAAACTAATAATAACTTAATAATAAAACTAATAATAATAATGAAACTAATAATAACTTAATAAAACCAATAATAACTTAATAATAATAAAACTAATAATAACTTAATAATAATAATAAAACTAATAATAATAATGAAACTAATAATAACTTAATAATAAAACTAATAATAACTTAATAATAATAAAACTAATAATAATTTAATAATAATAAAACTAATAATAACTCTTAAATTTTAAATTATCGAACTTTACGATTTAAATCAAATATATATTAACTCATATTAGTATCTAAAAACGCTTAATTAAGACCGAGACTTCCTTGTGATTTTCCTTTCATTGGCTGAGTTTCTTAAATTGAATATGGGTGAAGAATATTTGCATAGATATTTAACTCGAGATAACCGGAACATTCAGGAGTTAGTTAAAGATCCTCTTAGAATGAAATTGTAATAGTAGAAACATAACCCGGTTCTAGTTGAAGGTGAAGTTAAGGCGGGAGATAATTAGGTTACGTTAACCTATCTTGTGACATCAGAAGATGATTAACTAGTTTTGAGATTTAGATTAGAAATAAATTTAATTATTATTGCAGAGATAAAATCAAACTAATATCCTAGTCTTAATTATGTACTTTAACTGACATAATAACTCTTCGACGCAGAATTTTTATTAAACATATTTTTCTTACTTTTTCCCATAATTTGTATTAATTTAGAACAAAATGGGTGAAAAATTTATATTTAACCTATTAATAATTCATGGTAATGAAATACAGTATGAAACACAAGTGTCTTTTTTTGCGTTAAAGATCAATTCTTCCAGACACGGCTCACTTCCAAACAATTATTTTTCAAATTAGCGCTTATTTACAGTTATTTATATATAAGATAAATAGTTACTCATCATTGAAATTTCTTTAATTCACAAAATCAATTATTTATAAATTTTTGGGTATGAATAAAACAATTTTCGAACTTTTTTTAATTTTACATTTTGGTATAAATAAAATTCTGATAATCTTACAGATTGTTGTAGTAATTATTAGACTATTTTTTTATAATTAAAAAATACCAAAGTATATTTTTCTTGTAATTAAAGCAATAGAAAAAATAAGTAAAAGAGACACCGGTATCAAAGGGTTAATAGATATTCAATAACTATTTACAGTTTTTCAAAACTTAAATTAAAAATTAAAATGGAACAAGTAGGGACAGAGTCTCCTTAGGGGTAGAATAAAATTTTGTAGTTTGATAGTTGGTTTTACAGTGATTTTCGATCATAACGTTTGGTTTTAGAATTGATTTAAGTTAATTAAAACTATATTTTGAAGCCTTTTTTTAAAAAGGAAGTTCATAGTTTGAACTTCTCTAAATATTTTTCAAATACCGGCTTATTAATATTGTTAAAAATGCTAAGGACTCGTGACAATTATTTCAAAGAAAATTGTCAAATCGACATTTCAAATCGAAAAGTTAATAATATTTTTTATTCGAAATATTAGCTACTGGTTATTTATTTTAAGCAAGTGTTATTGCTCTAATATATAACTTTGAACAGTTGTTTTGTTTTATTTTATAACCGTCGTTGAACAGCCCGCCCAATTTTGAGTTTACGGCTACCAATGTTCAACTCCGTAGTCCTGTAATTTCAAACCGAATCTTGAAGACAAGCGATCAAATATTTAGGAGAAAGTTGCCATCGTGGAAGTCTTTTTGATGAAACAAACCTGCATTTGCGTTTCAATGAAGAAGCAAACCTCCCACGGTTAGCCCGATGGTAAGGGGATTCTAACTCATGATCCGTCAACCAGTGAGGATATCTTACGTCAGCGCTCTTTCTATTGCGGGCCGGGTGTGGAATTCATATCGACCAGCTTCGAAACCGTGTTACCTAATTGGGAGGCGAGCACTCTATCCTCTGAGCCACCAAGGCTCTTGAACAGTTGTTTGTCGACATTTGTTAAAGAACAAAAAGTAAGTTTTTGAACAATTTCTAAGGCTTAATTTTAGACAGAATTTAATGCTTTTTGCTGAACATTTTTTATACAATTATTTTGAAATGTAATATTACTTGGGGCCGTTGTGTTTCGATGTTTGCTAAATACCAGATATTAACACTTAGAAATTTTTTTTTTCTCACGAAGTTAAAAAGTAATTCTAGGATTAGGTCCTAATCCATTATACACTACTAGAAATTTCTTGTAAAAAGTGGTTAAATAAAAATTTATTTAATTGTTATTTCACCATTTTCAAACAAAACAGTCAAATGACCATAAATAAGATGGCAATCGAACTGTTATCTGCGAGAAAAACTGTTAATTAACTGCTTTCACCTAATACGGTTAAACAACCAGAATTTTATCACACCAACTACACCCACCTAATGAAGACACTTAGTTTCTTGCAGATAGGTCCTTATTATACAGGGTGTCTATAAAAGAACTCCGGGGTTTTAAAAATTCATATCTCACTAACTATAAAAGATAGCAAAATTTAGTCGATTTCTCTGAAAAGAGTAGCTCAAAAAGTTTTACTCATACCAATTGGGAATGTTTGTATCAACTGTTGGNAGTAAGACTTTTGTTTCAAGATCGTTCCAACGATCAGCTGGCTTCTTTTCTTTTTTTCCCGCCATTATTTGAAACAAATTAAAATATTTTCACGTTCCGAGTTCCAAAACAAAACACATGGGCCCAGAACGTAAACAATCACGTGACTCGCAATGCATCTCGGGAAAGCGAGGTGAGCTTACCCTGCATATTTCCATCTCCTACTAGGAATTATTATACCCTTCTTTCAGTCCTTCAATTTTTTCCTGCGTAGGGGAAGAAGGGTAGAAAATGACGAAAATTCCAGCTTTTACCCCGCATTTTTGTGCATGTAAACGGGGCTTTAGTTCCTTGCAGATAGGTCTTTATTATAGTCTGTCTGTGTCATGATCCACAGAACTGGGATTCGAGTCCCAGCGGAGACACCAGAATATTTCCTCCATTCTCTTCAACACATGAAGAGTTTCCAGCGTCCGACACTCTCGAATGCCCATCACCTATCGGAAAGCCTAGTTCCTATGCTCAGTTGAATTTATTTTCTACGGTTTTTAAGCCATTTTAATTCTAAATGATTGTAAAACCGTATAGTTTTACATTCATGGGTTTTTAACCATACTAGTTGTAAACGGTCTCAAAACCGTAAAGGCAAAATATGTTCTTTACCGCAAATTTTACGGTTAATTGAATGGGCAATCTGTTGCCGTTTATTTTACCATAATTTTAGAATGGAAATTCTAACAGTGTATTTCCTATAGGCAAAACTAAAGCCTGCCATCTGCCACAAGGCGACTAAATATAACGTATGTCGATTAAAAATTATCTGCCAGTTGCCATCCGATCGCCACTTTTTTGGGTCAAACATGCAGCCTATGTGCATGCTATTAATTTTTTTAAATGTCTATGGAATTATTATAAAAATTAAGGTCGGGATAGCCTGGTCGGTAGGGCGTTGGGCCTATGTCCGACAGTTCGTGGGTTCGAACCCCGCCGACCGAAGACTCTCCGTGTAGTAAAGTGACTGATGCACGTTAAATCTGTCGAGTCGCAAAAGTCCTCCATGTTCCTATATCAAATCAGTACCTCTGGGGGTACTGGATTCAGGTCAAACATTACGATCTGTGGATGAATGAATGGATGTATGAATGGATCCACCCTATAAACGGGTGAGACATATGGTGTGGCAGAAGTCAAATTTTTGACCATAGATGGCGCCACTGGAAAACAAGAACAATCTGCCTAAACAGGCATACGTCAACAACAACATTATAAATATTTTATAATATTCTTAAAATTAGTTTATTTCATGCTTGTTTCTCTCCACTTTTGAAATGAACATTATAATGTTTGCCATATTTTAAAAAATGTTTCAAGAGAAATGCACGTTATTAACATTATAATTTTTTTTTTTAATCGTTTAAAACGTACGATTTTTGAAATGGGGATCACGTGTTTTAGATAGTGGTCACTTTTAAAAATGCCACTAGAACAATACGACAGAAAGTAACGATAAAAGTAGTTGAAATAATTACGATTCATTTTGCGTTAATATTAAAAGTGGTAAGCCCAAAATTAGGTCGGCTGTTCACACAACGGCGGTTATTAAAAAAAAAAAAAAATACATATCAGAAATAAATTCGAAGCTATTGTGTTTTTGTAACTTGCTCATAAATCAGAAAGGTCGAATTGGTACTGTTGATTTTTGAGGTTTGTAATAGGTCAGAAATTGAACATTTGCTTTGACAATTTGATTGTCAAAGCAAAGCATCGATTGTCATTGATCAAATTGACAATTTGAACATTTACTTTTCTTCACTAACTAAAACATTTAGCATTACATAAGAGCCGCACTAATGGATTATTGGCGTTACTTTAGGGCTCTTGTTTTTATAATCCTGAGAAAATACTGGCGCATGGGGGTACTACGCAATCATTAGTCACATTGAAAATTGATTAGTAGTTGCAAGCTCCTGGTCATCGTATCACGCTTCTCAACTGTTCAGCAGTGTATGCAAATTTTGAGTCGACATTATACAGTAATTCACAACAAAGCAAACGACGGGGACATTTGCTTTGTAGTGAATTACTGACCACAAACGCATGATGAAAGTACAATGATCGATGAAAGTAAAACTATTAGGAGGTCATTTTGTTTATGAACCAATCAGAAAAAAGTGTAGAGCATAAATTCGACACCAATTCCGGAAATTATAAAGGGAACTCATTGCTATCTTCTGCTAAATGAAATGCCGACTTAAAATCGCTTGCTAAACAGTCGCACTTAAGTAGGGACACTGGTGATAATTTCTATTTATGTGCGTCCATGATAGATGCTACTTAATATCATGTGTTCGGGTGTTCCGTAATCCCCACCTTTATATTTTTAGTTATAAAAAAATTGTTCGTACAAGGAAATGAAAAATTCTATCTGAGTCGGGAAAAAAACAAAAATTCGTCCGAAATCTAGAGAATTATTGCTGAGGAACGATGGAATGAATATATTAAATCAATATTGATTACTTGAGGAATTTCGAAGGTATTTGTAAAAAGTATATTTCAACCTTCAGCTATCATACAGGTTTTAATCTGTACTGTTCCACCTTCATTAGTAGTAGTTCTTTAGATTTCGATGGAATTTTTTTTCTGGGCTCAAATATTAATTTGCGATTTCAAATAAGTATATATATATATATATACAAGGGGCGATCAAATGAAAAGGTACGAAACGACACGGTGGGTACAAANTCTTTCTTAATTTTTGACACAAATTTGACAAATATATATTGAGCGCAGTTATTACAAAAAAATCTTAGATTTTTTTTAAAGTTTATTTTTAGATACAGCAAGCTTAATTGATTGAAGGTATATGTTCTTTAACATTTATTGAGTTCCATGATACATTTCAAAAAAGGGATGCATTTTTTTTAATAATTTGGCGAGCTGTTTTAGAACAGATCAGATTAAAAGCAATAATTTAAATTATCTCTCCCATTTCTTATTAAATTTGAATAAAAAGAAATACACACGTAAAATTGTCGTCCACTGAATTTTTCATTCAGATCATTTGAGGAACTTTAAACAATAATTATACAAGCAATAATTCTTGAGGTCATTAATTCTTCAGTGAAGTTCAAGTTGAAATGGAAAAATGCATTTTTTAAAAATTTGGCGAGTTGTTTTAGAACAGATCAGATTAAGAGCAATAATTAAAATTATCTCTCCCATTTCTTATTGAATTTGAATGAAAAGAAATCCATACTTAAAATTGCCGTCTACTGAATTTTTCATTCAGAGCATTTTAAAAACTTTAAACAATAATTATTCAAACAATAATTCTTGAGGTCATTAATTCTTCAGTGAAGTTCAAGTTGAAATGGAAAAAAAAAGCCAGCTCGCATTTCAATTAAAAAGAAAAGCCAAATGCGTGACCTGGTGATTGTCTTGACTAAATAAGATGAATCACCTGTTCTGAACATATGGCCCTAAACAGTTCAGACAAACGGTTTTAGCATGTGTTCACTGAGATGATTTAACGGACAGATTCTTTTTCCAAGCGTTCCAGCAGGTGTTGTCAAATTGTGATGAACTTCGAACCAGTATTTTTTTTCTCCACTATTTCAGGTGGATAACAACTAATTTTTTTCCTCGGTAAAACAGAAACAAGAGTTTTTTTTTTTAGTGTTACATAGTTTATGCTAAATAATTCAACCAAGCGTTTCTTCTCTCCCAATTTCTCTATTATAAGCTTAAGAGAGATTTTCTTTCATGTTTTCGATTTCATATTTTTTATTTTTAAATAATAAGACAGTAAGGGCAGTTGGGACTATCTTTCTTAAAGTATAAGTTGAAATATGACTAAAGGAAAAAAGAAATTTGCAGTTTGCATTGTCGCAAAAAAATATGGAATAACATTCCACAAACTATTTACAAGCTTTCGTGTTTGTACGAGTGGAGTCTTGCAATCGCAGCTTAACCCTCTTTTTGACAAATTAGAGTGCTGAAACAGCGCTTTATTCCTGATGACATTTCAAGTTTCAATCATTTTCTGACCACTACTGGTCGAAGTTACCATCATAATATGGCCAAAGTGAATTTATCACCGATCAAAAGTTTGGCTACTTTCAGACTAACTTGTGTGTTCCAACTTCAGCTAGAGCCTTGCCTCTGTTGTTAGAAGACAATACTAGTTTCAATTGTTTTCTGGAAGCTATGGTTAGAATTTATCACCATAGGGCAGTATTTCCCAAACTTATGACTTTTATGTACCCTTTTTAAATTTTAAGTAAGGCTGTGTACCACTAATTAAAAAATGAATGTATTTTTTACTATAAAAAAATTGCACAAAAGTTAAAAATCACAACTGGCTGTTGACGCCACTAATTATTAACTGTTAACTCCAACGTAATCGTAAATTTTCATGGCTAGCTATGTTTTTAAATAAATTTTTTGAAATTTTATCGTTTGTTGTAAGATATTTCGCATAAGAGCTCTCACCCCCGCTAAACTGTTCCCGTACCCCTGGGGGTACGCGTACCACACTTTGGGAAACACTGCCATAGGGATTGAAAGATAAGGAATCGTGAACTCAAATTTCAACAACTTTGTAAAAATAAACAAATAAAAATAAAACAAAATAAAATAAAATTAATAAAATGAAATGAAAACTTTAAAAACTAAGTTTTTCATACCGTATAAGAGGAAAAAAAATTAATTTTAACTCATACCTAAAATGAAAGAACGGTCTCATACAAAACGCTTATTCTCTCACGCTTTTCGAAAGTTAGGCACCCTGCATTTTTCATTTTAATTGTCCTAAAAATAAAATTGTTTTCTTCTTTTTAATCTGCTTGGAAAACGTATTATCCATTCGAAAAAAATATAATTCTGTTACGTAATATCACGCTTCATTAAATTATTTAACATGCATGTAATTGGTGATGCGTTCGATTCTTGTAGAATTGTTTATTTATTTTAAGGCATTTATAAAATTAGGTTAGTTTAGTGATAATATCTGATTTGTAAAATTTTTATTCTGAATTTATTGATTTTTGTAAAAATTATTTAAAATAAATTATTTTACATGCAACAAAATTTGCATCTATGACATGCAAACTGATCAAAGTTAAAGTGAATTGAGTAAAAATTGAAGAAATTTTTGAGTCAAACGTATATGTACCAAGTGTACCAAATATCTTCTGGTTAATTTTACACCGTTGAACATACGGGCATTTAGTTTCAAGGAACTTGTTAAAGTAATTATTGTTTTTTAACATTATTTTTATCACATCAAACTATGGATTTTTCTATTATTGCAAAATATTTAAGCAAATTAAAATATATTTTTTAATATCCTATTTATTTGTAAAAAGTTAACAATAATAAATTAAAAAATCGATCGGAGATCATCTGATTTTTGTATTCGGTATTACTAAATACATTTATTTCTACCAAAAATTCAATAATACTTCTTACGAATTTTAATTGCTNTTGTTGTGGGAACATGGAGGACTTTGAGACTCGACAGATTTAACATGCATCAGTCACCATTTACTACACTTTGTATCTTCGGCCGGCGAGGATCGAACCCTGGATATGGGCCCAGCGCCCTACCGACCAGGCTATCCCGGCCTTGAAAATTGGTGATTTGCAGAATTTACTTTGTGTCACGCGTTTTTAATTCAGTCATATACTTGTAAATCATTAAATTCAGTTATTTTATAATTTAATTATCGCACACGATGGGTTATTCAGTTATTGCATAATGCTTTCAATGCACTAAAATAATATCCGTTAATGGCTTTTTTATTAATCAAAATTATAAACGAAATATTTAAACCCGAATGGTATAACTTTAAACAACTGGCTTATAACTTTATAATTAATAATATCTAAATATTTTCTCGACCTTAAACTTTAGTTAATAATATTTTAACTTTAAAATTTTAATTACAGGAGAGTCCCGATTATCCGAGTTAATGAGGACCACGACTAACTCGGATAACTGAAAAAACTCGGTTAAAGGGTTAAAGCTAGAAGTATAAAAAGGGAAGGAAAAAGAGTAGGTTTAGACATTAGTAGTATTCTTCCCTCAAAATTAGAAATTGTAGCATTAACAAAGGATTTAATTGTTGTGAATGTATCACCTAAACCGCAAACCGTTATGTTTGTTTTTTCTTTCTTTAAGTTTAAGCTATTTGCACAATCTGAAGTCATAAAATTATTCATTGCACCCTGATCTAATATTCCACGGACTCTNATTTTAATCTATCTATGTATTTTATTTTATAACCGTCGTTGAACAGCAGACCCAATTTTATGGGTTTACGACTACTAATCTTCAACTCCGTGGCCTCGTAATTTTAAACCCAATCAATCCCTTGTAATTTTGAACCAAAACAAGGGAACTCCTGGATCGAGTATTGGGAGAAATTTGCCTTCGTGGAGAACTTTTTGATGGAGCTAACCCGCATTTGCGTTACATGGATATGAAGACCTCGAGAACCTCCCACGGTTAGCCTGACGGCAAGGGGACTCTAACCCTTGATCCGTCTACCACTGAGGATATTTCACGTCTGCACTGTGATCGGTGCAAGCTGGATGCGGAATTTGTATCGATTGGGATTCGAATCCGGTTCGCCGCATTAGAAGGCGATCGCTCTATCCCCTGAGCCACTGTTCTATATATTGAATAGCACTTTCGATAGCTTTTAGTCCACCGGTATGAGAGATTTTTATATGGTGATTTTCATCGTCACTGTCTTCATCATCTACTTCATACTAGATTCATTTTGATTATTGACGATATTAACGATCAATGCTCGATTCAAGTTGTTGGATTTTGTTTTCCTGAGTGTTTGGAAGATAAAATTCAGACTTCTTTTTTTCGGCAGCAGTTTTAAAAATAAAAATAAACTACAAGGAACAAAAAAAAAATCCTTGATATATTTGATAACTCGGTTTAAGTGGTAACTCGGATAACCGGGACTCTACACTCTACTGTAATAATGCTTATGTTGCTAAATGTTACCGAGTATAAATTTCCAAGTGCATGCACTTAAGCAAAGATTTGATGCACAAGACATTATCAGAAATTTTGAAACCTCATAAAAACTTACTCTTTTTTTTCAAGCATTGAAAAGAAATTAATAACTTCAACAAAAGTGTGCATATAATCAACACAAGCTGGAATAATACATACTAGGATTGAACTATGAACTATGTTTTATTTCATATTTTATAACCGTCGTTGAACAGCCGACCCAATTGCTTTTGATTTACGACTACTAATGTTCAACTCCGAAGCCTTGTAATTTTGAACCCCAATCCAGAAGACAAGGGAACTCCTGGATCAAGTATTGGGAGAAATTTTGCGTTCGTGGAGGACTCTTTCATGGAGCTAACCAGCATTTGCGTTACATGAAGAGGAAGACCAGGAGAACCTCTCACGGTTAGCTTGACGGCAAGGGGACTCTAACATATGATCCGTCTACCACTGAAGATACTTTACGTCAGCACTGTGGTCGGTGCAAGCCAGATGCGGAATTCGTATCGACCTGCCATCATCGGGATCGAGCCCCGGGTCACCTCATTGGAAGGCGAACGCTCTATCCCCTGAGCCATCGCGGCTCATGAATTATGTTTTAATAAATTTTACAGAACAACATAGCGATTTACCTCAATATGTCAAGGATTTGTTTGAAGAAAAAAATTGCTCTTGAATTCATTATGTGCTCTCTTCCTATGCTGTTAGATATTTTGGAACGTTTTGAACTAAAATATCGTTCAAGTTTGCAAATGGTGCTTATAAAAACAATCCAATGGTTTGCCCTAACATAGACATGGTACAATGTAACACCTAGTTTAGGGTGCAGAAATTTTGCACCGAATTATTTTTCCTAGTTCAACTGATATTTCTGTGACTGTATTTTACTATGTTTTATTTAAAATTCACTGCTTTAAATTAAAATATTCAATTATTTTTATCACTCGAAACATAAAAAAAAAAGTTATAGGTTATTGACCTTTCCATTCGCTTTAAATTAAAAAGAGTTATCTGGAAGAAAAAAATCGAACGGGAAAAAAACGTATGTCACCTTGTTTTTGATTCAATTCATTGCTTATTGCTATAAATTGTCATCAATTGTTCAATTAACGTTACTGTTTACAAACGTTATTTTGGAATGCGCAACATTCCAATATAACCAAGACGCGAAAAAAAAAAAAAAAAAAAAACTGCACACATGACCAAATTCAGCCTTTGGCCTTCCTACCTGATGATTACATCACGGGACTGTTACGTCACTAGCTATCTCCACTTATTCTCTATGTCAATGACCGGGAGTAACCTTGACCATGCCGGGGCTTTTTTTTTCTTTTATATTTCGTGTTGTAAAAAAAGAAGGAAAGAACATTTGACATGGGGAGGAGGCACCAGCGATTCGATAAAAAAATGAAAGCAGAAAAAAAATTTTTACTACCTGCGGAATTTGTCACGTTTTGTTGATTTCGAGAGGATTTTTTTCATGATCGTTTTCTTTTGTTGAATATGAGCGGTTTATGTGCATTTTTATCTGTTTGTTCTTTTTTCACTTAAACGTTTTGTTCGAATTAGAATTTATGATTTGTCGTTTGATATTCGATGATATTCATTTCAAAAAGAAGTTTTGTCTGATTGGGTTTTACTTTCTACAACGTTTTGTCACGCCGGTGTGCGTGTTTTTTTTCTCCTTTTTTTTTTGTACAATTGAAATATTTCGAATACCAAAACTCTATACTATAGAGATGAGGTATAAGTCAGACAGCCTGCACTTCATTTCGCATAACAATAAGCTGAAAACAATTGTTAAGAATACAATTTTTGTATTTGACTGTTTCTGATCAAAAATTTAATATGGAGTTAGATCTAGAAATTTATAATTTATGAAATATTGACATTTGCAATTTATTAAATATTCTTTATTTAATTTTTTGTAAGAAGAATAAAGATAAAATAAAATATAATAAAGCAATAAACCCATATTTTAAGTCACGTAATAACAAGTTATGAACAATTCTCAAAAATACGTATTTTGTGTTTGATTGTTTTAGAACCAAAAAATTTATTATTAATTCTAGCTTACAGTTTATAAAATATACATAAAACGCGCTCCGGTGAAGAAAAAAAACAAAGATATCTACATTAATATATATANCTTTTCGGCTTAGTCACAAAAGAACACAAATATGCCATCCTTTCGCCGTTCAGTGACCAAGGAAAATCGCTTTCTGCACTTCTCCTGACTGATGGTTTTTCTTTTCGAAATCTTCTATTTGTTGCATTCAAACTCGTTTTTAACAACTAATGATTTAAAAGGCTCATTATCACCTAATTCTTTTCTCTAATAAATCAGTTAATTTTGAAATTTTTATATATATATATATATATATTAGATATTTAATAAGTTGAAAATAATAGCTAAAATTTAATTTTTGTATTTGAAAGTTTCAGGTCCAGAAATTTAATCTAGAAATAAATATAGAAATTTATAATTTATGAAATATTCTTAATATAAGTTTGGGTTCGAAGAATATGAGGATAAAATAAATAAAATAGCAAATATAATAAAGCATTATACCCATATTTTAAGTCACGCAACGACAAATTGTAAACAATTCTTGGAAATACATATCGTGCGTTTGATTGTCTTAGAACCAGAAAATTAATTATTAATTTTAGAAGCTTACGAATATACTTAACACACATTTCGGTTCAGAAAAATACACACACACACATAGCAATAAGTTGAAAACAATTGTTAATCTAGAAAACAATTTAGACAATTTATGAAATATTTTGCAATACAAGTTTCAGTCAGAAAAGTATTAAAATAAAACAAATAAAATATGATAAAATATAATGAAGTAACTTACCTATATTTTAAGTCACGTAACAATAAATTGAAAGGAATTGTTAAAAATAAATTTTTTGTATTTGGCTGTTTCAGATCCAGAAGTTTTATCTAGAATTAAATTTAATAATTTACTATTTATAAAATATTTGTTATTAAAGTTTAAGTGGGAATAATAATAATAAAATAATGAGTATAATTAAGTAATATACCCAGATTTCAAGTCACGTATAAATAAATTAAAAACTATTGTTAAATCATTTTTTTGTTTTTTTGCATTTAAACACTTTAAATTCAAAACTTTAGCTTATTCTTAAAACTTGAAATTAACTTCAATTGTTCGGAAACTATTTCAGCTTTCAAATTTTATACATAACACCTTACCTTATATATATGAATTTAATTAAACTATTCAGAAGTGGCAAAAAAGAACTTACTTAAACCAAAATCAGCAAAAAATGGTCTAGTTTGTTATTATTAGTGAAATCTATAAACTGCTATATGGTACTGAATTTCAGAAATTTTTTTTACGGTTTCTTAACATATAACTTAAAAAATATTGCAAATAATATTTATAGTTTAATTATATTATAATTTTTTATTCAAATAAGCTTTATTTTCGTATAAAAATGTAAAAAAATTTAACTTTGATACTAAAAATATCATCTGAATGCTAGTTAAAAACTAGTCTTTTACAATGCAAAATAATCCGGATCTAATACGATAAAAAGTACTAGCACCCTGATTGCAACATCCGTAAAATCCATTTTTACCGTAAAATTTTGTACCATAATTTTTACAGTAATATTAATCTAATAACAGTGATTCAGGGATTTTACAGTAAATGTTACTGAGAAAATTACGGTATATCAGATTTTTTGTTCCGAAAAACTTTATGGTAAAAACTGATTTTATTGTAAAAAGTGCTGGCGCCTTTTATTCCAGTACTTTTTACAGTAATTTGATTGTAAATGTGCAGTGAAACGTCAATAATAATAATATGTTTTTTTTAAGGGAAAATGTAATTAACAAAATAAAATAACTACAATAAGTATAGTAATACGAAAATCAGCACGATCCATAGAAATATCCTTCCAATTTTCTTCTCTGGGATTTCTATAAATGCGTTATGTTTTTTCTTCCTAGCTCATCATGCGTTTAATCACGTCTCACGCCACAATTCACATACACAATTATCTCAAAAACACTTTTGTCACGTGATCATGTTATACCGTTGTGCAACCTTTTTGAAAATCCATGTTTCGTTTTTATCAACATTGATTTCTTTTAGTCAAATATTGGTCAAAATAAATAACGAAGTATAATTTTGTATAATACAATATATTTGCTAATATAATCTTATATCAATAAAATGAAAGACGACTTTTAAAAATGTTTTTGACCAAAAATAACTTGCTTAAATCATTACTTCATCTTAAACACGGAGAAAAAAATTCTCGTAAAATTACCGTACTGAATAGTAAGGCTATTTCTGTAAGTAAGGTATCTAAACTATTCACATACTAATTTTTCTGTTCATATTTTAACGGTTTACCGTAAATTCTGCTAGTAAAATTATAGTTCTTATTACCAAATAATCAGTAAAAAATGCAAAAACTGAAGCGTAACTTTAACCGAATAAATTTTTTTATTTGGTTAAACTAAATTTTTTATTCTTTAGGTATCGTGATAAAGTTTCAAGATTTTATTTTAAATTTTATTGGTAATTTTATTAATATCATTACCAAAATGCTACGGTAAAAATTATTGTGCTTTCAGGTGTTCTATAGAGCCTGAAACACGATAAATTATACTATATTTTGGTAGTTTTCACCATTTTTTTTCCTCGGGGAAATTTCAGATTCTAACAACTCTAAAAAAATTCATTTTTCTCAAAAGTATTTTGATATTTTTTGAAATTATCTTCTTTTCTACTGTTTAGCATTGCTACCTGTTGTTTTTAGCCTTTTTTTTTAGTCGAAAGTGGTAATTTTGAAGTATTAGGAACATAAAATCCAAAAAATTTGAGTTTTGGCATATATGTTGCAATAATATATAACACTATTGTTTTTAATAATAAGTTATATTTTTGATCATCAATCGGTTATTCAATTGGTATATAGTAAACAAAAAAATTGCTCATGAAAGCTTTTTATATCCCTTAAAAAAATTCATAAATCTATACAAGTTAGATACTCAATTCAAAGAGTCAAAGAGCTATTAAAATCAAAAATACGTGATATTGTATGAAAATTTTTTTTTTAAATGTAAAAAATTTGCTGAACACGAAAGGTTAATAAAAACCCGCTTGATAAATTACGTTATTAACATAATTTTAAAAAAAACTTCAAAATGAATTTTGTCAAAAAAAAGCCATCGTTAACTTATGATGCAGTTTTAGAAGCAGTGCAGCACTTTAGTTTTAGCATTTATGGAATCGTTCATAGAAAAACATTACGGACTTTAATAGTTTAAAATTTGACTTCAGTTTAGAAAAAGTGTAGAATATGGCAAATTTTATTTTAAAGATACAAAAAGTTATTCGATTTAAAATAAAAAATGTAAAGATTTATTTTTAGAAGAAATTTTTCGACGCTTAATTACCTGAGACCAGTAAATGCTGCATTCACGGGCAAAAGGTTATGTAATGAAGCATATAGCAGAGACAGTTTCAAAGACGTAAAGCATAAAAATAAATAAATAAAAGAATAAAATAAATTAAAAGAATAAAATAAAATCAAAAAATAAAAACCAGAAACAGGAAAACCGCAAAAAGAAAAAAAAAATCATTAAACACAAACACTCAGTTCAAATTGTGATCTTGGTGCACAATACCGTACCATTTTTCAACAGTTTTAATCAGTTTTAATTAGACATTTTCAACCGCGTTGTACAGCCGATCCATTTTTGAGATTTCGGTTATAAATTTTTTATTCTGTAGCTTTGAAATCAATTTCAACCCAACCCAGAAGACAAGAAATCTCTTGAATCAAGCTTCGGAACAAACTAACTTTTTGAAGGAACCATTTTGATAGAATTAACCCGCATTTGCGTTACATAATTAGATAAACTACGAAACCTTAACCATGGTTAGCACGATGATAAAGGGATTTTAACCCAAGAATTAAATACTAAACTGGGCTATACGTTATTATCATAAAATTATGCTAAAAAATTATTCTTTTTTCTGGTAGAATAATTCAATGCGCGCTAATACTATTTTAAATGAGTTGCGTCTGAACTACTTAAAACATATAAAATTATGAGTTTTTGAAAAATGCTCTTGTTTATAATTATTTATTTTGATTGATTAAAATAATTGAATAATTTTTTTAATAAAATAATTTCGTTTGAAGAAACTTAAAAATTCTATCTCAAAAACCGATTTTGTACAAATTTAGGATTTTATTAATTAACTTAAAAATTTATTAATTTACAAAGTTTAAAAACAATGTACGGCTATTTTGCATACTTTTCGATTCGAAATTTTTTATTATACAGTTAAATAATAAGATAATGACAAGCATTTATAAAAATATTTTTCAATGTTTGGATAAGTCACTTAAATTATAATATTCAGATTAATTATTTAGAATATTTCATTTATTCTTTCTTTCCCCCTTTTTTTTGGTGTTCATTGAGTACCAGGAACTTTGATTAGAAACCCAATCGTTATTCTAAAATTACTGTTATAAGCTTGAAATTAATTAAAAATATTAAATAAAATATTGACAAAACGTTTCTGGAATTCATTATAAAATAAAGGGCCTTTTAGTCAAGCCAGTGTGCTTCAATGTTTCCTTTTTTTTTTCTTTTGAAGAAATTGTAAGCAAATTTTTCCAAAACTATTCAATAGAGGAGGCAATTGAAACTTAAACACTCATTAAAAAATAAGGGAATAAATAAATAAATATGAAAGAAAAAATAAATACTCATTCACAGACGCTTCTTACTTAGACTTATTGCTACTCATTAGACGTTTTAGACTAAATTAAACAGCATCTCGATTCAATTTGAACCATAGCATAGGGTAATAAAGTTTTAGAACTACGGTAATATATTTCAATTCTGCCCCGTTATAAGAGGTTACAGCTAAATTATGGTTCAATACGTTTTTAAATTTCTAATTAAGTACTAGTAGAAAGGATTAATTTTTGTGTTCGTCAACGCGACTTCAATTTCTAAATCAACCTTTGCTTGTTATTCTGTTGTTATCATTAAAATCAACGAAACGCAAACGCCATTCGGAATTTCTATATTTGGCGCTAAAAAGTCTCCATAATAGGATTAAAATTGATAAACAAGTTTACTCCTAATTAAACAGAACAAAAAAGAAGACAAATAGATAAAACAATCTTCCTATTTAATCTTAATACCAAAAAAAGGTGGATAAATATTAAAAAGATGGAAATATTTCCGCATTTCCATGTAGCAACCCTCTTGGCGTATGTTAGAATTGTTTCATTCCCGAATAAATTTACAAATAATAAATTTCCAACGTAATAATTAAAAATAATTTTGTAATTTTTAAATCATGAAATATATTTTTAAAATTATTAACATTAATTATTTTTTAATGCTTATTATAAGTTAAATGAATCTTTTTTTATAATTTTGATATTATTATTAACATGTTGACTTGGCCAAGTTTGGCGATAAAACGCTGATTCTGGCAACCTTTCTACCACTTGTTAGTCAGTCAGTGAGTGGTGATGGTATTGGCGGAAGTGGGGCGTTTCCACCCCGCGGTGTGAGTACGATAGTTACGAACACTGGGTAACGGACACAACGACCGATAGTAACCTTGGCGCAGGATTTCTCTTATTTCTCACCAAACTCTTCTTCGTTTTCCCCATCATCTTTCTCTTTTTATGTAACACTCTTTCATCATTTCGCGGTTAGGTGATTTTGACGAATACAATCACAGTTAAATACTCAATGCTTCGACTAGAAATTTACATCTTGTTTGATACAACTTTTTTTTCTGTCGTGTTCGCGGGCGTATTAAAAAAAAAAGGATTTTTTTTTTCTGTTTTTCATTTATAAAGTCGATTGCTATATCACTGTTCAGGTCTCGTGAGCTTTATTTTTCGCACTCGCTCGACACATAATTCTTCCGGAGGTCAATGACCTTCACAAAAAGTATGTTTAAAAAGCGATATCTTTAATTATCATTAGATTAGCTGCAAAAAATGATTTTATATTTAAAAAGCTATTTCTTAATTTGACTAATTAGTTTATTATGCATTGCTATCTTAAATTAAATTTTCGTGCAAAATTGCATCCTTTGTATGTATGTCTACGACGTAAGAATGTATATAACGTGGAAACTAAAATGATATCCACAAGCACATGTAAATTATAATCTTATGTTTATGACTTTAATGGAAAGGTGAATATTAATGAGATATCCACACACAAGAAATTAATGAGATATTCACAAGCCCATTAATGAGATATCCATACACAGGAAATTAATGAGGTATCCACAAGCACATGTAAATTGCATTTGCAATTATACACACAATACAATTATACAATTATAACGAAAAATGTATTTACATCTTGTTTGATACAACTTTTTTTTGTCGTGTTTGCTGGTGTATTAAAAAAAAAGGATTTTTTTTCTGTTTTTCATTTATAGAGTCGATTGCTATATCACTGTTCAGGTCTCGTGAGCTTTATTTTTCGCACTCATTCGACACACAATTCTTTCGGAGGTCAATGACCTTTGCAAAAAGTATGTTTAAAAAGCGATACCTTTAATTATCATTAGATTAGCTATAAAAGATTATTTTATATTTAAAAAACTATTTCTTAATTTAACTAATTAGTTTATTGAGCATTGCTATCTTAAATAAAATTTTTGTGCAAAATTGCATCCATTGTACATATGTTTACGACATAATAATGTATATATTCTGGAAACTAAAATGTTATCCACAAGCACATGTACATTATAATCTTATGTTTATGACTTTAATAGAAAGATAAATATTTACATTAATGACAATGATACATGTGCTACATATTTGTACACACACCAACAATTTAATGAAAGTTATGTAGTTCTGCCTATCTTTTATTAAGTCATATAAACATCTGAAAATAAAACTTAGTTATTTTAGGAAAAGAAAATACGATGCATAAAAGATATTAATGCTTATAATATGATATCATCGTATATGATAATTACGTATTAAGGTGTATAGTAATATTATTAGACACATTAATGCTATATATA
>NC_092207.1:33442380-33688589 GCF_043381705.1 Parasteatoda tepidariorum | reverse complement strand
GGTCTTTTGTTTCATAGAAGCACTTTATATATATATATATATATATATATATATATATATATAATGCGGATGAATCGCTTTGTACTGATACTTACGCGTTGCATTAACAGTTCATTAAAAAATAGACTGTATACTGTTAGATAAGCTTTGATTTTTATATATCATAAAAAGTGTACAAAATAAATGAATAATGAAAAAAAGTTTAATTATATTGAAATCGATTGGAATTATCATTAAATGAAAATTCATTTTTCAATAACTTGACAAAATTTGAAATAAACCTATCAATCAATAATTTAAAGGAAACTAAACTTTTAGGTTATGTCGTTGAATTTAGCAAACTGTTTCTGTTAAAATATTCTAAAAATATGAAAGTAAAAGAAATGTTAGACTATTAGAATGATAGCGTCCAAAATACATTGGCACTGTTGGAAATTTATCAGTGCATGAATACATTAAATATACATTAAAAATGCCCATTGACACAATATAGATTTAGGAATATAGTAACCTGCCCATGAGACATAATATAGATTAAAAAAAATTTAATATTATGTTAAAGAAATAAATTTTTTTTATTGTAAATGTTATATTGTGATGATTTGAGTGATATTCTCTCATGTATACATTTAGGATAAGCCGGAAATTTTATTTAACTTATTAAATGATAATAATAAGATTTTGAAAAAATGATTTCCGTACATAAATGACGCAGTCTAATCGTATAATTACTATTACCAATAACTATAGTGATTGAATGAGTGAGTGAATCGATGAGTGGATGGATTAGTGATTTGATGAATTAATTCGTGGATGGTTACTAAGTATTTTAATTAGTGTAAAAAAGTTTGGGATTTGTTAATACAGTCAAACCTCGTTATAGTGTACATGGTTTATAGTGAACTCCCGGATAAAGTGAACGAAATGTTCGCCCCCGTGCCTTGCTCTACACATGTAATATTATTTTTGTGTGGATATAGTGGACCGAAAGAGGAGAGGAAATTGGATATTAAGAACTTTTTTCTGTCTTTGACTGATTTTCTTTCTCTTCATTTTTTGGTAATTTTGCAATTTCTACATAAAATACATACTGATTTTTAAAACCATCTATTGAGTGCAATGTAGTCATAGGCATTTTTTTCTTGTTTGCTTCTTTTATCTCAGTTTCCCGTCCCTAAGTAAAGGCCATTTTTGTACGCAAGACGAAACGTAATAAAAAATAAAAGTTAACACATTTTTTGTTACTACATATAGTTTTTTAATCATTTTTGTATGTCTTTTTTTTAATTGGACATTTATTTAAATAATGTGTAATAAAAGAGAGCAGTTTGGAAAAAGGAGTTAAAATTGTTTGCGGAACGGATATAGTGAACTCCTGGTTATAGTGAACCGAAATTTCGGTCCCTTGAAGGTTCGCTATTGCGGGGTTTGACTGTATATTGAAATAATATGGAGATTGACTTTGGTGCCCATTCAGTTACTTAGAAAGTTATTTAGTTGATGCTTTAATAAGTTGGTACCTTACTTAACTGGTGATTTGTAGAGTAAATTGTTTAATCAGTTAGGGATTTCTATGGTAAATGATTTAGTTATTAAGTGATTCAAACAATAATTTAGGCAGTTCTTCAGTGATTCCGTTTGAGAGAGAAATAAAATGTACATAAACACTCATTGCAAAAACTAAAAGATACAGTTTCTTAGTCAATCTAATGTAATATATACGAATAAATGTAATAGCTAAAATTCATTATGTCAATAGTTTTTTAAACACTCGAAAGCATTCTTATCGGGTACTTAAATAGTAAATTCATTACCTCCATGTTTCGTTAATTATATGCGAAAATATTATTGAAACTACCAATTCCACAAAAATTTACGTTAAATTCTCATAATGTGATGCATTTCGAGTGTGTATTTATATCTTTATTTATTTAGTGATTTAGTTAGTTATGCTGCAGATCCTAACCGGATACTTTCAGCTGTTTGAGTAATACAGTCAAACCCCGGTATAGTGAACCTTCAAGGGGCTGAAATTTCGGTTCACTATAACCGGGAGTTCACTATATCCTTAATGCAAACAATTTTAACTCATTTTTTTCCGAAGTGCTCCCTTTTATGACACATTATTTAAATAAATGACCCATAAAAAGAAATGCAAAAATGATTAAAAATCAATACGCAGTTGCAAAAAATGTGTTAACTTTTATTTTTTATTACTGTTCGTCTTCCGTACAAAAGTTTTTGGATTGACCTTTATGTAGGGATGGGAAACTGAGATAGAAGTAGCAAACAAGAAAAATTGATGGCTGCATTCCTTTCAATAAATGATTTTAAAAATCGGTATATGTATTTTATGTAAAAATTTCAAAATGACCAAAAAATTGAGAAAAAAAATCAGTCAAAAACAGAAAAAAGTTCATAATATCCGATTTCCTCTCCTCTTTTGGTTCACTATATCCACAAAAAATAATATTATATGTGTATAGTAAGGAACGGGAGCGAGCATTTTGTTCACTATATCCGGGAGTTCACTATAAGCCATGGTCACTATATCGGGGTTTGACTGTGGCAGTTTAGACTACAATGGAGTGGTATCTAAACTAAAATGGCTTATAAATACAATGAAATACCCAGATATCAGGCATCCTTATGGTAAACGTTGCATTTTTATTTTTTGGTTGTCATAGAAAGGTTGACTAACTAATTCTTTTTACAAACTTGGTTGAAAGATTAGTATGCCAATCTTGTTTTCTTAAAAATTGAATTAAGGCATGAAAAAAAAAATTTAAAAAAAAAAACACATTTTCAACTTTCTTTGTAAACTTTATTTTTGTCTTTTTTTATTTTATTCTAACTCATATGTAGCATTCTATTGGTGAAAAAAACTGAATAATCAGGACAACCTTCACTTTTAAAGTGTTAAAAAAGTATATAAGAGCATACGCCAATAAACCGTGTTTCAGTGTTTCTCATAAAATCTAAAATAAACATTGAGAAGGTGAACTTATCCTTGGTTTGAAAACGCTTTCTGCTCTTGATTTGAAAATCATGCTTCATCCTCGATTTCGAAAGTTTTTTTTTTAGTCTTGTTTTCTAAAGGATGAACTTTTTAAGCTAATTGAAAATTTTTTACCCACAATTATAAAATTTGTTAATCCAAAGATGATTCCATGCAAAAAATAACTTTTATTAAATATTAATTATATTTCATTATTTTACTTAAGAATGGTCGAATTTTTTTTATTTGCAAGGTATACAATTTTTTACATCATTTTGAAGAATATAATTTTACATGGCAAAATACAAAATTTGAGCTAAATCGTCCGAATAGTTCTTGAGAAATTGAATTTTGAAGAAGTCGTATGAGATTGAGTCCTAGAAATCGGATGACCCGATCATTAGATCAAAAGTTATTTAGGGTGATCCGTTTGTTTTTTGCGCCCTATACAACCCTCTCTTGGGACAGTTAAGAAGCTTTATATTGTGTAAACCGCAATGACACATCATCACATACATTTCACTCGACAAAAATTTTTTAAGATATATCGAAATAAGCAAAAGTGATTTAAAATTGCTAATAGGACCATAATTTTCGAATTGCCACCCTTTGTACAATTGAAATCGAAAATTAGTATGTCATGATGTGTCATTGTGGTGGCCACTATATAAAGATTCTTAACTCACTTTAAACTGGGGTGCAACTATGGTGGTTTAAACATCCTGCTATGGTCCCGGAGGTCCTGCGTTTTAATCTTGCCGGCAGCCCACGAACATCTCCTGTATTACATTTTCTCCTCCAAACGCGTTTTTCTCAAAAATGAGTATATGCTGTTTGAATTTTGAATATATGGATGTTTCTAATCCAAATGTTATGTATTTCGGAGCTATTTCGACAAATTTTTGCTTAATTCTGAGAAATCTTTTTTTTTTAAATTTTTTTAAATATTTTTTTTTACAATGATTAACAAAAATTATGTTTGAAAGTGATTACGATGTAATATAAATGTGAGGAAAAAAATAAAAATAAGGTAAACGCGAAAATGATGACGGAGTTATGAAGATAGTAATAGGAAACTTTTTTCAAGGATAGCACGAAAATTAAAACGGAGATATGTAAATCACAACACAATAAACGTAAACTGATGAAAACAGAAAACACAAAAATGAATACGAAGTTGCGTAATTCACAAAATAAATAAACTTGAATTCAAGAATACAGAGATCGCGAATATAACTACGGAGTTATGAAAATCTCGGGAGAAAAAAACTAAATTAAGTAACATCATCTAAATTTCATCGACGGTTTTATTTTATTCCTGGTTTTTCTTTTCTTCTTTTACGTAATATTGGTATGATCGTGTATCGTGTTAAGTGTTATGAAAATAGAAAACGCCAAAAATTAATACGCAGTTGCATAACTAGCAAAATAAATAATCTTGAATTCAAGAATACAGAAATCACGAAGTTATAAAAAACTCGGAAGAAAAAAAATTAAATTAAGTAATATCAGCTTAATTAATTATTTCTAACAATTTTTTTTTACATAATATTGATCTGATCATGTTGTTAAGTGTTTTGGTAGTGGACACTGATGTAATTGTGCCCTTTGGCCATAGATGAATCTATCTCAGGTGAATATTAAAAGAAGATATAGGAGGCGCTTCTTTTTGATGACCTTAACTTTTCCTCTTACCTTGGAATTCCTTTTTGGTTTTGAACTTGCTGATGTGAACGCACTCTTCAACTCCTTCAGATTTACTATTACGAAAGAACTCCTTACAAAACCTGCATTCTTCGTTCACTTTACGAAATATTACAAAATTAAACTTTTTTTTTCCTACCTAATCTCAAACTCGATTTATTACGAGGAGCAGAATAAGAACTGTCCATCACACCGCGAGAAAAAACCTCACGTGAAAACAAAATAACATAAATCGTTGAATTACAAAAATTATTAAATAAAAGGTTATGAATTATAAATAAATAAATGAAATATAAGTAATAAGCAAATTCATAAACCAATAGAAGATAAGTTAATGAAATGCTATTAATATTAAACAAACAAATAAAATAAGATTGCAAATAAAATAAAACTTTGTACATATTAAAAAATACGAACGAAATAAATGAAATGGAATTTTAAAATGAATAAAATAAAATAAATGAATTAGATTGAAATAAAAATAAATTGTTTCAATTTTTCTTTCAAGTTCATTTCTGAAAATTTCTTTAAATTCTCCCCTCAAAATTTCGGTCAATCACTCTTTATACTCAGTTTAATTTTTTATAACTCTATACACTGTAATATTTTATTTTTGTGTATGGTAATTTAAGTCGGAAAAGTGTCAAAATTTTTATTGATTATGATTAACAACAAATTTATGCTTAACTGTTTACTTAATTATGATTAACGATAAATTTGGTTGCGTATTGCAAAAAATTCTGGATCAAATTCTGGTAAAATGTCCCGGCATCTGGATGTTGGCATTTTTTGCCGTAGAATCCATTTTATCGGAATATATTACAAAAAAAATCTGATAAACCGTAATTTATACGGTAAAAATTACAATAAAATCACTGAATCACTCTAATTATATAAATATTACGGTAAAAATTACAGTATATTATACGGAAAAATGGATTTGATGGTAGAATGAATTTTAATTTTGATGGCGGTACATAAACCATAATTTCCTCAATTTTTTTTTACAGTGTGCTAATTCTGCCTATATTCTTAACCATTATGGTTCTGCTCAAAATATTTTTATATTGATAGTTATAAATTTTGAAAATATAAATTTTTCAAAAACTTAATACTTCGCTCAAAAACGTCTCAAAAGTTGAAAAAAAGTTCAAATTAATTGATAATATCACTGCTTTTTGTTTTTAATTTAATTTTCAATTTTTGTTTTACTTGTATTTTATCCTTATTATATTTTACATTAAGCATTTTTTAAGACTCTAAGGTTTATTTTTAAATATAACCTAACTTTTTTTTAAACATCTGTTAAAAAAGTTAGGCAATCATATTAAAACCTCATCAAAATTCCGAGTTTTTAATATGATTTAAAATTACACTTTCAGTTCTCTGATAAATAGCACAAAACTATCATCATTATTCTGAAAAAATAAGTATTTTAAAGCCTTTATTTAATAATTGAATGATATGAGGACTTAATTAGCATTTTTAAAAAAAATTTAGAATGCAACATCTGACTCAATTCTGATTTTATTTTTTAAACTTAAGTTATAGTGAAATTTCAAATGTATTTCCCCATGATAATTATTTTATTTATTTTTTTAAACTTCAAAAAAAAACTTCAAAAGGTCTGAAACACTGTGAAAGAAATTTACATTGTCTGTAGAACACATACACTTTAGGTTTATTTCTTTATTTTGTTTTCATGAGTTTGAAAAAAAAAAGATTCCTATTTATAAATTTTTTAAAGACAAAGTTAATTAACAAAATGAAATTAAAATGTGATAATTTAACTTAAGATGTGCGTAGTTTAATTTTTTAGTTGCTAATGGAAAAAAGGAAGGTAGTCTTCAGCCTAGATGGTCAAAATAAATAAAGCAAATCCATCATATTGAATTATAATATTTTTACAACTTATTAAAATTTCCCCACATTCACATTTTTATTTAGTTACATTACAATTAAAATGCAACATTGCAAGTTTCAAAATTTTAAATTAAATAAAACATACACAAATCAATTCAAAAGAATATAATCATTAAAAAAGGTTATAAAAATACTTCCTAAATCTTCTTAAACCGATAATGACATCAAACTTTTCGCATCAAAACTATTAAATTCTTAAGCGAATAAAATAGTTTTTAACACTTAAGACATTATTACATAAATTTTAAGTATTATATTTGGAAAATGCTATTCAGAAACAAGAGTATTGGGACTTGAATAGACTTAATAAACAAATCAAGAACAATCGAATTCTTAAGCGAATAAAATCATCGTTTTTATTATTAAAAAAATTTGGCTTAGAAAACTACTCAAATCTTGTTATAACTTTTAAAAACCTGTTTTTTAAAGAGTTATGGCAAGATATGACAAGTTTCTGACCTATTTTTATCTCATCTATGCATGATGAAACATATAGTATTGAGAAGAAAAGGAATTAAAGCAAAAGACTAAAAATAACTTAAAATAGAAAACTTTTAGCATTACAAAAATTGCTTTTTTCAATATATAATATATGCTAATAGGCTCCCCACCCGGTTTGCTAANTTTAAAATATTTTTTTGAAATTTTGTATAACAGTTGTTTTCAACAATATAAATGTATTCTGAAAATTTCAAACAAATCCCTTGATAATTTCAAAAAAAAAAAAAAATTGAAAGTCCCTTGTCGCCTTAAGCGAATAAAATCATCGTTTTTAATTTAAAAAAATTTGACTTAGAAAACTACTCAAATCTTGTTATAACTTTTAAAAACCTGTTTTTTTTAAAGAGTTATAGCAAGATATGAGAAGTTTCTGACTTATTTTTTATCTCATCTATGCATGATGAAACATATAGTATTGAGAAGAAAATGAATTAAAGCAAAAGACTAAAAATAACTTAAAATAGAAAACTTTTAGCATTACAAAAATTGCTTTTTTCAATATATAATATATGCTAATAGGCTCCCCACCCGGTTTGCTAATGTTCACAAACTTCTTGATTTCAAAACATTCTTATATGTTCACATTGCGAACCAAGTTCACTTCGTTTGCTACTATGGGAGATCACAAAAACTGAATATTTTTCTTATGGAATTGGTATCCTCATTTTGTTACAATTTTTAGTCACCAAAAACTTTAGTAAAAATATCAACACAGCCGTTTTTAATTATTGGTCATGCAGGTCTTATTATTATTGTTATTATTACTGTGATTGCTTCAATAATGCAAAGTACTTTTCAACCTAGGGGTCATATTTTACGACAGTGCCATTTTTCTACTCTAAAATACAAAAGAACAGTAATTCACAAATGCTAGTCATATTTGAAATTATTGTGTTTCTTTCCCTTTTTTGCGCAATTTTGTGCTGATGTTTATATCTCTTTACTACATTCTTACCCGGAGAAGAAAATTTTGGTAAAATAATCATATTGTATCGTATTGAAATTTCTTTTTACCCCCCCCCATAATTCTGGTTAAAATGTACGGTATTTAAACTATACATTCGATAATTGTTCCGCTTTTATGGTGGTAAAGGTTTACCGGAAATCTTGGTTTTCAAATTTGAAGTTCTTATTGCCACGCATTTAGTAGAAAACTTAAAACTGAAAAGTAAATTTACTGAATAAATTTTTCATGTCATGCTCTAAGGCATCACAGTAAAATTACCAAATTTTACCTCATTTACCAAATTTTATCACATATTATTAATCATGTTTTACTTTTAACTTTACCAGAATCATTAAGAAAAATCTTCGGTAAAAACTACCAATTTTTTAATGCTCCCACAGAGCAAGAAATACGGTAAATTTTACCATATTCCGATAGTTTTGACCATACGTTTTTGTCAGTGTACTAACCCGATTTTTTGTCTGTAAAGATGGATAACTGCAATCAAAATATCGACTATTTTCCAAGTTGCTAGAGAACTCAAATCTCTACTGATAATGCAAATTTCCACCGCTTATTAATCTTCAAGAGCAAAATTTATCACCGACTTATAATCACGAGGAATTTTTCATAAAAATTTTGAGCACCGTTCTACCAAATCGAATGCTTAAACTTTAACTGAAGCTTTGTTAAAAATACAATTTTCAATCGTTTCTGTCTATTGTGAGACCAATTTATCAACACATTTAGCTTATCGTTTACAAAATATCATATTTTGTTTGACTAACTAGAGTGCTTAAATTTTAAGTGGAGCACTGCATTGAATGAAAATACAAGTTTCTATCATTTCTTGTCCTCTACAAGTTCAACTTACATCAACTGTTTACCGTCATGCATAATTTACCGTCACTAGAAATTTCGACCACTCTCCTGCTATTAAAGTACTCAAATTGAAACTGAAGCTCTGTGCATGAAACAGATACAAGTTACATTTGTTTCTTAAATGACGCTATCGAATTTATCGTTAGTCAAGCTTGCATAAGCAACCCTTATATGCTAGATTTGATCTGCCATCACAAAACAAGGCTAGGAAATTCTTCTGCATCATCATTCGCAAATCAAGAGTAGAAAACATTCTCAAACCGAGGGTAAATTCATCTTTTCAAGGGTTATTTTAATTTTATGACCACTACTGAAACAACATTTACGGATGCAGGCTCTTATGTACTTTCTTTAACACTTTAAAAATAAAGGTAGAAATCTCGAAGGAAATCTTTAAAGAAACAAACTTGGCATGCTAATATTTCTATTGAGATTGAAAAAAGGATTAATTAGTCTACCTTTCTATGCCAACCAAATGAAAATGAAAATACAACGTTTGACGTAAATTTGCCTGCTAACTGAGATCACCATCAAAAGTTATCTCACGTCTTTCGAAACTAATACGTTTTTCGTTTTACAATGCGTTTTTCGCTGGACAATTTTTTTTTCTTCTAATTTTTAATCCACTTAGAAAATTTAATTTTCAATTTTTTTAAAAAATTACTTGTATCCAAGAATGCGTTTTTGTTTAACAACCTTATATTACCTAACCTTGACGGCAAGGTTATTGTATTCTCCAATACTTCGATCAGATACTTCTATTTTTAGTATCTGCTCATATAGAAAGTGTGAGATTCCCGGATCACATTCAAAATCCTCTTTTGAAAAAAAAAGAAGGAAAAAGTCATCTCGCACGTTATTGATCAACAAATAAACAGCTTTTGCTTACGCGATAATACGGATTTCGTCAAAATGATCCACCCTCCGTCATAAAATATGGATAAAAATTTTTTTTTCCTTTCTAATCCATCAAACGTGTTTCTCTGAACCCATCAAAGTCCTGAGTGCTACTGTTGTGGGCTCTGAATAGGAGGACATAAAAGCGCCAAAATTTGTTCCGTTTAAATAAGGGAAGAACTGAAAAAACTCGCCTCACAATAGATGCAGGGTTTTAAGGTGTGAAAAGGAAATAATAGACCATTGTTGTTACTTGAGAGAAGAACAAATTTAATTTTCCGCGGCTATCCACTTTCTTCAAGAAAACTATCTTTGAAAGTGAAACTTCCGTTGTATGTAATAACGGGCTCGTCTTTTAAGATCTGGGGTTTTTGACCGCTTGCAACGACGCAGGTGACCGTTGTGTGCGCTTATGAAATAACTTAACAGTTCTTATATTTTCTCAATTTTATGACAAAAGAAGTAGTTTGGAATCATTTAAATTTTTTGTACATTGATAATTACATAAGTTGACCACTTGTGGTGCATTGTTTTAGTGGCCAACTTAGACACGGCTATCCACTTTAAACTACCATTGAAAATAAAACTTGTATTGTTGTATGCTATAATGAGCTAGTCTCTTAAAAATCAGAAGTTTTTGACTGTTTATAACAGGTGATGATTATATGTGAACATGGGAAAACAATATACTCAATTTTATGGCAGAAGTAATAGTTTAAAACCATTTAAAAATCAAGCTCAGTGTAACCTAAGTTGGCCACTTATGGTTCATTGTTTTACTGGTCAAGAGGTTAGTATAATTCAAAACTCCGAATTCTACTAAAAAATCTATCTTGGTCTATCTTTTGAAGTATTGAATTTGCTTTGCTGTAAAGAAAAACTCGATCATCAGTTTTAAAATTCTTTAGGGTAAGCTGATTTTAAAAAAAAAATTTTTGTAGTGTATTTTTTTTAAAATATTGTTATAAATTTTATAAGCTTTGCTAATTTAAAAGATATATTTGCAACAGACCAAACAGTTTACCTACTGGCATAATTTAAGGACTTATAAGCTTCTGTTAAAAAGTTTAAAAAAGTTAATAAGCTTTGAAATTTTGCGCAACCTTACGAAATTTTATAAATGTTATAAGCTTATTAATTTTTGTAAGTCAATTTTTACGTGTTTTGAAAGGTTTATTTCAGTGTAAACTTGTGAAAGTTAAGGTACCCAACTGAGTAAAAGTCGGAAATTTTGACAAAAATTTTGATTTTTTTTATTGCAACTTTTGTTTATTAACTTTCTAAATCTCTTTAAATTTTTGCTCTCCTGACTTTAGAATCTAAGTTACAGTTTTTTTTCGCATGTTTAGAGACAAAACAGAATATGAATTACATATTCTAAATGCAATTTTAGAATAACGTTCATTTCCAGAAAATCTTTTTATGAGAACACACATTACGAAAGAAGTTTATAGTATATCTCTTTGAAACTTGAATGTAGATTTTGTTCGCTTTCAGCAATGTTTCGAACTAAAAAGTCTAAGTGTGAATTTATTATTTTTATCACGCCTTAAGTGCGACAGTCTAGAGCTTATCTTTTAAATTATAAATATTTAACAATATATTTAACTCTATTTCATTGTTTATTTGAAATTTTATAAGGATTTTAGTTCAAAACACAGATAGCTATATTTATGATCTAGAAAAAAAAATAATTTCAATATTTATCCATTACAATTTGTTGTAGGGCTGCTAGTATGATTTAAAAAATGCATTATAATTTGCTGTAGGGCTGTTAGAATGATTTAAAAAATTAATAAATTATATGCTCAAATTTACCCGCATTTATAAAAAAAAATATTTCATCAATTTTTAAAGTTTACATTAGATTTATAATTTTAAGAGCTCTGCTTAATTAAAATTAAAAAAAATTGCTGAATCTTGTCGCAAGCTTTAAAAATGTGAATTACTTAATAATTAGAGAAAAAACATGTTTTTGTTTCTAGATATTGAGAATCAGTTCCTTAATTTAAAAACAATCTTCTGTATTTCGATTTTGATATTTAATGTGTAATTAAACTAAAAATAATCGCTTAGTATTTGAAAATTTAAAAGTAATCCAATGTTGAAGGATTAAAAAACGCTTTTGTGAATGAGTATTGAATAAATTAATCATACATGAATAACTATAATAAATTATGGGAATAAAATAGGTTCACTTTACTGAGAACTTGCTTAATATTTAGTGCATGAACTAATTTGCTTTAATGTTTAGTGCATGATGCAATCACATATAAAGGTTCCGGATGTGCTAAAATTAGAGATCATTGGAATATCAAAAATTGAACATTCATGTATAACTAACCCTTCAACATTATGATAATTGAATAGGCTGTTTACCGAGAACTTGTAATTTGTTTTAATATAAGTGAAAAATGCAACCGATCAGAAGGTATCACTACGCACACGCAGGTAGAGAACAAATGTTATATTTAAGGAGTAACTTAAAATGTTATATTAAGTAAGCTTTCATTAATTTAATCATCAATTTATAATTTCGGCTCATTAAAGAAATAAAATTAATTCAGTTCCTGAGAACGTACAATTCTCGAATTTAGAAATTGGTTTGGCATTAAGACTATTCATATAACTGTGCATGTGTGAATATTAATAGTCAGTATAAAATTTAAGAACCAAAAAAACTGGAGCAATTAAAAATTGCTTACTATAATACATTATACGAATAAAAGAAATTCTGTGTCTGGGAACATGTAAAAGTGCTTTTCCTCTATACAGCCGATTGAGTGAGAAAAACGAGTTGCGTTGCAGAAAAAACAATTGCCGCTCGCAATAAAAAAAAAACGAGCTTAGGTAAAATGAATCAAATTCTCATTTAATTAATTTACTCTTTTAAAGAAAAAAAATTAAATTTGCGAAATTAAATCGTATTATCTTCTGTAGTAAGTTTCAAAAGTAAAGAGAGAGGTCATTTATAGCAAAACGGACATGTAACCTAGGTACTGTTAGTAATTTTTATTTAATATACCATTATGTTAATCAAATTTACATATTTTTTTATTCCGTTTTTTATTTGAAGCATCATGTTTAATCTATATTATGAATAGTATAAATCACTTTTTTATTCCAACATTTTTAGCCTTTAAATATTATTATTGATAAAAAAAAAAATTATAGTAACAAAAATTTTTTTGCATTACATACGAAACTATAAAATAAAAAATTTATTTGTAATATTTTGAGAGTCTGATAATGCAATTTATTTGATGCAGTAGCAAATCTGATACAATTTATCTATTGCATTTGAGACGCTTGCGCTTTTACTCTATGAATAACGTTAATCATTTACTTATCTTTTATATTTTATAATAAAAATAGCATATTTAATTCTGTTTTTATCCCTGATGCTTCTTTTAAAAGCTTTATCCTGAAATGCCTAATTTCCGTATACTCCAATTACAAAGATAACAGGGGTAGTTTATTTTGACTAATGATTTCTGAATGAAAATGCACCACAATAAGGGAATTTAAATTGTATTAAAAATTTAATTTATATCTCATCGCTCGTCTTGCAGAAAAATACGGTAGATTGAATGAAAAAGGCTAATTCAAATTTTGTTGGATAAAAACCCCTTACACCAAATTTTATATTATTTTTCTCTTTCAAACACGTAAAATAAACCGTACAATCAAAATAGCGATTTAAGGACTAAATTATTGATTGCTTTTTCATTTAATTTGCATTTTAAACAATCTTTCGAAATTTATTTTTATTACTCTCAAGAAACATACAGTACATTATTATTTATTTATATTTTAGTAATTAATTTTTGATTAAAATAATATATGCTCTGAACTTACTTAAGTTCTGGAACAAAGTTTGTGTCAAAAATATGTCTGTAAACTCATTAAAAAAATATCATAAGTTACTTATGAGTTCACCGAAAACACAAAATGTTTTGATAATTTCAACAAGAATAATTTTTACTAGAATTTATGTAAAAGCATCTGGTTTAAAATTTACACTTTAAAAACGTGACAAAATAAGGAATAAATATTTCGTTTTTCATTTTTATCTACCTTGAAACAGTACAACGCATGAACCTTTTTAACACTTGTAGAAAAAAAGTTGATTGTTTAAAAATTAAGTACTACATTTAAGTTTCAGATTGACATAGACTAGTAGTTTAAAAATTAAGAAAAATGTAGACCAGTATTCTGAATGTTTAGGTTTNTATTGATAAAAAAAAATAATAGTAACAAAAATTTTTTTGCATTACATATGAAACTATAAAATAAAAAATTTATTTGTAATTTTTTGAGAGTCTGATAATGCAATTTATTTGATGCAATAGCAAATCTGATACAATTTATCTATTGCATTTGAACCGCTTGCGCTTTTACTCTATGAATAACGTTAATCATTTACTTATCTTTTATATTTTATAATAAAAATAGCATATTTAATTCTGTTTTATCCCTGATGCTTCTTTTAAAAGCTTTATCCTGAAATGCCTAGTTTCCGTATACTCCAATTACAAAGATAACAGGGGTAGTTTATTTTGACTAATGCTTTCTGAATGAAAATGCACCACAATAAGGGAATTTAAATTGTATCAAAAATTGAATTTATATCTCATCGCTCGTCTTGTAGAAAAATACGGTCGATTGAATGAAAAAGTCTAGTTCAAATTTTGTTAGATAAAAACTCCTTACACGAAAATGTATATTATTTTTTCTCTTTCAAACACGTAAAATAAACCGTACAATCAAAATAACAATTTAATTGCTAAATTATTGATTATTTTTTCATTTAATTTCTATTTTTAACAATCTTTCGAAAATTTTTTTATTACTCTTAAGATACATACAATACACTATTATTTATTTATTTTTCAGTAATTAATTTTTGATTAAAATAATATATGTTTGAGCTTACTTAAGTTCTAGAACAAAGTTTGTGTTAAAAAATATGTATGTAAACTCATTCAAAAAAATATCAGAAGTTATTTATAAGTCCATCGAAAACACAAAATGTTTTGATAATTTCAACAAGAATAATTTTTACTAGAATTTCTGTAAAAGCATCTGGTTTAAAATTTAAGCTTTGAAAACACTACAAAATAAGGAAATATTTTGTTTTTCATTTTTATTTACTTTGAAATAGTGCAACATATGAACCTTCTTAACACTTGTAGAAAAAAAGTTGATTGTTTTGAAATTAAGTTCTTCATTTAAGTTTCAGATTGACGTAGACTAGTAGTTTTAAAATTAAGAAAAATGTATACCAGTATTTTGAATGTTTAGGTTGAAGTTCGCCATTAGACTAATTTTATTAAAAAACAAGCCTGTTTTTTTTATATGAAATTTGTTCTGTAATTATTGTTTGCAGCTTTAAAAGAATTTTTATTTTCGAGAAACTAAAAGCAGCCAAAAATAATAATAATAAAAATAATAATAATCTGAATAAACTAATTTATTTGATAAGAAAGTTTATAAATGAAAAAAAAAATCATTAACAATCCATTAAAAGTATCCAAACATTAATTTAAATTTTTCCATTATTTGTCTAAACAATGTAAATTCCACTAAAAATATTTGTAAAATTAATTCATGGGAAAATGAAATTCATATGAAATACGCTCTACGATATATAATGTATTAATTACGGTATTTAAAAACAAATTAAGGAATAAATAGGCAAGACACTAAGCTGTTTTAATCTAAATTTTAATCTTGAAAAATTAACAGCGTGAGAAATATTATAATTTTTTTCGCCTGGTTAAAGAGAATTATTTTGCTTGTAAAATAAAACTATTTTTTGTTTTTATAAATAATTAGATTTTTCTAAAAAGAAATACAAAAATATTTCATCCGAAAATAAATTACTTATTTTGTTGCTTGACTTTTGTTTTAATGTAGTACTTGTTGTATTTCAAATATAATGAAAAATAAATATTAAAGCAGTTAAACTGATTTTATTTAAAATTTAGTCTTTGAAAACTATCAGCTGGAAAAAACGATCGGCAAAATAAATCCGATGGAAAATATAGATTTATTTTTCTAAAAAAAAANAAAAAAAAAAAAAAAAAAAAAAAAAAAAAAAAAAAAAAAAAAAAAAAAAAAAAAAAAAAATCTATTATTTTTCTAAACAATGCATATTCCACTAAGAGGCAAAATGAAAAATCTTTGAAATGAAAACTCAATCGTTATATAGTTCATTTCTTGTAATGCATAGTAATTATTACATTTCGAGGGAAATGAAAACAAAACAAATATTAAAACAATTTCTCTGCTTGAATTTAAAATCCAGCTCTAGAAAGCCAACAGCAGAAAAAAGGTTTTTCCCCTGACTTAATAGATTTTTCTTAAAAAAAAGAAAGCTATATCTTTTAATTATTTTTTAAACAATGTGTATAAAAGGAAATATAAAAAAAAATTTAAAAAACGACTTTAGTTATACAATTCATTCCTTGCAATAAATAGTAATTTTTACATTTTAAAAAGTAATAAATAATTGAAAACAAATATGTAAACAATTTAGTTGCTTTAATTCAAAATTTAGTCAATTAAGACATTTCCATTATTTTCTAAACAATGCATATTCCACTAAATGGAAATATGAAAAATCTTTGAAATGAAAACTTTATCGTTATACAGTTCGTTGCGTAGTAATGGGTAGAAAAATTATTTCATTTGAAAGTGAAAAGAAAACAAATATTAAAACAATTACATTATATTTTTTAAAATCCGGTTCCATCAAACCAGCAACAGAAAAAAGGATTTCCTCCCTGACTAAATGAAAACAAATATTTATGCAATTAAGCTACTTTAATTTAAAAATGTAGTCGTAGAAAACAAACTATAGGACAAATGTTTTGTTCCCTGGTTAAATAAATCTATTTTTCTTAAAAAAGAAAGCAATAAATTTCTATTATTTTCCAAACAATGTATATTATACTAAAAGGAAACATGAAAAAATATTTCACATCAAACACAAAGAAAGTAAAATCACTTTTAAATAATACACAGTAAACAGTCTTCCCAAGGAACAGAACTTCCGGATCTTACCAGGAATATTATTTAATTTTTGACTCCCGAAAAGGCAACAATTTTCCGTACCTCCCTTTTCACTTAAAAATGGGAGAAAAAAAAAGCGAAAGCTAAACTGTCAGACCACAAGTAATGTTGGGGGAGCCATGTTTAGTTCCACCTAATCAATTTACGGGTTCGACGCCCCTTACAGAATCGAACAAACAATAAACGGAAACGTTTACAAAATTTAGCGAGAAACCGTTGTCCAAAAAAGGCCCCCCGATACTTGTTAAAAAAAAATGATGACCAAGGAGAAAGCAACCGAATAAAAACTTATCGAATAAACAAATTGACAGCGAAAGTTAAAAGAGAATTCGAATCTCCCGTCGATAGTATTAATAAAAAAAGTGCCATAAAAACAACATAACTTTTTTTTTCTTCATCCAAACAGTCCATCAAGGCTTCTATAACCGGTCTCTAAAATTTAAGGTGTCATCGCCTGACCTTGAACTTGTAGTTCTGACAAGAAATGTATATACCTTAACAGAGCCCCACCGTCTTATTCATCGCATCAAAAAAAAATTTTTTTTATTAAATTTTTTTTTTATTATATATAAATACACTCTCTATGTACCCCTGGAGGTGGGGTCAACATGCGAGGGATCTCCCATTGTTGCCCCCTTGTTTTCGCCCCAGCAGGTAGAACCCCTGTTGGGGGGCAGGGAAAGCGCCCAAAGAGAGGGTGCTTCTTTCATTGTATCAAGTGAAATTTTTTTCCTTCACCTTTTACTTCACACTCTTTCTGCTTTTTCTGCTCTCCCCGCCCTTTCACCGCGGGTGGGGAGCATTTCATGCATGTCAATGAGGTTTCATGATCGTATAATTTGACAAGTTAGTCAGTCAAAGACCTGGGTTTCATTTTGGGTTTCTTCATTAAGTTTATAGTAGCTTTATTGATGTTAAAATGTCAATCAAGTGAATGTTTTCATTAGATTTCTTACTGCTGTGTTTAAAAAGGAATTTTAATGATATTGTTACTAATTCTACAAGAAAACGCATGGAATAATCACCAGTGTTATAATTAATCACTTAGAATTGTCACCAATGATACAACTAAACGTGTTGAATTATCACCAACGCTAAAATTAAATGCATAGAACTGTTACCAATGCTGCAATCAAACGCATAGAACTATCACCAATGCTACAATTATGAGTGAATGCGTAAAATTGTCATAAATACTAATACATACTACTGTAAACAATTATGGATCAAATTTTGTTAAAAAGTACTAGCACGCTGAATACAGCATCCTTAAAACCCATTTTACTGTAAAATTTTAAACCTCATTTCTTCACTAATATTTATTTAATTACAGTGATTCAGTTATATTCAGTTACTTTACAGCAAATATTACTGCAAAACATTATATATACCGTATATAATGTGTATGTCGCATGTAATGCGTATAATACCGTATGTAATGTATAGTCTGATATACCGTATTACATTACGGTATATCAGATTGCTTGTGCCGTAAAATTTTATGATAAAAGTGAATTTTACGGTAAAAAGTACTGGCAACCTAAGTGCCAGTACTTTTTACCGTAGTTATGTCCCATTTTTTTTATCCTCGTTACCTGGGTAAATCTGGACCATCATTAACTAGGATTAGGTGAATTATATTAAAATAAATTCAAATAATTTTTGTAGCTAATAACAAAGAATGCTACATAGACATGAACAATAATAATAATGACGATAAACATTTGGAATTTTAGCTTATCTTAAATTATCTCGTGATGCAGATTCAGGTGACTTGTAGATTTATTTATTTTGATTTTTTGACATGATACAGTGCTGTTTATTTCAACTTTACTTTTGAATTACACATTTAGACAATCACACACTTTTTCTCATGTGAAAGGATGCAACCGAATGAAGTTGTAACAAATGTTAAAATAGTGGAGTACTCGTAATATAATTAAATTGGGGCAGTTGCCAATAACTTTAAATAACTACAGAGGTATATGAAAAAGTATTATACATTCAGAAGTACGATATACACAATAATAATGAAGATGACGTTTGGAGTTTTTCCTTCTCTTAGGCTATATCGCGATAAGGATTCACATGAAAGTACATATAATCAAATGCTTTTAATAGGTATAACGTATTTCCTTCTGTGGCTTGGGTTTTTCATGGAATCGGTAGCTACAGCTACCGATACTATACCTAGTACTATGATGCGTATGTTTTTTTTTTAACATTATTCTTAGAAATTTTCATTTGAGCATTCGAATCTCCAGGGGATTTAATCGTGCTTTTCAGCCAAAACATTTCCCACATTATATAGTATGGGCTCTGTTTCATGGGTTATGAACTTTTATTACGTTGAACCTAATATTTAATTACGAATCCATTTAAAACAGCAAATTTGTTTCTAAATAAAATTTGAAAAAAGTTAGTTTAGTTCTTTTATAACAGAAAATACTGTATCTTAATCTCAATAAACTTTTGCTTGCTTTCATTTTAAATACTCATACTTTAAGAGATCATGAATATTTGCTATTAGCATTTTGAAAATTTGTTTAAATTATTCTCATTTCAAATTACATATTTTTCCTTTTCTTAGTTTTCTTAAAAAATATATGTTTTGAAATATTTCAAGCCTCATGCAGTTATAATGTTATCAAGTTTCAAAATATACCTATTGTTTTAAACTAGAAGAAACAGAAACTAGAAAACAAAACATGAAATTGAGAAAAAAAATATTATAGTAAAAATACAACAGAAATTCTAAGCTCGTTCATAGCTTTTAGTTTAATGAGAAAAAAAACAGAAAAAAAAATCCTATCTCACGTTGAGATAAAAGCATAATTTTTTTCACATTTATGAAAAAAAGCAATGATATTATTTTTAGGAATAATAAAAGAATTCAAAACAGTTTTAAGTTTCTTGATACATGAACCTTTTCAAGACCTGAATGTAAAAGCTGTGTCTGTACAGTGTGCCAAAAAAAAATGGACCAACCTGATAACTTTTAATTTAATGATCGGGTTTTCGCGTTCTAGGACTCAATCTTAATGGTTCGAGGCGATGACTTAAAGCATGCTAATTATTTAGTGCACACAATATTTTAAGTTACGAAATCAGACCCAAAAACGAACTTTCTCTGAATATTCTCTGATTTAGTTTTCTGAACCTCAAAATACAGATAGTAACAATCTGGGAAATACAGTTCTAATAGTTTGGTCAGGAAAGCGCTGTAAAGTTTTGATTCCTTAATGTTAATTTTACTCTTTGCGTATTTCGCCATATCTCCAGAACTTTTTATAGCGGATTGAAAAATTTTTGCTCATAATTATAATATTCGTTTATCCAAAGATAATTCTCTACAGAAATTATTTTTTAGTAAATATTTATTATTTTATATTTATCTTTGATTATTTCATTATTTATAGTCGGAAAAATTTCGAATTGTATAGTTTACAATTTTTTACAGCATTTTTAAAGTAAGTAATTTTACATGGAAAAATACGAAATTTGAGTTGACGAGTTGAAAAGTTTTTGCACACAATTATAAAATTCGTTTATCCAAAAGTAATTTCACGCAAAAAATAAATTTTAGCAATTATTTATTATTTTTTATTATTACATTTATTATTTATTATTATTTTGTTATTATTCTATTTAATAATACTCGAAAAAAAATTGAATTATAAGGTATACAATTTTTGACATCATTTTAAAGTATCTAATTTTAAATGGCAAAATACAAAATTTGAGCGAAATTGGCTGAGAAATCAAATTTTTAAAAAGTCGTATACTTAAAACTCGCACAGTGCATTAGCAATAGGCGAAAAGAAACAACTATAAAAAAATATCAACCAAACAACCTTTAAGACTAAATGTAAGTTTTTCTTCCCACATTATTTAATTTCTGTCAGCAAATAAAATGGCGAAAGAAGCAAATTGGATTTCGCAATTTTGTTCGGAATCGACCTGTGTAAGATCGAAAGTTCGCTCTCATAACAGATGAGATAAGAGTAACAGGTCCATTTAGGGGCCCCCACTATATCGAACGTCAAACGATTCACCTGTTGGAAAGGTCCACTCTTCTGAAGTTCGTGCTGGGCCGAACTTATTCCGAGCTTGAGTTCGTTGAACTTTCTGGGGGATTGAGAGGTGAATCTAAGCGGTCGACAAGACACAGATATTAAAAGACGGCCCAAACATGCTTCCAGAACCATTTGGGTCAATAATTAAGAATTTTTAACATTTCTTTACAATTTAGGCAATATTAACGCTATTTTTATTGTTAAATCACGCATAAACTGCATATTAGAACACTACTGCCTCTGTTTTAAATAGTATTGTCAGCACACAATGAATAATTAGAGGAGGATTTAAAAAAAAATATTAAAAGTTATATTAAGAATTTCGTATTGCATTGAAAAAAAGTCGATATTTATATTTTCTGCGAGAGTTTTACAATATTTACCTCAGACTTTCCGCAATTTGCTCTAAGCATGATTTAAAAGAAATAAAATTCCTAAAAATTGACTGTTTAAATTTTTTTATGATAAGAAATTTAGGATGAAGTGGGGTTCTTTCAGGACAATTCTGAGGTCTTTTTTTAAAAAATGTTTTGAATGAATTGCAATGCAGAGCTCTGAATATTTTAAATAAAATGAGAATATTTTGTAAGGAAAATATATGAATTATTTAGAATTTTTTAGTTGTGTTGCACCATTTATTAAGCAGATAAATTTTCTTCACAAATTTTTTTATGAAATATTTAAACGATATAAAGTTTTAAAAAATTTAATTTCTAATTCTTTTTTGGTTTTTTAGGGTTCTTTTTTTAAAATTTTTTTTTAAACAATTTTGAAGTATTTTTTCTTCTTTTTTTTGTTTGTTTGAATTGCAATTTTTTTTTCGTTTGAATTGCAATGTGAACCTCTAGATATTTTACAATTGCGCAACTTTCTTTTTAATGTGGTAAGTGAAACTTTATTCTAATTGGTTAGAAAAATTAAAAAATTTATTTCTGTATGACAAATTTTTCACCTTGGGGGAGATAACTTTGGGAGACCTAATTTGTTGCCTAAAAATCGATTAAAATATAATTCTAACTCACAGTAAAGCTTCTTTATACTGAATATAGATAAAAAAAATTTGCAATATCTTTGAAAATTTTTAAATTAGATTTTTTTTTTAAATTTTTGGGATGGGGAATTAACAAAAAAGAATCCGGCATTAATGTATTAATTTCTTTGTAGTTATGAGCAATTATACATAGAGTATTCATTGCATTATTCCTATCTATTCTACATTATTACTAATTATATTGCTATTATTTATAATGCTCTTTTAAAATCAGCATATAACAAAATCATAAGAAATTCTGTTTGGAATTGGGATCTCTTTTTAAAAAAAAAATGATTTCTTTTGTAATAGACTAAATCAGATGGTCCGTCAGCGTAAATACATTGCCTTTTACCTTAATAAACAGCATTGGAAACAGCCTTAATAAACAACCTCGTTGGGGTACTTCTTCTTAAATACTGAACAACATTGCACAACATAATTAGTTCTTGATGTTTCATCATAAACTCATTATTGAACAATACATAACCAAAACTTGTCATAAAGTTACCACCCTCAATGCAATATTCTTTATTATTATTAAATGTATGATTGTACTTAAAAAGACTTAAATAACAAATAAACAAATTTTAATAACATATAAAATGTATTTATTATTGTAGGAAACTGAACATTAACTTACACAGAAAAAAAATTGGCAAAATTACCGTACTTGTATGGTAATTACATTGCTCATAAAAAAAGAAACGTAATTCTGGTAATAAAACTAGAATATGCAGTTTTTAAACCATTCATTTGATAATTTTTCTGTTCATATGTTAACGATTTACCAAAAACTCTGGTTTTCAAAATTATAATACTTGTAACAACAAAATGTAGTAAAAATACAAAACTGGAAGGTAAATTTAACCAGACAAAAGGTTTTTATACCTTGATCTAAGGTATTATAACAAACTTATCGAGTTTTATAACATTTACTACCAAACAGCATGGTAATCAGACCATATTTTTCTGTTAATTTTACAAAAAATCATTACCAAAGAGCTTGAGTAAAAATTATAGTGCTTTTTGCTGTTCACATAGATTCGGAATCATGGTAAATTTTATCGTATTCTGGTAGTTTTAACCACACAATTTCTTTCAGTGCAGATTACTGTAGTACGTACAATGCCGTAAATAAGTACTTCTGAAAAGTTTTGAAAAAGTTCATCACAAAATTAATATATTGTTTTAATGTTAATAGAGTTTGATATTCCATATTATAATATGTCATCAAAAATTTTTGTTATCAGCATTTAAATGGAATAATTACATAAAAAAGGAATAAAAAAATAAAAGTGCAACAATTTTAACTTAAATTTAATTATAATAATCTTAACTTTTTCTTTTGACGAATTTTTCGTCTAATTTAAAACTAAAAAACAATTCTTTCGATTTTCAGAAGAAATTTATTGTAAAATATCGCAAATATTCCAATACAGTGCGCAAAATGAAAATCGGACCACTCTGAATAACTTTTTGATCCAATCTAATGATTGGATCTTCCTATTTTAGGATTCAATAGTTCGAGGGAGAGACCTCAAATATGATAAATAATTCGTGCAAGCGATATTTTAAGTTACGAAATCAGACACAATAATGTATTATCTCTGAATAAAAATACTTTTTTTTTTGATGGACTCAGATTTCTGACCCCCAAATTGTAGGGAATAGTCGCAGTCTGGGAAATATGGCTCCTTAGTTTGGTCAGGAGAGTGTGCCAAACATTAGACCCCTTAATGTTAATTTTACTTTTCGCGTGCTTCGACATATATTGAGAATGTTTTAAGCGACTTGAGAAATTTTTGCATAAAATTTTAAAATTCGTTTATCTAAAGATTACTCCATGCAAAATATAACTTCTAGTAAGTATTTTTTATTTTATTTAATAATAGTTGTAAAAATGTTTAATTGTAAAATATAAAATTTTTTTACATCATTTTAAAAAATATAATTTTGAATGGCAAAATAAAAAACTTAGGCGAAATTGGTCTAAAAGATCGTGAAAAATCGAATTTCGAAAAAGTCGTATTTTTAAAATTGTATTTTTTAGAAACTATTCGACCGATTTCTCTCAAATTTTACAATTTTGCCATTTAAAATTACATTCTTTAAAATGATGCAAAAAAATTGCATACTTCACAATTTAAAATTTTTTCGACTATTATTATTTAAAATATTAAAAAAATAATAAACAATTACTAAAATTTTTTTTTGGCATGAAATTACCTTTAGATAAACGAATTTTGTGATTGTGTGCAAAAAAAAATTTCAATTCGCTTACTGAATCTCTTGACCGAACTATTAGGATCATATTTCCCCGACTGCTACCCTCTATATTTTGGGGGTCAGAAATCTGAATCAGTGAATATGTTCATTAAGAGAAAGTACGTTTTTGTGTCTGATTACGTAACTTGAGCTATCGTCAACAGTAATTAATTAGCAAATTTGAAATCTCCCCCTCGAACCATTAAGATCTAGAAAAAGGAAGATCCGATTATTAGATCAAAAGTTATTTAGAGTCGTCCTTTCATTTATTTATTTTTTGCTCACTGTACATGTCCTTAATTTTATTCCTTATCATTTTTAGTTTCTGAGATTATTAAGATTAAAAACGTGAGAAAATTATTCGTAGAAAAAGAAAAGAACTCTAATTTTCAGTATCATTTGAAATTCGAAACAAATTTGAAAAAAGGAAATACAATGCTTTCCCAGCAGGGCGCCGGGCAACCCAAGCAATATAATTTTCTAGTCTTGTTCTAATACGTAGATATTTTAGCTTTTTAAAAACTTGATTACTTCGACTTTCATACTTTTGACTCCTTTATCGCTTAGAACTTTATATGTGTATTGTTTACATAACCTTAAGTTTCGGTTGAACAAATAATTACATTTAATATTTCATTTTGTTTAAGAAACGGACCTATAAGTTAAGCGAAGTTAAGAAATCGGTCAACCAAAGTTTTATGTATTACTTTAGTTTTTTGATTGAAATTTTTTAAATAATTTAATTGCTATGAAATGTTTTTTTGAACGGATGTTTATTTGTTTATTAGGATGAAAAATGCCTTACCTTTGGTAAAAAAAAAACCCTAAATTTTGAAGAAAAAAAATATTTCCGCACTAATGAAAGAGTATTAGCGTTTCGTCTACATGAACTAAATTTTTTTTATTTTATTTGTTCGATATGAACTTTTCAAATAATTTTGTTTGCTTTTCGTTAAGATTTAATCGGTATTTTCTCATAATGAATTAAAAAACAAATCTTTTTGTATGTTATTATTTTATTAAACTAAATTGGTTGTTTATTTCACATTAACTATGTTTTTTAGGCAAATTTTTTACATCAATTCGAATGTAGTAAATTGGAATTGAATTGGTTTTATTTCAGCTAAGATATTTTTAATAGGAATTATGATAAATGTTTCTGATCACAATTCAAATGTTTTACGTAATAATCTTAACCTAATTATAATTTATTTGATTTAGTTGAAACAGCTACATGTTGCAGTTTGTTTAGGTCAGTTTGTTTCACTGAAAAAATAAGTATGGTCAAAACTACCAGAATATGGCAAAATTTATCGTTTTTCTGTCACTATGAGAGTACTAAAAAGCTCGGTGACTTTTACCGAAACGTGTTGGTAATGATTTTGGTAAAATTAGCAATTAAAAATTGTTTTTTAATGTGATAAAATTTTGTAATTTTATCATGGTACCATAGATCATGTCTTAAAAACCATTTATTCAATTAAATTTAATTTTCAGTTTTATACTTGTTATTAAATGAATGGTAAAAAGGACTATGATTTTGAAAACCATAATTTCAAACCGTTACCACATGAACGGAAAAATTACCAAATAAATGGTTTAAATATTGTATATTTTGATTTTGTTAACACAATTATGTTTTTTTTATTAGAAGTTTCTTTACCGTTATAGTATCGGAGTTTTTCTCAACGTGCGCAATACTTATATTTCTTATTTTATTCTACTATTATTACGTTTTTAATTTTGATTGTTTTTTAAATTCAGAGTTCAGAATTGATTTTTTTTTATTATAACGTAATTCTATGATATTACCTTATTTTGCTATATTTTAAGATAAATTTATTTGATTTGGTGTTTAATCTAATTCGTTTTACAATTATAATTTTTTTGGTGTAAATAACAATAACCTTCTGTTATAAATCGGTGAAGAGATTCGTTAAAATATTTAGAACTTAACGATCAGCTTCATACATAATGATACATGCACTAACGCTATATAGCAAGATCAGGCTGTTTGGTTCACGAAAATATTAAATTACGGTTTTAAACTCACCTAATTTATTACATCAATATACATGCTAATTTTAAATGTAATTTAAAAAAAGATTTTTTAAGCAAAACTATTAATAATTACAATGTAGATATAATATAAAATTATGAACCTCTTATTAACCGGGTATTTGGCCAGCTTTTTATAAAAATGGTTAAAAATATAAAATTTAAACCGCATAGCAAAAATAATACATTATATTTACACCCAAGTTCTAAGTATGAAACTGCTATTAAGATTATCTTAAGTGTTTCATCGGTAATCCTTCATCCGCATGTGCGTACTTCGAAAAATTGTTTTTTTCTTAATCTCGATAGTAAGCTTAACGTTTGCAAAAGAACACGAAGGTTGTTTACCCTTTCTTTTTTCCACCTGCATTGCAAAGAAGACGAAATGCGGTGAAAGACATCAAACATCGCATCCTGTTGATCCTGGAATTGAAACCCCTTTTCTTAAACTCCTCCGCACTATCTCTCCTTCATTGTCCATTCCTCTTTTTCTTTAACAATTCCTCCTCCATATTCGTTGTTCTCAAGTGCCCATATCCTCCCCTTATGGGTAAACATTTCTCTTTTGCATGAATAGAGAGTGAAGCACACGCCAGGGTACAAAAAACACTTTAACCCAGAAGAATAGATGTCAAAGAACGAAAGGATACGGTGTTTTAGTGAATATTTTCGCTCCCTTTCCGCTTTTTTTTACAGAAAAAAGGATGCATCTTCAGGTTTAACTTCAACAGAAAAATTCTTTGTTCAAAAAAGTTTGTTTTTCAGCAATGAGGTTTTGGAATTTCTTTCCAAACATCAGTTTCCTTGGTCAAATTGCTTTTTTCTTCTTTTTCTTTTTTTTCTGGTAAAGTAAAACTGGTTATGGGTATTTCAGAAAAATAGCTAAAAGCTTTATTATAGTTTAATCAATAATTGATTTAAACAACTTGATTGTTTTCCTGACAATTAAGATGTTGTTCGAATTTGCTTTTTTTTCTGGGGTTACCTGCTTCAACCTGACCCAACACAGATGCACTTTATGATCGTTTCCTCTTAAATTTATTTTGGTTTATTCCCCTACAATCTTTTTGTGTTAAAAAGAATATTTCATTCCAATGCATTTATTAAGTAGGCAGGTATTTCATTTATGTCACTCTAGAGCTGCACAATGGGCTATTAGCAATGATCTGAGGAAACATTCCTTAAAATCATCTCAAGACATTCCATCACGATCTTCATCCTCTGCAGAGGAGATGATTTCCCTTCTTTGGTAGCTTGATGACCTGCGCGCGAGGTCATGCACTGTATTACAATACAGTACTCGACTTCGTGCACAAATCTTCCAACGATGTCCTATACCGCGATCGCCGAGTTTCTACGCAGGCTGATCAAAGTGGTCACCCACCCGCACACTGACAGCAGCCAATGATGCTTGATTTCGGGTTTCAACTGGGAACCATATATTAAAGATTAATCCACTGCGAGACTATTAAATAAAAATAATATTGCTTAAATTGGCACAGTATTGCCACTTCCAGACATTGTACTGTTAAACTCTTCCTCTTCAGAGGACACATACCAGGACAGAAACCCTTTACGACACATTCTGTATTACCTAAATCAGTAAAAGAAAAAGTTAGTTTATATAAATCAAAATTCAAATGTGAATTTTCAAATGCTGATAAAGATTTTTCCTTTTATTAAAATGCAAAAATTTTATAGAAGGTTTACTTAAGATTACGGAGAATAACATAATTTTCTTGCACTTTGAGATTTTGAAAAAGTAATTTGATACATCATCACGGTTTACATTTAGTTTATCTAATCTCATTTTCTACTATACTTTACATTTTAAGCAACTAGCGTAGGCAAAACAGATATTACAAGGAAAAGTTCCATGATTTAAAACAACTTCTTACTATGCTCCTTTATTAAAAAATTTATTGGATAAACAGAAAGGAAAAGGACGTATTATGTAAAACATCTCACTAAAATTTTGGTAATATTTTCAAGTTTTAAAGGAGAGATTGGAAGTCAACTACCCATTCACTAGATGCTATTCTTATGCTTTTATAATAGACCATTCAACTCGTACATATAACGAAATTTACAGGCACTTTCTATAATATTTTCAAATTTTAACACTAAATTTAAAAATGTAATAACAACTTGACTTGCTTTAAAATTCCGAAATTGTAAAGCATAATCATAACGGAGAAAAATTCTAAATCAATTATGAATTGTCTCTATTGAAAGGAAATATTTTGCCAGTGAATATAAAGCCACTAACAAACCGACAGCAATTTCTGAAAATGTCGCCAATCTTCCCCTTTATTAACTTTGGAAAGGGAAATCACGCACAGAGAGGGATAAATTAAGTATATGTATTTAAATCCTTCAGAAATATCCATTTTCGCTTCGTCCGTGAAATGTGGCCTCATACCGTAATAGCCTTTTAACATTAATGCCTTTAGATTACGTATATAGAAGAATGGCTTTTCAGAAGAATCTGAACACATGCAATAGAAAAGCGATTAAACAATGGAGAGTAGCAGGTTTTAAAGGTTCGTGACTTCGGACCCCCCCTTTGAGGAGGAGGCTTGTTGATTTGAATATGGAACAAAAGGCTGAGCAAAAGCTTCTCTTTTCTATGTGGGTCTTAAATCCCATCTCCATGTTAAACCGAAAGGATATATGTTTAGATTGAGAACTGAGCGCCCAGCCGAGAAGGGAAATTTGACGAGTTGGTCACAATTAAAGAGGTTATTGGAAGGGGGAGAAGTTTCTTGGATGATTCAGTCTCTTACACCTGATTTAACCTAACTTTGGATGTCGTAAAGTGTATGCGAAATCTGGAAAATATCGAAATCCTTTGGTAATTCACATAGTTTTGTTCCCCACTGACATCGGGAAATGTCGACATTCTTCATGCACTCATAGGGAATAGTAAATTCAATATTTTTGCTAACTATCATCATTTTCACACTGATACCGATAAATGTTGACATTCTTCACGTCTTCATGCACTGATGAAGAATTTTGAATATTTTTTTTAATTATTACTTCTCACCGTTGCCAATGAATTTTGACATTCGTCACGAGGATAGAGAATAGCTAACAAAATATTTTTGATAAATATCATTATGTTTCGCTGATGCCGACAAACGTCGACATTCTTCATGCACTGATGAGGAATTTTGAATATTTTTTAATTATTATTATTTCTCGCCGTTACCAATGAATTTAGACATTCGTCACGAGGATAGAGAATAGCTAACAAAATATTTTTGATAAATATCATTATTTTTCACTGATGCCGACAAATGTCGACATTCTTTAGGCACTGATGAAGAATTTTGAATATTTTTTTAAATTATTATTTCTCGCCGTTACCAATGAATTTCGACATTCTTCATGAGGATAGGGAATAGCTAACAAATTATTTTTGACAAATATTATTTTTCGCTGATGCCGATAAATGTTGACATTCTTCGGGTCTTCATGCTCTGATGAAGAATTTTGAATATTTTTTTAAATTATCATTTCTCGCCGTTACCAATGAATTTCGACTTTCTTCATGAGGATAGAGAATAGCTGACAAAATATTTTTTGACAAATATCATTATTTTTCGCTGATGCCGCCAAACGTCGACATTCTTCAGGAACTGATGAAGAATTTTGAATATATTTCTTTTAATTATTATTTCTCACTGCTATCAATGGATTTCAATATTCTTCATGGGGATAGAGAACAGTTAAGAAATTATTTTTGTTAAAATTATTTCTTACAGGCAAATGCCAACATTTTCATTGCAATGATCATTTCAAATTCTGAATATTTTTTAAAAACATTATTTATCTTCACCACCGATGCATTTTGACATTCTTCATGCATTGATAGGGAACAGCGAATGAACATCATTACTTCTTACCAACACCAACAAATATGGAGATTCTTTTTGTGCTAATGATGGATGATGAATACAAATTTTTGTTAAATATCGTCACTTTCCACTGTCACAGGTAAACGTCGAAAGGTGAATGTTGAATATATTAAGTTTAAAAAATAATTTTCGTTATTGGAAATTGTTGATATTTTTCATGCACTACTCTGACAAGTCTATAAATTAATGTAATAAATTTTAAAATGAAGTTTAAATTTTATACTAAAGTGTACTGTAAGACTATAGCAAGTGAAGTTAATTTTAATAAAATAATAAGTCTTTAAAATAAAATGTTTCGATATTAATTTAAATAATTAAATTTAAATACTAATGCGTTTTTCTATACATAATTATTGAATTATTACGTAGTTCTTTTTTCTTTAATATTATTTCGAGCATTAGTATGAGAAAACGTGAAATTAAAAAGAAAATTACAAGAAAAAATAGTTTGCGAAAAAATTTATTTTGTTTGAAAAAGTAAAACAAAAAGCAACTGTAAAGTTTGGACACGCTATGTAAAAAATACCGAAATCTAAAGTTATATAATATTTTAGGTAAAAAAAAAATTGTCCTTACAATTCCTTTTAATAACACATTTGCTAAACCTAATAATATGGCCAATACTACTTGATCATGGTGAAATTTACCGTATTTCAGGCTCTATGGGAACACAAAAAAGCTCGGCAATTTCTACCGAAGCGCTTTGGTAATGATTTTAGTAAAATTAAAAATAAAATATGGTTTAATAAAATGTGATAAAATTTGGCCACTTCATAATACTACCTTAGAACATGTAATATAAGCCATTTATTTGGTTAAATATATTTTTCAGTTTTGCATTTTTTTACAAAATATTAAGTAATAAAACCGGAATTTCCGGTCAACTGTTACCATATAAGCAAAAAAACTACCAAATGAATTGTTTAAATTCTATATATTTTTGTTTTATTAACCAGATACTTCTTTTTTACCAGAAATGTCATTACTATACCAATTTAAAAGGAAAAGATAGTTGTGACCTTTTGATATATTTTCATAAACATTCTTAAAAAAAGAAGTGTGAGTAGTAATGATTTGTAGTTTATGCGAAGGAAATGGACCACATATATATACGAGGATACTTATTTACTATTTTTTTTACTTACTGGAATATACCAGGATGAGAAAAAAAATAACAATATAATGATTTCAATTTGGAATCACTTGAGCTGCAAAGGTCAATACTTGTAATTGTTTGTTCAAAAATTTTCAAATTGATAAATTTTGGATCAGTGGTTTATGAGAAATAATTTGAGTAATATAAAATATTAATTTTTTTTTGTTTATCCCTGGAGCTAATGATAAATAAGTACTGCATAAAAATGTACTATCAATTGACGTTAGATAAAGCTTATAAAAGGCTTATTATTTTAAATTACTTTAAAAATAATTAAATAATTAGCAGACTTAAAGGTTTAAAGTGATCGTTTGCTTTAGAATCTCTCCTACCTCATTTTGGAATTAAGGTCCATTTTTTAAAAATTTTCATTTCCTCTATGTCCTGAATTTTTTCCAATCTGAGCAAAATATTAGTGATAGAATACCACTCGATTAAAATAATACTTTATTAAAACAGGAAGAAATAAAGTTTCAGTTTTATAAAATGAGGGAAAATAAAACTGAAATAACCATTAAAAGTTGAGACTTTTTTTTCAGAAATTAGAAACAAATTATAAAGTTAGTAGTTTCAGATATGTTGCGTGATAATGTACATTTTTCTAATTTTAAAATGTTTTATTTTATTTGTTTACTTATTTTAATAAAACTGAAAGAAAACGATAACGCAAACACTTTTTAAAAAATAATAAAAAAAAACATTAAATTGTATAATACTAAAACGTTTTTCGTAAAATGCTGATTGCTGAATTGAACTACTACAATTTAAAAAAAAAATCCATTTAAAGTTCTAAAAAAAACACTTACTTACACCTCTTTCATTTCGCTTGGATTTAGCATGTTTCAAAAGGTACTGCCACTAGAAAAAACATCAGTTTACTTTTGAAATTTTTTTTTATTAAAAGTAATACTCTCCCTTCCTTCTTCCCCCGATTTGATGGCTGCGTGAGGGAAGAGCCCCTCTCCTCACCTGACGAATGTTCTTCGAATTCTGTATTTATTTCATTTTTGTTTGAATGCCAGAGAGGAAATTAATTAGGTAATGCTGAAAATTTTTTAAAAGTTAATTAGTTAATGTGAAAAAAATATTTAAAAACTGTATATCGTGCAACACTAAAATGTATTTCTGAAACTAATTGATCGCTAAATCATAACGGCATAATTTTTTCCTTAAAAAATTCATTTGGAATTCTAAAATAACGGCTGCTATTTGTCTTCCATTTTGATTGGGTGGTGTATTTAATATGGTTGCATTCAAGATGTACCAAACTTGTTTGGATTTAACATGTTTCAAAAGATATTTCCAAGTAAAAAGAAAATATCAGTTTAATTTTTCAAAAATAAATAAAAGTGATTTAAAGTATTCTTAAAATTCCCCTTCCCTCTTCACCCCCATTTTATGGACACGAGATAAGAGGCCCACCAGTGATTGTTTTCATGACAATACAGTGACTTAGAATGCACTGACATCCTCGGTATTCAGGTCCTATATTTAAATGATGTTGCATACTCAACAATTAACCCTTTCTTGCGATATTACTAAAGTCCTGCAAGGTTGGCGAGAATTAGTTCTGCAATCGAATACCTCCTGCTTTAATTGGAGATTTAAAGAAGGGGCAGGGAGAATTAATTGCATTTGAGCAAGTTTCCAAGTGTATATTGAAGAGAGTGTCTTTCACATCTATACCATAGAAGTTGCTTGTTATGCTAATTTTAGGTTTATTCGCGAACCCACATTTAGACAATGTAAGACGCGTTTGGTCTTTCAAAAGGTCAATTTTGCATTACATAAACGTCAGTTGCTTAGATATTTAAAACGAGTTGGTAAATTAATGCCATAGAACTAAAGGACTTAAAAAAACATTATTACTGAGCATTAATTTTAGGTAATAGATTTTGAAAAATTAATAGCTAAATTGAAAGTGATAATTAAATATGGTTTGTAATACGTATGCATATTTTAGGTTTATTCGCGAACCCACATTTAGACAATGTAAGACGCGTTTGGTCTTTCAAAAGGTCAATTTTGCATTATATAAACGTCACTTGCTTGTTTGTATAAAATAAGTTGATAAATTATTTTTATAAGTGCCATAGAGATTAAAGAGGCTAAAACAACTTTATTGCTGAACACGCATTTTGGATAATGGAAATTGAAAAATTGATAGCGAAATTGAAAGCGATTACGATTATTGAAACCGATCAATTTGTTATACTTATGCCAATTTTAGGCTTATCGACGAACCCAAATTTAGACACTGTAAGACGTATTTGGAGCTTCTAAATACCGATTTTGAATTACAAAAACGTAATTTGTTTTTGGCTTTTGAAGAGAGTCTATAAGTTGATTATTTCAAAAAACAGTAGAACTAAGGATTAAAAAAATTTTGCTAAAGGCTAATAGAACAAAAGAAGATAAAAAAAATTGTTGCTAAAGGCTATTACTTGATAATGGAAAAGGAGAAACTTAAACTGTTATTCAATAACTTGCAAGTTAAATTCAATTATATTTTGCCACTATCCAAACATTTGTTTTAAACTAGCTTGAAAATAACAATATCCTCAATTTCGAACATGTTGCTCGCTAAAACAAGCTTTCTGAAAAATTCCTCTTTACAATCAGGGTGAAATAAAATTCTAATTACATAGCAATGCAATAATGGGTAGTTTATTTTAAGAAAATGTAAAAGTAAACAAAAGATGCAATGTTTATTTAAATGAAAGTATTCTCTTTATGTAAATGAAATAAATAAACATTTTATTTTTTATTTATATTAATTTTCTTGATTTTAAGCATAATTGAAAAAAAAAATTTATTAATTTATTTTGCGGAAAAATTCCTCAACATAATTTAAAATAACGTTCGAAATCATTTACACAAAAATTATTACATGGCATGTTAATATTTTTCTAAGTACGGATTGCGCATTATTGAATATTAATATGGAAATCCGTATTTTGTTTTAAGAGCAAGCAGTATTAAATTGCATTGGAATGTCTCAAGTAAATATAGTAATTTGCCTATGTCTTTAAAGTAAATAAACTATTCAAATTTCTTATTGCATATACTTTTTAAAATAATTGGATCGAATTGACAAAAATTCTTAATTATTAGTGCAAAGATCAATTTTTATTTATTCAATTTAAAAATTATTTTTCTAATTTACATAAAATACTAAATTTTATAAAAATTAAAAAAAATTATATTTGTTTTTTTTTCTCTCTTTTTCAGTATATTTCCAAATCATTCATCGAAAAAATAGTAATTCCGCTATTCGAAGTAAAATTCAAAATTATTAGCGAAATGTATCGCAAGTGTTAACATTGTTTTTTTTTTTTTTTTAAATATCTGATTCATATGAAATATCTTAGAATTATTTGATCAAAAATTTGAATTCATTTCATTAATTTAAATCAATTTTTTAAAATTATTTTAAATTTTCTAAAATTATTAGTTAATTCAGAAATTTTAAATACAGTTTAAATAAATATATAGGAAAAATTAAATTTCTTTCGGTCCAAGCTAAAAATGCATTCAAAAACTTGTTTCTCACACTTGTTCAAAAAGATGTAGATACATCTTTTTATCTTAGAAATATATATTTCTATCAATTTAAAAGCATCAAAACTTGCTTGTCAAGAAACCTTGTTTTAATTTTATTTATTTTAAATAAAAATTTTAAAAAAATTATTTCCTGGGTATTTTTGCTAATATTACCCTGTTTTACCTCAATCATAATTTTTTGTACAAGTAGTTTGCTTTTTATTTATAATGTGATAAATAAAACGTACTTTGATTTAAAAAAAAGTATTAATTGAAAAATTCATATCATATTATTTTGAAAAAATGCTTATACAAAAAATTAATACTATTTTTTTAATTAAAAAAATAGTTAACGCATCTATTCTTTTTTCTTTTTTTTCTCGAATGGACTTAATTCGTTTTGCCTAGAAGATGCCAGAGGTGCTACTCATTTCGCGTTACCCAGTGGGCACCTGTGAACCAAAGTCATGGAGACGAGTAACATTGCCCATGCCACAAACCCGTTCATAGGGTGGGCCACATTCACACGACACACAACAACAGAGGACAATCCAAGAAAGAGAAATATCCATGCCAAAGCGGGATTCGAAGATTCGAACGCACGGCCATTGGCTTCGCAGTCAGGTGCGCTAACATCTCGGCCACCTAGCCGACACATATCTAATCTATACGAAGAAAACCACTCAATATATCCTAATTAATATAGTTTTTTTTTCTTCAAAATTTTCAAAATTTTCCATACATTACCTTTGCCATATTAATAATATTTTTTTTCCATATGTTCCAGATAAAGAGCACGAAAATTAAATTATATCAAACTTATCTATCAGTTATGATTAATCTTTTAAATAATACCAATTTTAAACAAGAATATAATATTTTTCTTTTGAATTCATAAGACTAAGCTAAACTATATCCCGTATAAGAATATAAATTCTTTCACAGCATATCAACTAAGGATCAGAAATTAATATTAAAATGTAAATATAATTTGTAAATATATGTTTTAACAAAGTTGTTTAGCACGTCTAAGAAGCCTTAACCAGCTTATTTCTAAAGATATTTGAAATAGAAAATAGCGCAGAGGTGCATTGAGAATCGAAAAGCTTATGTTTCAAATTTTAAAAAAGAGAAAGGAATGAAAGATTGGTTCTAAAACTTGAGAAAACTTCAATACACTATAAAGCGTCATATTCATATTTTAATTTGTCATTAAAATATGCAAATTTGAGTGAAACGGATTAAAGAGTTTCTTCTCTGAAAATTAGAAAATTTTATTTTTCTCCACTGTGGTCCGCTTCTGTGTTGATTACATAAATTTCATATTCGTAAATTTTTAACAGCAAAATGTTTTCGGTTTCGAAATCTCGCGGAAGTTATTCTATAGCTTCGGTAAGCCATAGGATCAGAATGACTTAAACAATGCTTCAATTTACTGAATTGGAATGTTCGACACCACCCTTCAAAGGACTTCGCCTTTATCCCTGATTTTGAACGAGTCCAAGTTCTTAATCCAATATCCCATCTGTTGCTGAGGTTTCAGGATTTTAATATTTCAAAGAATTGCTTACTTTTAAAGTAGGTTTCACGAATTGTGCTTTAATCTTGACTTAAAATTGGTCGCTGTATTTCGTTGCAAAATTCAGACGCTACGCTTTAAAATATAAGAAAATTATGTATATGAGATGTATATATATATATATATATATATATATCGAGCTTTTTTATTTATTTTCTTCAGGGAGAAAATAATTCTGGGGAAATGATCGTATGGTATGGTAATGACATTTTCAATATGAAAAAAAAACAACATAATTCTGGTTAATAAAACCACAATTAACGGTCCTTAAACCTTTTGTTTCGTAATTTTTCCGTTTGTATGATAACGGTTTACTAGAAATTCTGGTTTTTGAAATTACAGTTCTTATTATCACACATTTAGTAAAAAATATATAACTGAAAAGTATATTTAACCATATAAATGGATTTTATCTACCAAATTTTATCAAAATCATTACCAAAACTTTCTTTTCTGAAATAATTTTTTTAAATTTTAAAAAGCAAATATAAATTTTCTTAATTCCTATTAAAATTGCTTATCTTTTCTTATAAAAGGACCTAGTGGATATTTTTTTAAATTCAAGTTCTTAAAATAAATTTGTAAGTTAGGTAAATCAGCATAACGAAATGGAGATCATAATATCATTTGCAAATTATGTTATAAATATTTCTAGAACTGTAAGAATTCAGAATTCAATAAAATTTATGATTAGATTAATTTTTTAAATAATAATTATTATTAGAATTACGCATTCAAAACGATAGTTTAAACATAGATGTTAGATTTTAATCGAAATAATTACCTTAAAAGTATATAAAAAGTTTGTCATATTAGACAAAATTGGTAAAAGAAATAAGTATGGTAGCAAGTTGTCCAATAATATTTTTATAATGATAATAAATAATGAGAAGTCCAATGTTATGGCAAAAACCATAAAAAGACATAAAATTATTTAATGATAATAATAATGATTTTTAGAATTAATCATCCAAAATGATAGTTTAAACATTAAATGAAAATGCGTAATTAAAATAAATAATAATATTCTTAAGATAATAAGAAATTCAAATTCTTGGTCAAACCTATAATAATGATGATTATGGCTTATGATGATTATTATGATAATTTAAAATTCTTATTTTATTTGAATGCTTAAAAATTAAATGTAACTTTAAATGGAATTATTTATTTTTGAATAAGTTTGAAGATTGAGAAAATGTAAAAAATTTACTTTATAAATAGAAATAATTGTCTCTTTTAATGTTTATCTAAATACTTTCTTAGGGTAATAATAATTTTAAAATCATGTCAAAATCTATAATTCTATAATATTTTACTTATAACAATGTTCAAATTTTCAATTTTATTTGATTTAACGATTAAATGTCGAAGCACTCCTTTAAATTGATCGCCCTTTTAAATTGTGATAAATAAATTTGAAAATATGAAAAATGTACGATGAAAAACATAACATTTTTGAGAACGTAATTATTGAACATAATTTCTGATAATAATAATTTATGTCGCATTCAATCCTTAGAATTCTGTTAGGTATTATTAGGTGTATTTTTATGTAATGATTCAAATTATTATTAATCCTGTCAGGAATTAATGTTGAATCATAAAATGTTTAGCTTTGAAATTAATTAAATAAAATTTTGATTTTCTGCCCATTAAATAAACCAAAGCAGTTTAAGAATACGGATGTATAAACTGAATTATTATATCAATCCTGTTTTAACATGAAATTCCTAAATTTGTGTTCTTATTTTTATATTTCTATGGTGAGTTTATGGGATTTAGTATGTGTCATTGAAATTAAGATCTCCTATAGATTGCAATACAACTTCAGTAAAAAAGAATTTTTCAATTAACAATTAATCAATGAACTTTTCAACAAAGTCCTTTTTAATGAGACAATAAATCCAATTATTTTAAGAAATTTCTAAAAGCTATATTTTAAGATTTATGCATTTGTCGAATTAGTGAAGTTGTTATGATTCAGTTCTACTAGTGAGAGTTTATAAGATTATTTTTAAACATCCCAAGTAAAGTACACAAAATGAATTTAGAGAGTAGTAATTGTTTTAAAACGTAAACGCTAAATGCGATCTCTTTTAATCTTCTTCTAAATCCTTTTCTTGGAAATCTAAGGTATTCTTCCAAAAGAGATTAGCATTTTATCAAAAGAATCCAAATTTGAGAGAATAGATTCAACAAAAGCGATTAACAACACTGTTCCAACGAATTTAAAAGGCTAAAGAACAGAGGCGTTAGAAAGGGCGCAAGAATTAGTGATTATTCTACATCTATTGTGAATAGCTTAACTATTAGTGTATCATCATTGGTATGAAATAGCATGATGCTATTTAAAGTATTAGTTGATCCGTTGCGCTGTTGGATACTTTAATGTAGTTGATATTCCCAATTTCACCTTTTAACGGTAACAATTGTGAAAGGATTTTGATGAAGTTTGGTAAAGAGAATACTCACCTGTCTTAGCCTTTCATTTTAATATCACGACCCATCTAATAATTAATTTTTAAAAGTCATTAATTTAAATTGTTATTAATATAAATTGCTATTAAATTATTTTGCATGATGAAGTTAGAATCAGTTCTAATAAAATTAGAAAAAAAATTTTAAATTATGATTTACTCAAAATTTTATTTTTTATTTATTACTAGTGGGCTGCCCCCCCTTCCTGTTCGCTAACGCTCACCAATCCCCGAAAATTGCTACGTAATCTTATATGGTTTGCTTCGCAAACCAAGCTCGCTTCGCTCGCTTCTATATTAGGTGCATTGCAAATGCACAAAACTCTAAGAATTCAAAACAATCATTCAAATCCATATAAAAACTTTTTTTTTTAAATTGCATATTTCTAGTAAATACTAAGTCATTAAAGTAAATTTGAATTCAAATAAATGACATATAATTCGTTAAACCTATTAGAAATGTGCTATAGTATAATTCGTGATACAAATCAAAAATCGTCAAATAAATTCGTAATATATAAATTCGTGAAAAAAAAGCGCTTTCGACAAAATACTAAAATAGAGATCTATCGACAAAGACTACTCACTTCTGCCTAGCTTAATAGTATGAGATTGCCGCAGCTGATGCTCTCTGGTTATTTCAGTTTCCGTTTTTAAAAGCGCTATATGTTGAGTCACCTCAGCTAGATTTGGCATGTGACATTTTTAGCGGCAATCATTGGTCGATTCGCCGTGTAAGACAAATAGTAACGTAAACAAAACAAAGCAAACGCTGAAGAAATACAGCCCAAATTTGGGAGCCCCGTAAGAGAATTATATATATTAGATTATGTTTTGTCCTTTCAGGTAGCTTCGCGTTATTAAACTAAGCAAAATTTGTTTTAGTGGTTCATCCGGTCAAGATAAAGATTAAGTGTATTTAGTATCATTTAGCATGATGCTGTTGCTCTATACCAACTCAAAACAGCCAAAATTTACACACACAAACAGCCACAAACACTCGATTTTTTTCGAGTACTGATACCTTTCGAGGATTCGTAAAAAACCTTTACATAAAATTTGCACAGTGCTGCTCAAGTTTTATTAAGTAGCAAGTATACTAACATTCATTTTACTTATATGTGGTACAGATTAAAAATTTCGCAAATTGCTATAATAACATTTGAGTCCTTTACCAAAATTAATTAATCATCATTGGAGTCAATGATATAGCAAATTTTCACGCTTCTCTTTAACGAATCCGTACCATTTCTCTATTAATTTTAATTTTTAGTAGCACATAACTTACTTTTTTTCATTTTATTTCAATGAGTACCTATTACCGCTAATAATTAAGCCTCATTGCGTCAATAATAGTTTGGCGAATTTTTTTACGGATAAGTACTAATTGATTTTGATTTCTTTTAGGAAGAGCTTTACATTGCAATGAATAGTTCAAATTCATTGTGAATTTTGGGTTACTTTAAAGGCTCTTAAATAATATTTCTAAATGCTCTCATTTATAAAACATAGGTAAGTTAAGTTTTAACTATAATGTCTCAGTATTAGAAAGAAAAAAAATTGGTACTTTTTCAATTTGACCAGATTAAGTAAATTGAGCTATTTAATTTAAATATTTATTTATTTATTTAAAAAAATTGTTTGTACCTAAAACTAGAAAACAGAGATGCAGTTATATTGGATGATTTAAACACGTTAAATACTTACTCTTTATGCCACTTATATTCTCAGAGTGAGACCGTGAAAATCTTGCCATTAGAAAGTTTTTAATTTTTGATCAAAATTGCATCAAATTTAAAAAAAAAGAATTATACTATTCTTAAATATAAGATGGAAATCCAAAAATAAGCACAAAATAATCAAATTGAAATTATAAACATTATTTGAGACATTTTTAGATAGCCAACATTCCGCAGTTTTTATACACAAAACTCTATAATTAAACTTTTAAATATTAGGTTAAAAGGAAGATTAGGGTGTACTTATACTTGGGCACTGTATCTTGAACTCTTATAGCACATAAAATTAAAATATTTCATTTTCCTAATATGCTTTTATCTCGATTACTTATTATTAGAAAATCTCACAGACATTTTCCCTGTTTTCTGTAAGAATACAAAAAATTTCCTTTAATCTGAATTAAAAAAAACAATACAGTCATGCAGCAAAATTAAAAGTTTAATAGTATTTAATAATAAGAAATTTTATAGTATTTAATAATAATAAGAAAAAAAAGTAGTAGTACGTACCGCTTCGATTTGAAATCCGTAAGTTCTTTTTCTCAGTCAAAGGTTGAAGGAATTGCTAAAAGGCTTTGATGGTATGAGAAGTATTTTTTATTAAACTGAAATTATAAAAATTCAATTCAACGAACAAAAGAAATAGCATAGATTATGCTGTCACATCCCAAAACTACAATCATTCTAAAAAAATCGTAGAATGTCAAAATTAAACTTGTACAGAAATACCAAAAACAAAAATCGCTTGAAAATCAATTCTCTTGACACTGTTAGAATCGCTTATCGATTAAGTAACCTCCAACGCTTATTGAAGAAAGCGTTAAAAGTTGTTTTGATAATCGTTTTAATAATTTAGAGCTATAAGCTAGATAATTCAAAAAGATCGTCTGCAGTTTTAATCATATCAATAGCTAGTTCTAAATCAATGAGAAAATTCTTTTTTTCAACGATCTAATTGAAATTTTAGTATCGGGGGCTGAAATTGTTCCTTTATGTCGCAAAAAATGCTTACAATTAATTCACGTACATCCACGCAATTCGTGAATTATATTTGATTTTAAGAACGTCGATTTTGCCATGCGTAAAATATCGTCAGTAGATTAATTATAATCAACTACGAAATGGCATGAATTTGTTGTCTACTTTACATCTATAGAACCAGATGTTTACCATTACAAAATGTATGTATTTTTTCAGTAGTGTAATAAGGATAATTTTATTTTAAATTTTAAATATTTGTCAGTTGTATTAAATAATTTTATAGTATGTAATTTATGCCCGCTGTTAAGCCTATCTCAAATTCATGTTAATATCTTCTTTGCTAAGCCTTTAATAAATTTACAAGCTAAATGCATTTTAGGAATTTGAGTCTGTTTGCATCCTAAACTAAAGGTACTTACTTTTAATTAAATCGTAAAGATAACTTTACTGACTCTTATGTATATTATATTTTAATGCTAATGTAAAATTTATTGTTAATGAGCACCAAAAATGGATCCAATTAGATAACATCAAAAGTAGTGTAAAGGAGCATTCGTAATGATTCACGAAACCAGGAGCTGGACCTGATGTTTGATTACATGAAGAATTATCTATGGTGTTTCAATGCATCACCTTCGGTGCAAAATAGTTGCCACCATCTTTCGGTGTTAAGATACACAGAACTATTTTATAGTGTATTAGAAATAAAAATTACTTAACTAAACTCTCCACTACAAACAAATAAGAAAAACGACTTTTCTTGTTTATTTTTAGTCGAAGCAGATTTTATACAATAAAACGTGCATTTTACGCCACTTTTCTTGTATAGAGAGGAAAAGTTGCAAAGAAATGTCCTCAATGGGCGCAAAACGACATTTCTTGTACTTTATATGAATCTTGACCTATCATTATTTCCTTTCGAAGCGAAAAAAAAAAACATTAAGTTAAAAAGGAACATTTGGCGAGAAAAATCTGCTGCCAAAGAAGTTCGATGGAACGTCTTCATAATGCGTGAAATCGTAAATATGTCTTCAGTAAGGGATACTTTGGAAAGGGAGTTTGAATATCGGGAGGGGGCTTTTCATTCAATTTCGACGCACTCGTTTTACATGAGATGTAAATAAATTCGGTGACAGTTATTACTTTTTTCTCTGCGGGCATTGAATAAATGCCCTTTGTCCGGCAGTTTAAATGTTCTAAGTAAAAGTTCACATTGGATGTCGGCCATGAATAGTATATAACTTCCGCATCATTGGACAATTTTTTCGATAGAAAAATTAGACTAGTTGCACAGATTTTGTGTGCGTTTTCTTTTATACAAGTGTTTGTAAATTCGTTTCGTGTTCGTAAGAGTTTGGTTTTGTAAATTCGTTATTTTTAAAAAAAGTAAAACGAATTTAGGAAATCAAACTTTTCTAGAACACTAATTTTCACAAAGTTTTGTTAAATTATCGTCATTAAAATTAAATGTATTGTTACAAATCAACGTAAATAAAAATAAGTTTTTAAGTAACTCTGAATGCATAAAACGTGCATATTATTTTAAAGATATCGATAAATAGTTCATAAATAGTAAATAAATAGTTCTAAAAATAATAGTTCTAAAAATAATAGTTTAATAATAATAATTCAAATAGCAATAACAATTATAATAATAATAGTTCATAATAGTTAAAATTCAGATTTTATTTTCGCATATTCATTACAAGCTCTAGATTTTCTTAAAAGTGACCCAGGTTTAATTTTTGGAGATATCATATTGATTGAAACTGGTAACGCAATACTAACCCAAAATCCTCTTGAAGGGTAAATAAAGAGACTCCCGATGCCATCGGCCAAACCATGAGAGGTTTTTTGTGATTATCTTCACCATGTAAGGCAAAGATATTAAAAAATGTTTAGGTCTAAAATGTTTAATACGATCATTCAAAATGTTTAATACAGCGAGTTTCATTCAGAATCCCCCCTGTCTCAAATTGGTTGACTCTAATTATTGTACAAAAATGAACACTAAAAGCAGCTCATTCGGTCATGGGCCAATTATTCAAAGAATGCAATAAATGTAAACGTGTAATTTTTTTCAGATGTTTACATAAATTCTTTTTTTTTTCTACATTTAAAAAAATATTGTTAGAGAAGAATTCAGAAATTTTGAAAACATGTTTATTTTTAATTATAATTTAGTTGTTGCATAATTTAGCATTTAAAAATACTATTTTGACGTGTTTATAGCTTAGAAATTATTATTTCACTTAAGATTTTCATTCTACAGACCTTATTTTGGTGAATTCAGCAGTCTTTCTTCTAAACAATGAGTCAGTGGTTTTAAAGAGTACTGTGATAGAAAAGAAAAGAACAAAGAAAATAATCTCTGTCAAATATTTCCATTAATTTTGAATGTTTGTCGTATGGATATAAAATTTTCTCATTATTAATTTTAAGTGTTTACAAAATAAAACATACTTTAGGAAATAAGTATTTTTCCTTATTTAATGGGAAAACTAGTTTGCTCATATTTCTTATGAGTTTAATGCTTACTATAATGTAACAGTAGTAAGCATCGTCTCAAAATGATGTTTTCCTTAAAATTACTATACTTATGTTAAAGATTGCCGTTGCCATGACAACTTTAGAGCAACCGCCTTTCTAGGTGGAGATCAATCGGAGAGATGCTGGACAGTGACGTCATGTGCGCAAACCGAGAAATATGTATAACAATTCTAGCATTTTGGGCGGGATAACAAAGTAATCATTTTCTCTACTCCACTAATCGAAAAACGTAATCTTCTCCATTGCAACGAAATCTTCCGCATTTCTTATGTTGCATGTTTGCTGTAAGATAGAGGTGCAATATTTTATGTAATATAGATTTAAAAAATGTAAAAAAATTCGTGTTTATTTTTCAGATTCTAGGATATAAGTTTTATAGTATCTCATTCGCCTTAATGAAAATAGTTGTTTTAATATTCGAAATTATTGCAAAATTAAAAGATAGAATAGGACCTGTAAAACACTAAGATTTAACTAAGAAATCCTTACCGCTTAGTATCCCAAATAAAGTTTTGATTCTTTTAGATAAATGCAACTTTCAAAATTAAATTAAATTCAATTCGTATTATCTTCTTTCTCTCGAAAATTTAAAAGTAGAAGTGTACATTTTACGATCAATTTTATTTCCTACAAGAAAATTTCTATTAAACAATCAATTTTTAAGGGAAGCAAAGATATCTAAAAAAATGCGAGTTATAAAATTAAAATTAAGAATTACAATAATGGGTCAATGGTTGAGTAGCATTGAAACATGTTAAACCAGCTAAACAAATCATAATATTTTTTGTAATTTCTTTCGTAGTTGTGACAATTTTTTAATTGAACTAGAATAGTACAAATATTGAACAATAAAACGTGGTTTTTAAAACCATCTTCCCCTTAAGTTTTTCATTAAATAAAAAGTAATTTAAACTAAATAATTTCAGTATGACATTGCAATATTTCTGATTTTCATGATATCTTATTTTTAAATATAGCATTCGTAAATAACTACGCTTAAGAGCTTATAACTGACTTTTCATTTCAACATTGCTTTATCCACTGATTCATTTAAAAATATTGTATATGCTTCATTACTATGTTGCATTTAACTGTCATAAATCATTAATATAATATTTTATAGTGTACTAATGATTAAAGATGAGACGTGAAATTTGCTGTGAGTTGTACAAAATATTATATGAATTGAAATTTTTGCTGTATAAAAAATATTTCTTAAAATTTAATGTTTTCATTGATACTAGAAACTAAAGAAAAATATTTTTTTAAAAAATAAGTTCTTATTGAATAAAATGAACGGATTTGGTCTTTTACTTTAAAATGATGTACAAGAGTATCTAAGTTAAGCTATAGTTAGAGAACACTGATCAGGACAGGAAGTTTCAGTTCAGTCAAGTTTAAGTAGTACAAATTCAGTTCAGTTAAGTTTAAATAATTTTTAAAACGCTAATATGTAAATATAAAAAACTTTTTGTTATTCAAAACTGCAAAAAAATGTGGAAACTGAAAAATGGATACACAATTATTATAAAGTAACATTAATATTAATTTAAGATAAGGTTCTCGCAAATATTTCTATGGCTTCAATATCACTCAAATTCTTTAGATTAAGAAAAATATCAGAAATACAATCTGTCATTTTCAGCCCTGGAGCCAGATTCTGGTATTCTCCAGTCAAAATCTGTTACTTACTCACTAGCCCCAAATATTTGGTCACCAATGGTGGGCTGGTGAGTGGATAATTTGCACCCTATTGTAAACTATTGTAAAAACCCTATTGTAAAAACCCGAATCTTTCCAAAGGTTGTCAGTTTGGGTAATGTGAGGTTAATTGAAAAGTCTTCAGTATTTCAGTGTAATGTTTTCCTGTTTTTACAATGTGTGCTTAGGCTAATGAAAATGCGTATTAAAAATACTCAAGCGTACTGACTTTACTTAGGATCATTACAATGAACTAAAAATAAGACTATTAAAATAAACTTTCACTATACTAGGCTTATTACACAACGTTTGAATAAATCAATCTAATTGAAGTTTAAATCATAAATTTTCAACTAAGCCTGGAACTTTGTGAGCTTTCTTCAATATCCCTACAGAGTGTCCGGTTGAATAGAAAAAAATGAAAGGTGTCTCTCCCTTATAACTCTAGAACCATTTGCTCTATCACCCTGAAATTTGGACAGTGGTTGAAAGGGACAATTTCCGCCCCCTTTCCGGAAAAATGTTCAAAAATTTCAATTAAATCGTTCAGGAGAGACATTTAAAAAATTGAATTTTCTCATTGGTTTAGAGCTTGTGCCATTCATGTAAATGAAGCTGCAGACGATTTTAAATATAGCGTCTGTAAAGTTTAACCTAATAATGCAAAGCCACCAGCATGGTCTACATGGTATATGTATTTCAGTTTTGTGCATGATTTCTTAGTGTTGCTCAGTACTAAGTTATTGATAGTTTAATTCTTTTCACTCAGTACGGAGAATAGGTGTTCAGCTAGTTTAAAATAAAACAGTTTCAAAATATCCCATTTGCTCAACAAAACATCACGATAAAACGTTTAATAATCTATCTACACTATATTGCAGAAAATGCCTTAATTACAAGAACCGAATCTAAAAGTATATCTCACTATCTCGGTAAATAGCATGATAAATTGTAATATACATCTAACAGAAAATTGGGCTTAATCGCCGAAGTCGGTTGAATTCAACTGTTTTTCCTGCATTGCAACCGAAGAGCAAGAGCAGAATCACGTGCAGTGAAGTATCAAAAGCCCGCGCTTTCAAAGCCGGGAAAGCAACGCAAGGTAAGAACAGGCAAAGTTTTCGAACGTAAGCGCCACCTGGCTACAGGTGTTTGTGTATAACCTAATAGGCTATTCAAAAACGAAACCCGTACCGGAGTGTTCGTGTGTAAACGGCAAGCGGAAACGATTCTTCACCGGCAAGGTTAAGACCAACACTTGGTTCTGTGAGTTCATGAGCGAAGCACGTTTTAATCATTCTTCTTCCTACCAGTGGTAGTGCGTTTGACCGCTTGAACTTGAACTTTTTTTTAGTCATCGTTCTGTGACGGACACTGGTCAGTTTTTTTCCTGAATTACTCACAATTGGACTTTACCGGGTTTGTTTGTCGAGTGATTTTTAAAATTGNAATTTTGCATAAATTTTCACCTGGACTTAGAATTTTGTTAAAAACTCTGGTGAGTTGATACCGGTACGTTAATTCCATTGATGATTCAAAAATAGTGAACTAATTACGGATTGTGAAGTGTGGACTATATTTTTATCTTTCAAAAAAGGTGGCATCCTATAGTGGACTTTCATAGAATTGAAGAAGATTTAAACCTAAAGTATGTGTTTTAAATTGATTCTTTTTTTTTCTTTACTTAATTCTTATTTTATTTCGTGAAGGTTGATTTTGGCTAGTAATTTTACATGTTTTAATCTGAAACATTTAAATTTTATGCATTCATTAAAAGCAAAGAAAGGTTTATACGAATAATAAACTAATTTTTCGAACAATTTTTTTTTGTATCGAATATATATTACAAATGTCTACTAAAAAAAGTAAATGTAGCTATTTTTCCACATCTAAAAGCTTAATTAATGTATGCAATTTGTCTATTCATTTATTTATATTATTCATTTGAATTTCAATTAAGGAAATATTAATCTTTAGAATAAAAATAATAATACTTTTATTTTGCTTTTATCTTTTATAAATTTTTATAATTTTTTATCTTGAATTTTTATGAAAGTGTACTTTACAACTGATAATGCTATTTCCTTTTAAAATTTTAAGTTATTAAAATTCTTAAATTATTTGTAGCTCATTTTTTTGTTATTGATTTCAAAAAATTTCTATTTTATTTATTAATCAAGATAATAAATTTTTATTTCAAATTTTAAATACGCATTTGTAAAAGATATTCAAATATCTAATTATGGGCATTAATCGTTCAAATACTTTTTTCTTATTTTTACATGTCTACATGATTTTATTAACAATTGTAAAAAAATTAAAATCATTAAGAGTAAATATGTTAAACCTTATCTACAATTGCTTATTGACTAAACATTTTAAATTTTATTAAAAGTGCTTATTAATTTTTTCAACTTAGAGATATAAAAATATTAAAAATTTTATAAATTTTTCCTTCTTTTTATTAAGTTTTCATCAGTGCTTGATAAAGACTATTCAATTTGAAATTTTAAAAGTATCAAACATTTTATATGATCAAATGGTTCCTACCTTTTATTAGATTTTCATAGGTGCTTATTTTGAAGTTATAAAATTAAAAAGAAAGTTTCATATGATTAAGACATTCCTCTCTTTCATTAAATTTTCCCTGCTGCATTAAGATTCTTCATTTTAGAGTTATAAAAATGTCAGTTTTTCATTTATTTGTCCGTATCATAATATATTTTGTTTCTCATTTAATTTTATGTAAATTAGCTCAATAAACTTTTTATTGAAATTAAATTTTTTAACGTTTAAAATGTTTTACATTAAGCTTAATAAAAATTATTGGTGGAAAAAGTAATTTTTTTCTCATAATTTCTTTCACGCTATTTTTTCAAAATCAATATTGAATAATTACAACTGTTTAAAAGTGTTTAAAGAATGAAATTAATGTCTAGATAATAAAATATAAAAAAATTAGCGTAATTTTGTTTAGATATAATATTGTTTTTATTAAAAATGTGTAGTTTAACCAATTTAATCTGTGAGTAAACATATAACTGAACTTTACATTTTAGACTTGATTGCATACAATGTATAAATTTTTTTATTCACATAAAAACTGAAGATCTTTGGGACCACGTAAATAAGATTGAATTAATAATGGATCTCGTTTCTTTCACAATTTTGAATGCTTTGATGATTAAATTAAATTAAATTTAAAATTAAAATCAAATTTACTTTTTAAATAAATTTACAAAAATTTATTGCACTGGTTTCTGAAAAATTAGTTAATTGACCGTAAAATACTTCCAAATTGTAATTTTGTTTAAAATATTTAATTTAATAAATGGATCAATGGCTTAGAAAAAGATGTAATTTCGCCAAAAAACCTACATAGAGACAAAAGTAAACATGACATTTTAAAAGAGGAAAATTAATTTATCAGTGTTGAAAAGTGTTTTCTTTTATTTAAATTGATTTATATCATTGCTTTTTATGAAGAAAAAAGTTCAAACATTTATATTGATGTTATTCTTTTGCTTAAGAAACTCACTTAAATAATTTGTCTCTCAGTTGATATTTTATATATTATTTGTAGATATGAAAACATAACTATAATAACCAATATTTTAACTATATTCTGTGTTTGGTGTGTAAAGTGAGAATTAATTTATTTTTATTTATATAAAGAATCATTAAATCTAACAAATATTTACCTATTTATAATTATTTATATTAACCTACCCATTTATTTATATTTATATTTACTTACTCAATTTAGTAATTTTACTCTACTGTCAAAAAACACCTTTTCAAAACTGATTAAACTAATGTCACACGGGTTATTCCCATTTTTATTTGTTAAAACATTTACAAAATTAAAAGGCAAATATTAATTTATTTCATTTTATAATTATTAAAATGTTTCGTTACATAATATATGCACTGCATAGATATCAGGGTATTGTAAAAAGTCGTGTTTGATTAGAATACGTAAAAAATATGATGAGTTGTCACAGTGAGGACTGTTGAGGAGGCAGAAAAGTTAAACTCATATTACCGAAATACTTCGATATAAATAGAGTTTACCATTTTTTAATGTTACACCATGTTGTATTCAATTTTGGAAACCTTTTTAATTAATTTGCCTAAGGTTCATTTTTATTTTCACGAAATTAAACATCATGCAATTCGATGAGAATGATGCAGATAACTTTGTAATATACCCTGTTAAATTCCGTCATATTTATAATTAAAAGACGTGAAAAGATTTGCAATTAATTTAATTTTGCATGCATTTTCTGTTGAAAATATAGGTTATTTTTAAAAATATATGTAAATACATAAAAATGAAATATATATAAATAATGATTATACAATACAGATAATTTTACAAATTGTATATTCAACTAGAAAGTGTTTTTCTTTTAAATTTATGGTAGAAAAATTTTAAATAATTTGCTTATAGTTTAACTTAAAAGCTATTTAAAAAAACAAAAATAAGAAGTATTTTATAAATATTTTATTTGAATAATTTTTGACATCGAAATAACCATTAAAAAGGAAATACTACAATATGATTTTAAACAAAAATAGATTAATTAAAAGAATAGTTGTACCATTAGATATTAATTTCTAACATATTTCTAAGCATTTCTTATTTAGAAAACTATTGAAATAATACTTTTTTAAGGACGATAAAATTGTTGATTTTGAAAATTTTCCTATTTTAAGATCTCGTAAGAGTGTAGAGGAGGATTTAATAATGTAGTTTATTTTAAAATTTATTAAATTACTCTTCCTTAAATAAAAGTTATTGTATCAAGAACACAAACAGATATAAAATAATTAATACTTAACATTTTTCATAATTGAAAAGTTTAAAAATATATCATAATTGTTTCCATATAATGCTTCCATATAATGACAACCATATAATGCTACCATAAAATATACCATATAATTTTTAATTTTTACTATAAAATATTCCATATAATGTTACCATTAGGGTATAGTTCTCACTATATTTGTTACCCATATAACTTAAAAGTTTTAAATAACTAAGAAATTACTGGCGGAACAAATGATAGGAACCCAATATCATAGACTAAATACTAACACACCGGTTGAAGGTAAAATACGCTTTAGTTAAAATATTTTACATTTTTCAATAAAGCATTTTAAAATTATTCATTTTTTCCAAGGCACGTTGATTTGTAAAAGCAAACTTTATTGTCTGAATTTAGCGCAATATAAAATGGATACTTCACAGAATAAAAAAAGACACTAGAAAGTATGGTATAATTATCAAATCAAATAATCGATAGATAGAATCGAAATATAGAATAGTTATGAAATTGATAATAAAATAGAGTATAAAATACGAATCATATAGTTGTTATAAATCAATAAGACTTATATTCAGCTTTCAGTGACTGAAAAATACAGCCTCCCATATTTTACAGATTTTATCTATCTTCGATCACGCTTTACAGCATAACTATTCGGTTAAACCACAATGTCGTGAACTCGATGAGAGACGTTAAAGCTTTTGAGATATAAAAAATTCGATATATCGAATCAATGATAATTTTATAGTGATAACGATATAACAATGCTAAAGCTAATGAAGCAATTCGATATCCTCAAACAATTTCCATATCTTTACTCCTTCAATGAATTAGTATATTTTTATAAAATTCTGTTACGATATAAAATTCTGTTCTCTTCTAATAAACTTTCCGATGCAGTAACCACTTTTAATATTATTTATTCTTCCCAATCATTACACACTGCAACACTATTGTCGGCAGGAACTGCTTCTTTATAAATATCAGCTTCTTTTTGATTTACAAAATTAAAAAGTACTAATTAACTCCTTAATTCCTTAAGGATTTAAAGAATTAATTAAATTCTTTAAATCCTTAAAGAGTTAATTTAAAGAGTTAAGGGTTTAAGTTAAGGATTGATGGTTTAACATCAATCCTTAACTTAACCCTAAATCCTTAACTTAAACCCTTAACTCTTTAAATTAACTCTTTAAGAATTTAAAGAATTTAATTAATTCTTTAAATCCTTCAAAAATTAGAAGAAAAAAATTTCGAATTAAAGGGTCGCAGTGAAACGTATTAGGCTTAAGGAGTTTTATTCTATTATCAGCATAGCAAATGCGGTATCTGATTCTTTTTTAATATGAACGTCTCCAATTGTTAAGATAGGCAAAATTAAAATGCACAGTTACAATAGTTCTATAATTTCATATCTGATAAAAAAAAAATTCCATTTTCCAAATTTACTAAATTTCTTAACTTTTTTTAAAACTTAAATGATGAATCAATAAGTTTTTTCACTTGCGTGAAAAAATAAATTCTTAAAATTTTTAATTATTGATGGAGGCATATACACACCGTTCCTCACCTCAACGACTCCCAAAAAATTCGTGTTATCGATGTTCGTGATTTGGAGGCAGAATCGTATCGAATGTAGTGAAACTCAGTAAAATTCCTAATATTGATGCACAAGGATAAGGAAGTATCATCATACAAAGTATCTATCTTCCGTATTCCATCTCATTCATGGAATAAAAAAGAGAGTAAAAGACTGTGGAAAGCTGACAGAAGTAAATATTTACAGTAACAAAAAATTCGTCTTATCGAAGTTCGGTGTGTCGAGCTTTGACTTTTATAAGAATTGTGCAAAAATAATGAGACTGAGTTGAATTTATAACATCGACACATAAGAAAACGGAAATAGCATCATAAAAAATAAGTATCCTCCATATTCCATCTCATCCATGGAGTTAAAAAACAGTGAGGATGTTAAAAGAAAAGGATTGCGGAAAGTTAATATTAACCGTAACAAAAAATTCATGTTATGGTAGTTCGGTATATAGAGGCTTGGCTTGAATAGTATCAAGTATGGAGAGACTCATTTAAATTCATAGCATCAACAGACAAGAAAGTGGAAATTGTTTCATACAAAATATGTATAGTCCGTATTCCATCGCATCCATGGAATAAAAAAAAGGAGAGGATATACAGAGGGAAGGATTGCGGAAAGTTTACGGTAGTGAATATTCACCGTAACGAAAAATCCGTATTATTGAAGTTCGTGATTTCGAGGTTAGACTCTAAAGAAAAATTTATCAAGTATGGCGAGACTCAGTTAAATTCCTAATATCGACAGACAAGAATACGGAAATAGCATCATACAAAATTTTTATTTTCCGTATTCCATCTCATCCAGGGAATAAAAGAAGAGAGGAAAGGATAGCGGAAGTGAATATTCACCTTAACGAAAAATCTGTGTTATCGAAGTTAGACTGTAATAAGACCTGTATCAAATACGGCTAGACTCAGTTAAACTCATAATATCAACAGACTAGAATATGAAAATATTATCATACAAAATTTGTATCTTCCGTATTCCATCTCATCCATGGAATAAAAAAAGAGAGGAAAGGATTGCGGAAAATTGACAGTAGAGTAACCTTAACGAAAAAAATCTTTTTATCGAAGTTAGTGAGACCGGTGTTTAACTGTAATAACAATTGTATTAAATATGGTTAGACTCAGTTAAAAACATAACATTGGAAAATGTTAATTTCATTTTACAAAATATGTGTCTTCCGTATTCCATCACAACCATGGAATAAAAAAAGGGGAGGATATAAAGAGGAAAGGATTTCGGAAAGTTGACGGAAGTGAATATTCGCCGTTAGAATGTAAAAAAGGGTGAGAGTTAGAGAGGAGGGGAGAGGTAAAAACCAGTCCTCCCTGCAAAACAAAAGTCGTGACCGATTCACCTAGTGGAGTTTTGTTGTTTTTGGTCATTTGATTCCGCGCATATCATTTGAGGGTCACTTGCATATTAGATAGGAAGTAGGCTCTTTATACAGTAGAATACTACATTGATCATCCACTGGGAAGCTAATTACTCAAAGTTTGATTGACTGATAACAAATATATGGTTCGAATTTGATTGATAGAATTCTAAGGTTATCCTTTTATGTAAATAAGGAAACATTAATTACTAAAAATAAAAGAAATGAAGACAGAGGAATTTTTAAAGATTTCAGTTTACATTTATCAGCAACTGAAAACTACTTACTTTAAATTTTATTTGTTCATAACAAATATAAAGGTACAGTTTGATTTATCGAATTTGCATTTTCCCTGTAAATGTAAATAAAAAAAGAAGTTTAGTTTATATAAATAAAGGAAATGAAGACCTATAAATTAAGGTATTGTAGATGTTATCTTTAATGTTTAACATTTTCTATAATGGACTTATTTATTCAAATTTTAAAAAATTATGAATTCTTCTTTTAAGAGAAATTGCTATGGTATTTTTTTCCAATAAGATTATAGAAAAACTAAGCTAAAAATTGAGAACTTGAAAACTAATCTAAGATTTAAAAAAAAGCAATTTTGAAAAACAGAAATTAAAATTAGAAATACAATTAAAAATACTTAAATTTCTCGACATGCATTTATCCTTTTCTTTACTACATTTAATATTTTTTAATTTAGTAGTTTCTTTAATAATTTAAATGTTCATACACTAAAATAAGTTGAAGGATTTATTTACCTAATAATCCTTTGTTTTGAATTTCCTAACAACTTAAACAAAGATTATTATCTGATCTTATAGAAAAAAAGAAAATTTTACCATAAAGAATAAAAAATAATAACAGTGCGCAATGCTTCCGAAACTTATTTAAATGTAATATTTTAGCTTCTAAGCATCTTTTTGTTGTTATAAAGCTTTTTGCTTAAATAAAATGTCATGGTACTCTTTTAAGGTGTTTAAAATATTTTTTACAAAATAAAATTATGCAGTAAAGTCTAAAATTTGTATTTCCTTTCTTTATTTTAAAAATTTTGACTGTAAATGTTTGCATATACCACAATATGTAGGCATAACTGCTTTGATGACTCAGAGAAATGTTTAAATTGTGACAATTATAGGAGTTCCAAATGCAAACCTCCAGTTCCAATGCAAAAAAAAAAAAAATAGTAACTTATAAACAAAATTGTTTACAAACTAGTTTTCATTTGTTTATTTATTTATTGTTATTACTGCTAATGAACGAAACATCGTGAGAAAATTATTTACTCCTATTGTTTCTTAACAGAAAATTCACAAAGATTTAATTTTATTCCATTAAGTTTTAATATTTAATTGTTTTTTTTTCTTCATAAAATTAGCTTTAAGATCTACATGCGTGCTTCGGTGTTTAACTATCTGCTTTAAAACTCAGTGTGGTAACAAAGTTAATTAATGCATGTTTTGGTAAAGTATAAATTTTTTTAATAAATATATGTTTTCAGGTTAAGATACCCATCATTATATCTGTATCAATTTTTAATTTAAAAGAAAATTCAAAAAGTATTATTTATTACAACCAAAAATATAATAATAATGATGAAATTAATATTTAAATGACCTCTGCATTTCGATGTAAATAATCTGCATTAGAATTTCGGTCAATTTAAATTAATATACTACTCTGAATTAATGAATATTTTCGATTTAAAACTAATTTTCCTGCATCACGGATGCAATTATAAAAGTTTTTTTCAAAAAAGATTCAAAACTTTCTATTTATTTTAATCAAAAAAAAGAAACCTCTTCGGTCGTGGTAACTTAATCTCATTCAATAAAATATTTTTTTATCAAAATTTTAAAAAAAAAATCGAATCTGCATGAAAAATTGAGTTTAAATTTAGGAAGAAAAAAAAAAGGCGTTACCTTTCGATTCTATTACCTTTCTCACTCACAAAAGGGTTAGGCAAGTTCAAGGGAAAGAAAGTCACGAATCTTGTTGCTTCCGCGTTTCATTCAATTCTTCTTCGGGCTCTCTTTTAAACGAAACATGTTTCCACTTTGTTTCTGCATTGTTTAGATTGTTTCGTTTCCCTGCTTTTCATTTCTAGTGTAATTCTATACCATTGTATTTTTATAGTTATGAGTTCAGTTTAATTTATGACAGAAATAGTGGAGGAATATATTGGATCTTAAGTTAACAAAACCTAGCCTAACCACGAGATTAAATAAAGTTAAAATAGACAAATTATTGATAGTTAAATGACGATTTTATTAGCTCAGTTTTTTCTGCATTGTTTAGATAGTTTCGTTTCCCTGCTTTTCATTTCTAATGTAATGCTGTACGGTTATAGCATTGTATTTTTATAGTTAATTTTAAAATTCTAAGTTCTTTCTACAATGTTTTGATTGTTTCGTTTCCCTTCTTCGTTTCATTTCCCTTTCGTTTAATTTCTAAATACCATTGTATTTTTATAGTTATGATTTCGGTTTAATTTATGACAAAAATAGTGGAGATATATATATGATCTTAAGTTAACAAAACCTAGCTTAGCCGCGAGATTGAATTATTGCTAGTTAAAATAAATGAATTATTGATAGTTGAATGAAGATATTATTTGATCAATTTTTCTGCATTGTATTTATTGTTTCGCTTTCCCGCTTTTAAATTCTAATGAAATTCTATGCAACTATACCATTGCATTTTTATAGTTATGAGATAAGTTTAATTTATGCCAGAAATAGTGGAGGTATATATTGAATCTTAAGTTAGCGAAACCTAGCTTAATCGCGAGATTGAATGAAGATGAATAAATAAAATATTGATCGTTAATTTAGATTTATATTTGCTCGATATTATTGATTAGTATTGATAGTTAATTAGGATTTTTATTTGCGCAGTTTTTTCTGCAATGTTCAGAGTGTTCCGTTTTACTTAATTTTCATTTGATTTCTAATGTAATTCTATGCATCTATACCACTGTCTTTTTATAGATAAGAGTTAATTTTAATTTATGACTAAAACTGTGGAGGAATATACTAGATCTTAAGTTAATAAAACTTAGTTAAGTCGCGAGATTGAATGATTGCAAGTTAGAATGAATAAGCAAAATATTGATAGTAATTTAGGATATTTTTGCTCATTGTTACTTTTATTTAGTATTATTTTTTTTACCTTTTGATTTCTATTGTAATTCCTTACATTTATTACGCTGTATTTATGTAATCAAGAATTCAGTTTATTTTATGACAGAATTAGTAGGTGAATCTTTAATTAATCTTTTTCTTCTACCTAACTTCAATCTTTAATTAGGAAAAGCCAGCTTTTATTAGTTTGAAATACTGCGAAATAATTTTGAAAGGTGTTAATAAAATATTTATATTTAATCTAGGTTTATTTTTGTTAAATACTTTCCGCATTATTTAAATTGTTTCGTTCCTTTACATTTGATTTCTATTGTAATTCTTAGTTTAACGATATCTTGTAGACTTGCAAGTTTGTTTTAGCTTATGTTAGTCGGAATTATTAAAGGAGTAACTTACCATGGATCTTATTTTAAGAAGAATTAACTTTTAATAATGTGAAATTTAGTGACTGCATTTCAAAATTAATAGACAATACTGATACTTAATTTAGGGTTTTGGTCAATTCTTTCTGCATTATTTGAAATGTTTCGTTTACCTGCTTTTGATTTCTATGGCAATTGTATGCATGTATAATGTTGTATTTGTATACTTTCCTTTAGTTTATTGCATAGTTTGAGGAAAATATCTTAGATATTAAATTTAAAAAAAAACTAAATAATTACATACATTTATAACACATGAAAACATATAAGTTTAATATTATATCAACAAAGTGATGTCAAAATACAATTTTCTCATTTTAATGTAACATTTTTATCTAACTTTAATTATTTGTTCACGAATATAATAAATTTTAACTTTTCGTTTTATAATTTTTCACATGATTTCGTTTCATCATAATCCTGATTTTCAAATTTGTATGAACTCATTTCTACAATAATCTGGCATTTGACGCACCCATAGTATTTCTTTCATAGAGATATTTAAAAGAACTTTACAGATAAATATCAAAACCATTTTGTAATATAATCACATTAAGAACTCCAGATAAATTGCAACGTTAAATGCAGAATTGTAGCATAACTTTGACAATCACTTGTTTTTCATCATTTTGCTCTTTAAATTACAACAAAGTAATATACATCAATATATCAATCAGTGTATTTCTCAAAGTGTTTGAATTTAAATGTCAATTTAAAAATTATCTGCATTTAAACGCAAAGATATTACGAGTTACCTTTTGGTCTCAATCAGCATTATGCGTAAAATAACAAGAAATAGTAGTAAATGCTTAAAAAATATTTTAATTCATTATCTGTCAAGTTGATTTTTATAAATTATGCATTAATTATGTAAATACAATTTATTAAGTGTAAGCATTATTCATAATATATATATATNAAATTATATATATATATATATATATATATTCATTAAAGTTAGAAGCAGCACAGATTATTAATGAATTAAACTTATATAGTCAATTTAACGCACACTTCATTACGAAATGAGCATTTTATTTTTATTGAACATTAAATTATAGAAAAGATCTGCTTTACGAATAGATAATGTTAAATATTCGTAAACAAAAAACATTTTTAGGAAAAATGTACATAAAACATTTCTTATGTTATTTTTTAATAAAGATAACCTAAGACATAAATAAAAAGATCTAAACATTTATAAAAAAAATACTGTCATTTTTCAGAAATAAGTGTACTTTTCGTGATGTTAAGGTAAAATTTGAATTAGAAAATAGTAAATTTATATTGTTGCATAACGAGTCTTAAAACTTAAAATAAAAATAGAATAAGAAAATAATATTCTCATTTACTATACATGATAAAAAGAGGAGTATTTAGTGGTTTTACTATATTGATTTGCACTTAAAAATTGTAACATTGATTGCACTTAAAAACTTTTTTTTTATTCCATAAAAATAACTTAATTTTGGTAGCAATTATTCGAATTCAAATAAAACAAATTTGATTAGTTCAAAAGTAGTTGAAATAAAGTTGTGTTTAAAACTAAGTCAAATAAATTCACTCAAACTTAAAAGCGTGTTTTTATTCAAAAAATGGATTATTTTAAATTTCGCAACTGAAGATTCGCAAATTAGCAATACATTTATTTCTTCATAATTGCAAAAATTTAAATTTAGTTATTTCTTTTAAAAATTAAATTAACTTCTTTACGCGTTTACTATTTTTATCTGTTGAAATTTGTTGCAACACAAAATATAAATTTTTAACACAGAAGCATAATTTTGACTTTTATATTCTCCTTAATTTGTTGTTCGTAACAACATACATTCTGAAAACAGTGTAATTCAATATTCAAACATAAAAGGCATAATTTCATTGTTTATAATTTCGAGAAAAAAAATTGCAATTTGTCTTCGCTAAATAGACATCATTGATGTTAGAGGATAAAAAGGCAACAGGATCATTTAAAATTTGCTTCAAAAAATCTGACAATTTAGTTTTTTTTAAAGAAAGTTCATCTCCTTTGCAAAAATTTATTTTTTAAGTAAACAATTCTGTTAATACACAAAAATGCCAATATAAAAATTTGATCAAAATTTTAAAAAGGAAATTTTGATATACTAGTATATGATCACATTTCATTAAAATTATCAGAGTTGGTAAGAATTGAGTAAATTTGCTCTCCGTTGATATTAATTTCTTATTTCTTAGGAAAATATAAATTAATAAAGTTAAAAACAAATATATTCAAGTATTTATACTCCACCAAGAAATAGCATAAAAATTTAAAAACAAATAAAAGTATTTTTTTCAATCACTAGAAAGGTGTAACGGAGTTTGGTTTTTTGAACTATTGACCTGAGGTAGGATGTTACTTTTTCAATGACCTTTAATCACAAACAAGTTTTTCTCCTAAACAAATAACTCTTTTCCAACGATCTTGAATTGTGTGATATTGATAATGAATTCAGTATTTACTTATCTTTAAAAAATTTTATTACTTTTTAAAGCTGAAAAGTTTAAATAAATATGTTAATTTACAATCCCCATTTAATTCTGCATTCACAATAAATTAAAAATTTGCGCTTTCAGGGATAAAAATTTCTTTAATTTTTTGTCATTTTTTTTATTAAACGTCTTATTGTCTTATAATATTATAAGATGCAACTTTCCTAGACTTAAAAAAATTTCTGATCAATTTAGGATAAAATGTGCCAGCATCCATTGTGTCGTATCTTTATACTGTAAAAGTTTACGGAACAAAAAAATCTGATATATTTTAATTTTTACAATAATATTTATTGTAAGATCACCGAATCACCGCAGTTAAATATTTATTACAGTGAAATATACGGTTTAAAATTTTACGCAAAAATGGATTTTACAATAAAATTAATGTTCCTTATGATGCATTTAGGGGGCCGGTAATTTTTTACCGCAATTTGATTAGTTTATAACAAGCAAACCATAAAATAATAAATGCAAATATATTCATTCTTTATTTGAATTACAATTTTATTACCATTAAATTTTAGCATCAAATGTAGAGTTCGTTTTGCAATTAAAATAGTTTTAAAATACGATCTAGTTTTGAAAGTACATAAAAAGAGGTAGATTTAAGTTTTTAACAAAAAATTGGGAGGAGTACAAGGATGAAGAGCCCGATAAGAAAATGATGAAGAGCCCGATGAGCCATGAGTATGTGAATTAGAGAAACAGCGAATTGATGAAAACTTCAATAAGAAAATCATGGAGCTTACGAATTAACGAATGTGCAAATCAGTGAATTAGAGAACAAAGTTTAAACTAGTCTATAATATGTAGAAAGGCAATTAACACATTGAAACGTATTATTATTATTAAAACGTATTATTATTATTAAAGCGTATTATTATTATTAAAACGCATTGTAAAAATAGAAATTCTCTTTTAACATTTACGTTCGAAGTAGCTAAACAATAACAGTAACAGCGTCTTTTCATTAGTTGGAATGCATCAGAGAGATTGCAGTTTTAATAGTTAATTTTTAAAAAGTTAATTAAAATAGTTACAGTTGCACTCGAAACAGCTAAACAATTACAGTTCTAACCTCTCATCATTAGTTGAAATGCAACAGGGAGAATGCATCTCAAATAGGTAAATTAAATATAGTTATTCATAACAGTTAAATTATAGTTAAAATAGTTACAGTTACTCTCGAAGAAGCTACAAAATAACAGTATCAATTTCTTTTTATTAGTTAGAATGCCACAGGGAGATAACAATTCCGATAGTTAAATTAAAGAACATAAAGATCTGTAATTAAAAAAAAGAGACCGGTCTGTTTGTGATTAAGGAATTTTAAATTGAAAAAGGCGTTAAGAGTCCTTAAATCCAACATATAGTTTATTCAGACTCTTTAGATATTTGACGATTTGGTCCGGAAAAAAAATTTAAAGCAAGAAAGCTGCACATTTTAAATAAAAAATGAAAAATTCCTAAAATTCTCAACTTTCAGTTTTATTTTATATCATTCCTTTACAATTTAAATGTTATATTTAGTATCAACTATTTATATTTTATGGTAAACAGGATGAAACATATCTTCAAAAGAGTACCATTAAACGAAATCTGATTTATTTTATTATTTAATTCATTTAACGGATAAAAAAAGCTCTACTTTTTAGGGGGAAATGACATTTATAGTCTACCGACAATCAGAAATGGTACCATTTACCGTCCCTGACCGAATTAAAAAACAGCTGCATTAACCCCAACATTCTGAAAAAGCGTTCCCGGGAAATGCACTTAGCAGACGGGGTAAATTCCTGCAAGTGGCAACAATTCCTCAACATCGACCCCTTTTTCTTCCTGTGAGTCGAGAAGGTGGTTACGGAAATGACGAGTTTAGAAGGCGGAGCATTCCTTTTTTTCTCGTTTGCTTACTTGACGATTTTATAAATGATCAATATTTGTTTGTTGAGACAAACTGAGATTATTAGTTCGATATATCAACAATCAAATAAGAAATTTATCTTTCAAATTATGGTTTATTATGTAACTTAAGTGTTTAGAGTAACTTCAAGAGTTAAACGACTGAGGATGATTTTATTTTGCTTCTAACTCGAATTGAGAATTTAATGAAACAGACAAAGTATTTTATTCCGTATTTCATACAACTGTTGTGATTATTATATTGATGGTTAGATAATATTGTTCATTTGAATTGCTAAAAAAAAGTTCATTTTTGTATTACTTCGGTGCGTCTTGTTCTTTAGGAACACACATAGATAAATATTAAAAATTGGGCTTCATCTTTTAACATTAAAAAAAAGTATATTGTAATACGTTCAGTTCCATTTACGTGCATTTTAAGAGATGGCTCAAAGGATAGAGCACTCGCCTTGCAATCAGGTCACCCGGGTTCGAATCCCAACGATGACTGGTCGAAATGAACGAGGTTTTGTGGTTTCCCTTTCCATGTAACGCAAATGTAGATTAGTTCCATCAAAAAGTCCTCCACAGAGGAAATTTCTCCCAATACTTAATCCAGCAGTTCCCTTGTCTTCTAGATTGGGTTCAAAATTACAAGGATGCAAAATTGAGCATTGGTAGTCGTAAACTCAAAATTGGATCAGTAATTATAAAATGTAAAATATAAAACATGCATATCATGTTCGACACTGTAAAATATCCGGATCAAATCGCTGTAAAAAGTACCGATATTCAAGATGATGGTACTTTTTGCACTAAAATCCATTTTTACTGGAACATGATACGAAATCTAGAATCTGATATACCGTAATTTTTACAGTAATAATAACCATAAAGTCACTGATTCACTCTAATTAAATAAAAATTACGGTATAATATTTTATGGTAAAATGAATTTTACGGATGCTGCACCCATAGTGCCGACACTTTATACTGTAATTTGATCCGAAATTTTTTACAAGTTGTTTTAAAATTTTTTTAATAAACATTATGCATTATGTTACAATATGCAACACGCATTTTGAGCTGCAGCCGTATTTTCGAACGAGCGTACGAACAATTATTTACAACTCGCAATTTGAGCAATCCTTAAATTAAAAAGTTACATTTTTGGAAAATATCACTTACTGGAGCACTTACTTAAGCACTTATTGGAAAAAATCACTTGGCACTTCAATAGAAGGAAAAGTTTACAAATTCTTTTTACTAATTCGTAAAAGCTGAACTGCTTAGTTAGGCACATGCTTTTCTATAACAGCGCTTAAACCATGCTTATTCAAATATAATAAGACTTGATTTAAACAAATTATATTTTATTTGCATGATTTTTGGTAACTTATGACGTTTTTTGTAGAATATTTCTTAGGTATAATTGAGAAAAATGCTTCTGCGTTAGCGCGAATAATTTGAATTTTTGTGCTACGTTCGAAACTATATAATCAAACATAAACAAAGTAGTTTCAATAATTGTAAATAAAGTTTGCATAGATAATTGTATCAAAATAATAACTTATTTTTTATCATTTAACTTATTATTATGTTTGCTTTTATACATGTTATGATACAAGTCTCATTAACTTAAATATAAATTTAAATTGTTTCGAAGTGTGGGGAATATGTATACAAACATGCAGTAAGATACAAAAAGCACTCGACCTGATAAAAATAGAACCTTTAATTTGTTGTTTAATGGTTCCGTAATTAACGTTTACTTTTACTCGTTATTAGAATATGCAAAAAGAATTAATACTTTTATCCTAAATTATCTGCTCTATTTCTGGATTGTTTGGAACTTTACTTCTGTCATTACAGAAACATCATGTAATTAAATTTTACGCTTTCAAAAAATTAAATAACTTTATAGCAGGTTAAAAATTTAGTAATCGATTTTTTTTTAATCAAAATAAATCATGGATGTTATTATCTATACATTATCAAAAATTAATTATACAAAAAAAATTATGTAATTGATATTGACGCATCGTTTGTGTTACATGTTTGCTTTTATTTTTAATATTTTACATGATTTTTTTTATTTGAAAAAAACCTTCATATGAAACAAAATTAATTTTATTTTGTGAAGTTTGTAAAACTTAAAAAAAAAATTTCCACTAAAACTATGCTGGCTAATGGTTTTTAAACATTTTAAGAAAAGATATTTAATATATTAACAGAAAATAATTTAGTACATATAATAGCTGACTAAGATATACTTCCTCCATTGTGTGAAAAACTCACAATTTTAAGCTTCTAGCGAAAAAAACTTTTTGCCTTTTATTCAACTGCATTTTTATTTAAGAGCCTTTTTATTCCTTGCGCTACTCCTTTTGTTTGTTAAAATTTTTTATTGAATTTGATGCTATAAAATCAAATTTTTGTGAAAATAGTAAAATAAACAAATATGCAGATGGTCTCTAACAAAGTGGCAAGTGATTCACATCAATTCAATTGAATTCTTTTTTTCTGTGGGGAATTCAACTTAGTTCCAGCGGCCACCACGGGGTGTCGCTAGTGCGGGCAGTGGGCCACGAGGGCCGACAGAGGACATTCACCTTTGATGATGGAAAGGAACAAAATATTCACAGCTACAAAAAAGATGAGTAGGGCTTGTTCACTAGAGCGTCACCTGGCACAAACCTCAAGGCCAAAAGAAAACTTTTTTTTTTCTTTACTTATTAATATTTTCTTTTTTGTACCGTTATAATGCAAAACGAAGAAATAATCTTCCTGATTTTTTTTTTAACGTAAGCATCTTATTTAAATTTTGTGCGCATGACTTAACATTTGAGCGGAGTTATGCTTCCTTTCCTATTTAAAATCTATGGTGAAAGGATTAAGATTCATCTCTTAGTGTACAAAAAGATCATCTCTTGGCGAAAGATGCAGGCGAGAAATGAAAAGGCCTTATTTTTTGATTCAGCAAGTGATAATTAGAGGGCATTTTTACACATTTAAACCGCTTTGTTCCAAAATAATCTCTTTTAAAAATATAAATTCTTGTTTGAACTTTTGATGTGCTTCACTATATTAAAGTAGTTTGGTAGTAAGTTAAAAAAAATACGACTTTTATACATGTCTTTTAAAAATTATAATTCAAACTTACGAAATCAAATAAATTGTTGTATTATTCGAAAAAAAATCATGTTCACAATATTAAAAGTACTATAAAAATACAAAAACTTAAATATAAGATATCGTAAGATATATTTTTAGAATTGTTCGTAATGAAATAGGATGCTTTTGTAAAAATTTAAATTTAATTTTAATGCAGTTTAGTAGAGTAATGTTGAAATGCAGTCTGTCTGTAGATAATGGTTTTAAAAATGTTATTTTCTAGTTTATCTTGTAAACAAAATGTATTTTGTTAAAAAAAAATTCTTAATGCTTGGTTAATTTCATATTTTAAACCTCAATTAAATAGCTTTTGTATTATTTACATTCAATCTTAAATAATTCATTTAAATATTGTCAAGCATTTTAATTATTTGTGAAGTCCAAACAATTTAAATATTATAAAATAAAATACAAAGCAACGAAATTGAATTTATAAGGAAAATATATTTTTTTTCACTATTGTAACGACTGTATTATTTATTCACTATTGTAACACTTGAAACAAGCTTACTTCAAAAACAAATAATTCAAACTTTTATATTTTAAAAATAATTTTGGCAAAAATTTATTTATGTTTATTAGTAACAGCATTCAAAAAACTTTTAAATTTAACAAAATTATTCTTGCATACATCACAAACAAAAAACTTTTAAGAATTTAATTTGAGATAGTCTGGTGCTTTTAGTGAAATTATAAACTACAAAAATATTTTTTAATGAATGAAAACAATCAAACAGAATAATTCAGATTAAAATACAAAAATGTCCGAAATGAAAAATACTAAAATAATATTACATAAAGCTTCTTTCCATTATTGTTGTAGAAATTCGTAAATAAAACTAATTAAACTCAAATTATCAACTAGAAAAATTAAATAATTTTTTGGAATTAATCAATCATATAAAATAATCAAATATTTTTTTAGATTTAATTACAATATTGCAAGAAATTACAAAAATGCTAAAATGGTAATACATGAAACTATCTTTCATTATTGTTATCCCAATTTGTAAATAGATTTTCATATAATTTTAAAAATAATTTTATTCTTTATTATTCAAATTAAAGCGCCATATTTTTAACGAAAAACTTTTAGATTAAAGCTAAAGGTTTGATATTCAGTCTTTGATGTTATTCTTAACTCAAAAGATTAACCGCGCAACATTGCATTCATTTCTTCCTTCTTCAAAATAAAAAAATAATTTAGTGACTAATTATTTTTCTCTGGAAAAGAAATTGAAAAATCGCATAGTCTCGAGTATTCTGATTCTTTTTAATAAAAGTATAATCCCAAATCATCCAATTTATGACCGAAAACAAAATGCAAAAACGGGCATCTCCTATTATCTAGGTAATCTAATTAAATTTTAAAATCAAGCATTGAAAAAATTATGGTTAATTTAATTATACGACAAACAAACTTTAAGTAAAAAAAACCCGCATTTAATAAGAAACATTTTGGTAAAATCTGAGCACTTTTTTATAAATATATTCACCAGAAAGAAGCATCATTTAATTTAATTCTGTGGCTAATTATATTTCCAAAAGTTCGGGAATTCTCTATTTTAAAAAGATGAAAAGGCGTTCTTATTACAGTGCAGAATATAATCACATATTTTCATTCAAACTCAAACACAAGGATCATTATTTTCTTAATTAATAAATTTCAAGATATTTATAAAGATGAGGATATAAAAAAAAAGCTACTGGGATAAAGATGAAATTCCTTTGAAAATTATATTTAAGATATCTTTTGAAACCCGTCAATGATTGGAATTATTTCCATCAAAAAGCCTGCGGCTTTGTGTTCCTTATCTTTGAAGCCTCCTATGAAGACTTTCATTTCGTTCGTATAGTGCTGCACTAAATAAACTAATGAAACGGAAATAATAATCTGAGGCATCCGATTGGAAAGTGAAGTACTCTTTAGACTCCAAAACCCAAGCTTTTCTTGAAAAGGAGAAAACTTCCCCTTATAAATGGGGATTTCCTCCATAATACGGTTCGCGTTCGCTGAGTTGTTTTCGTTTAAAAATTGCATTCATTAATATTTATAAACTCTATTATTCGTTGAAAGACAATGAATAATATCCCCACTTAATTAGAATTTAATAAATAAGCATTTTTATTAAATATCACTTTTATATGACATTATGCCTCTTGAAAATGACAAGATTTATAAAAAAAATTAATAATAACTCGACTTTCGTTGTATTTTAAATTTTTATCGCATGATTATATGCTTTTACAAATAATTGTAACAATATTTCTTTGAGTGTATTGTTACGAATAAAATATTTGTTTTACATGTTATATTATTCCGTTATTATCTATGTGTATAAAGATTCATTGAGATTGTTAGTTTTGATATATTTGAATAGAATATGAGAAGAAAGTGGATTTTGTTTCTATGCATCAGTTGTTCATTCATAATAAAATGTTAACAAAGGAATTTTCTTTAATAAATTAACGCTTTGAAAGGTTAATTCTTATTCTTATACTGAAAACTTAAAGAAGTCCCACTTGAATATTGATATATATAAAGACATAATATTTAGTTCAAAGCCTATTTGATACTTATAATAAAAAGCGTAATTTAAGTAACAATTCAAATCTTTTTTAAGTATAAATGAAGATTTACAGTTAAAACTTCATAAATTTTGATACTATATTTGAATTGAATTTGAAATTGAAAACTTTTATCACGCAGCTATCTTTTTTAAAGGTAGTATATAATACAACGTTACTAATAAAAATAATATGTTCGAGAAATAGAATAAAAATAATTATAAATGTTTTTCAAATAAAAAAAAATATTGTGAAATTGTATTGTTTAAACTGTATTGCACATCGTTATAATGTATAGTATTTATGAAAACTACATGCAAATAGGATGTGATCATCAACCGTAAATTGTCAGATAAATTCAATATTTAAATACTGCATATTAAAACAAATATAAATAGTCTGTTAAAGACAAATTGTGGCAACTACATACGCTCTAAAAAATATTGGTGTATAGTTGCCGCTACTTTCGGCGTAGAAGTAAACTAAAAATTTTATAGTGATTATAGTCACATTTTGTACTTACTTTTCCGTCATTATAACTTTATTTATTTAATTAATCTTTTTTGTTGTTTATTGACAAATACATATTTTCATGCTCAGTGGAATCAATTTAATGGCCTCGTTTCAAAATCATTTCCTTTAAAAATCAAGCACATTTTTAGTTATATATTTGCACTAATTCTTTCGAACAAAATGACTGATTTAGAACGTTTATTTATGAATATCCTTTAAAAAATGAAAAAAAAAGTTGCTAGAATTGAATGAAGTTTGTTGAAATTATTATTGAATTTGTTTGTAAATCAGTTGAATTTCATAATAGTTTCTTTAGAATTTTTGTACTTTTAATTAAATTATTTTATAACGCTTAGAAATTTCCTTATAAGTTTAAAAGCAAAGTTAGCATTTTAATTTCCATACATATTTAATTCAATCTATTATTTAATCAAACTTATCAATTTTAGAAAACATTTTCTTTCATACTTATTCTTTCAAATTTAATATTCTTTGAAACTTATCCATCAAAGATATTTTTTATTATTCAGAAATATTTTTTATGTATATCCTTTCTAATATTTCATTCCTAAAATGCATAATATTATTGCAAATTTACTTCAAAATATTCATTTCTTGGATACTTATTCCTTCAAATATATTTTTTGAAGATATTCTTTCGTTATATATTTAATTATTTCTAATATATTAATTTTAAAATCTATTTTTTATACCTATCCTTAAAAATATGTAATTTATTTGATATATATTATTGTATCACTATTATTTTATTATTATTTTAAATATTCTTTTAAATATTCTTTTAAATATATTATTCTTTCAAACTTATCGATTGAAGATATTTTTTATTATTCAGAAATATATTTTTCTATATGCAAATCCTTTCAGATGTGCTGTTCCTAAAAAAATATATTATTATTTCAATTACACTTCGAAATATACATTTCTCTGATACTTTTTTTGGAGATACTCATTCAATATATTTTATTATTTAAAATATATTCATTTCAAATATATTCATTTTAAAATCTATTTTTTTTATGCTTATTTTTTAAAATATGTTATTCGTTTGAAGTATATTTTTGTACAGCTATTACTTTAAATGTAATAATTTACTTAAAAAATATACTCAAAAAATTTCATGTTATAATCTGTATTATTATTACATATATTTAAAGCCTTTTTAAAAATTTAATATTTTCTCGATTGCCGTATAATTTTTTTTTCGAAACCAGTAGAAATATTACGTTTTGCATTATTCCTAATACCAGTAAATAATAAAAAAGATACTGTTCCTAATCCTTTAAATTTTCTCTTGGTGTACTCAGTAAACAGTCCCCTTTCAGCACTTTCCACACAACCCCTTCTCCCAACTCTTCTTCCCCACTCTGTCGGATGAATACCTCTTTTATACATCTCTTCAATAGGAAAATTAGGCACTTGAGATCAGAGACTTGGTTTACCACACCAATAGAAAACGATATTTTGATCTAACAAGCCAATTTGGGAGACCTCTTTACCCCACTAACAAGCCATTTCGGACTTTAAACTGAATTTAAGTGGGAAGACATTCGTGCCCCTTTCGGGTAAAAGATACCGGAGTTCGTCAATCGGACCATCACTTTGTGTGCGTGCGTTCTCTTTGAAATGAACTCCGCAGTAGTATTTCGTTTTATTTAATGCGCGTGCATTTAAGAATACGGAATGGTTATTCTGTAGGCAGCGCTAATGAAGGGAGAAATATAAGTTGGTTTGGAGCTGAGGTTTTGTTGGATTCGCCGTTATTTAGCGTAATTTATTAATGATTATACTCACAATTTAACCTCGTTATTAAATGCGATGCTTTAAATGACCGTTATTTAATGTTACATAATTATTTGTTGTTTGAATTATTGTATTATATCACAATGGTTGTTGTTTAATGTCATAACCATTATTTTACATTACTTAAAATTATAATTTGTTAGTTTTTTTAATTTTATTGAGGCGTTAATTACGAAGAATAAATAAATTTCATACTCACCCTTTCTGGCTAGCCTCATCGATTTCTTTAACTCCTTGTATTGCCACTACACACTCACGTTGATATAATTAAGAGAAACGAACGAAGATGGGCGAATAGAGAGGAGTGCAAAATCTCTCTATTATTATAAGTTTATATATTTTAATATAAATGTGTAGGTCTCAGATGACTGAGGGAATAGAGTGGTTAAATGAAGTGACCCACTCGATTCCTGGTCATGGCTGGTCAATTTGTATAGTGGTCTCAGCTGTTAATAACCACAATACTAACGTGAACCATTTTCAGTCGCATAACGAATAGAGGTTCCTTGGTGTCAAATCTTCTGAGATAGAAATTTGGGGATTTTTTTCTCTATGTGATGTCACTAAAAAGTCCTCTTTCTCTATGTGACGTCACTAAAAATTCCTCTTTCTCTATGTGACGTCACTAAAAAGTCATCTTTCTTCATGCGACGTCACTAAAAAGTCCTCCACGAAAAAAAATTCTTTCGAGGGCTTCCTTTTTTTTATGCTGGTTTCAAAATTACAAAACAACGGAGTTGAATATTGGTGCAATGCTGGTTAGTGTTATTGCAACTCTGTAATTGGCTGTAGTATAATGCCGGTTATCAAATATAGAACAATAGAATTATTATATTATTTTAGAATAATTTTTTATTTGTTCTTAGAATAGTAAGTAACTAATGCAGTTAACAGTAGTAATGGTAAAAATGGTGAACTGGAAATGAGCTTAGTTTTTGATTCTGGTTCAAGATGTTGCCTCTTCAGTTATTTTATTTTTAAAACAACTATTTTTATTTCTCGATAAATATTAAACTCGAAAAATAGCTGTTCTTTATTTTTTAACAATCTATTCTATCGTTTTTTTCCAACCAATTATTCTGAAGTTGCTCTATTGTCAATTTTTAAAAAGTTCTTCTTAAGCTCTTTTGTATGTTTTAACTAAAGAAACTACGAAAACTGCACCAGATGACAAAACCTTTTGAAAGTGTTATTATCTGACAAGCTAATTTAAATCCTGTCCTCTGCTATATTCTGAGAATACTCAGAACAAAACTTCTCTCACAAAATTTTTCTCAGCGCTTTTCTTTCGGTAGTTGTTTTCTGATAAAATTTTCTGAAGCTATTACATTCTTATGTTCTAAAAGAATATTCTAAAAATTGTTATTTCTTGAGCCTGTTTCATTTTTTATTTTCCGATGCGATATTTTGAAACTATTATTTTCTGATAAAATATTCTGAACTTGTTGCATCATTATTTTTTTGGCAAACTATTCTAAACATGTTCTTCGAACTCTCTAAACATCAAAAGATCCATTATTCATATATACAGTTATTATGTACATTTCATAATACATCTTATTATACATTTCATGCATGCAGTCATTATGTACATTTCATAATACATCTTATTATACATTTCGTAATACATTTCATAATACATCTTATTATACATTTCATAATACATCTTATTATACATTTCATAAATACATTTCATAACACATCTTATTATACATTTTATAATACATCCTTTTATACATTTCATAAATACATTTCATAAATGCATTTCATAATACATCTTATTATACATTTCATAAATACATTTATAATTTATTTCATAACAACATTTCATAATTAACAAATATTTATGTATTGTGAAAAATAATTACCTCAGGTTAAATCATCTAGTAATTACATATTTAAATTTGCGTGTGTTTCATAGAACTTTTATTATATTGTTTTTCAAGTTAAAATAATAGCTAAGAGACTATGTATAGGAATTTTCTTTATTATTTTTATTTTGTCCAAAAATTTACGAGTACTTCGTGAAATTTGCGAACAGCGAGCGTTTTAATAACCATCTCCTTATCAAGTACTTTTAGAATTGTAGACTTAATAGATATGTTCTGATATATACAGCTAGTTTCATTTTAATATGTTTTCAAGTCCTAAAATATATAAATTGCCATTTATAGATATTTTTTTCAATTTTCTTATTATGCATTATTTTTCATAAAAAAATAATTGATAGCCGATACTTATTGAATTTTGTCGACATTAATTTTGATAACTGTCAACCGGACGGTGTAGTGGTGAGGGAGCTGACCTTACATCAGAAATGCCCTAGGTTCGAATCCCGAAAAAGGCATGGATGTTCTTCCATTCTCTGTACTATCTGTCCATACTGTGGGAGCAACATTGGCCTATCTAATATGGTGCCCACGAAAGAGTGGTCAACAAATCTGCTTTATAGATTCAAAATTCTGATAATTTAACCAGGTACTTAGTTGCAATTATCAGCTATGTACAGTGTTGGCAGTATGTGCCTTTTAGCTATTTTTATTTGTTAACTTATTTATTTATTAGCTTTTTTTTGTAAATAGTAATTTAAAACTTTTTGATTGATTAATGCGAATGTGTTATTTTTCGAATTTTAGGTCCTGTACAATAAATTTTTATTAAAAATTTAAAATAATTATTTATTTACTGAAGTTTGTTTACGGGCGTGCATTTTGATAGCCATATGCTTAACAGGTGTGTACACGATACTATGTATAGCCATATGCTTAACAGGTCGATAGCCATACAAATTTTTTTACAGCTGGTGCCTTTGCTGTATTTTTTGAGTGCTCTTATAACCCCCAATGTTTATTTCACCGTTATTTGCAATGTGTCTTCAAGGTCACTGTGCTTTCACTTGCTAGGACCAATACATTCAAAAAAGTGGAGAAAGAGAAGAAAAAAAAAGAAAGAAAAGAAATAAAACTGCACTTTCAGAACAATTTCTTTTGTTGTTATTTCTAAAAAAATTCTTCTGGAAACTATTTTCGACCTTACGACAGGTTGCGCAACTAAGCAACAATGTTTACCATTTTTTTTACCTGATTACCAACAGTTCGTGTACCATCTGCCTCGTAAACAGAAAAAAAAAAGTAATAAATCTGATCTGAAAAAAAAATCAAAACTTACAGGTTATAACTCAGGGAGGGTAAAAAAAAAAACCGCTCTAAAAAAACTCCCCAAGCGATGCGGAAGCTAAAATCTTCCGTTATACCACAAGCCCCTTTTTTTTGTATTCGCCCCCCCCCAAACATTTTACATTTATTTGAATAGCGGTATATTTCCAATACCAGATGCCATCTGATTTTTTTTCTTCTTTTCGAACGATGAACGAAGTGGGTAGTGGAATTAGAGGGAAATAAATTCAAGCCGGCCTAACTTCTATGACCGTGAAAAGTTCAAAAGGACAAGTTCACGCTATGATGAGGTATCCAATGCAGGTTTGTTTTCATTGTCGAAGTTAAGCGTCTATTTTTTTATTATCTTTTATTTCACTCTGTTATCTCTGCATCGTTTTTTTTTAAAAATAAAGCCTATCTATGAATAATGTGTAATTAATATTGCTTTTATTCTATACGCTGTCGCTTCGCTATTGTTCTTGGGAATAGAGTAAATGAGAATTCTACATTTTCTGTAGAGGAAGGACGAAAAAGAAGGTATTCCCTTCGGTTAATGAGACTGCGGAAGTTGATTTCGAACTTTATTTTTATTACTTTGTTTCTTGTTTGCTTTGTTTTGTTTCATTTAAGTCGATTAAAGCAATATTAGAAACTCGAAACAAATATTTTATATTGTTTTGATTTAGGCTATTTTTTTTTCTTTTACGTAAATAATATGATATTCTTAGATAGCTTTGTGTTGGTCCATTTAAGCCAATCATGGAAAAACTAAAAAAATCAAGAACATGTAATGTCCTTTAACAATTTTCATTTTAAAACTTTTTTTTAAAAATTACAAAATAGTTGGCATTCTTTTGTTCCATTTAAAGTTAATTAAAACAAATTTATAAACGCTGAATGAAAATACTTTAACATCTTAAACATTTTTTTGAATACAATGACAAAGTTCTTTTTATTCGTATTGTTTTATTTGTTTCAAAGTTTACTTTGTTTCGTTCCATTAAATTCTAAGAATTCTTAAATAAAAATGGAGAACAAAAAATTAATATTTTTGACAACGTTGGTTTTGAACTTTTTTTTCTTTATTAATATGATATTCTTAGTACAATTTGCTCTATTCCATTGAGGTTGAATAAATCAAACTTAAAAATCTGAGAAAAAATATTTAACATTATTTGACAATATTCACTTTAAACCGATTTCTATCTGATATTTCTAGCATACTTTGTCTTGTTTCGATTTCTTTAACTTAACTGTTGATTTTAATTTAATTGTTAAATTTAATCAATTAAAACCTCAAAAATGAATATTTAATACAGTTTATCAATGTTAAATTTAAAGTTTTATTAAAAAGGAAGAACTGCTCTTCTATATATTCCCTTAGAATTATCAATTTTTAACAATGTTGTCAAGATATTTACCGTAGTTAAGTCAGGAGTTTAGTAATTAAACTCACACATTAAATATTTTTTTTAGAAAAATGCGAAGTACAGTGTGCGATATAAAAAATCGATCACCCTGAATAATATTTGATCTAATGATCGGATTCTTACGTTCTAGGACTCAAATGTTTGAAAGGGTGATTTCAAATATGCTAATTAATTAGTGTAGACAATATTTTAAGTTACGAAATCAGACACTAAAAGATACTTTCCCTGAGTAAACATGCCTCTTTTTCACCAGATTCGAATTGCTGACCCTCAAATTAAAAGCTGGAGGGGAGATCGCAGGGTGGGAAATTTGGTACCATTAGTTTGTCTGTTAATTCTATTTTCCGCGTACTTTGTCATCACATCAAGAACTTCTTACGAGAACTGAAAATGTTTTGCAGGCAGTCATTGAACTCGTTAATCGAAAGATTCCATGCAAAAAAATAAATTTTAGTAAATATTTATTATATTTCATTATTTTATTTAGTAATAGTCGAAAAATTTTGAATTGTGAGGTACAAAAATTTCTACATCATTTTAAAAAATATAATTTTACATGGAAAAGCACAAAACTTGAGCGAAATTGGTCAAAAAGTTTATGAGAAATCGAATTTTTAAAATAGATCTTCTTTAAAATTCAATTTCCCGGGAATTATTTGTCCGATTTCGTTAAAATTTTGTATTTTGCGATGTAAAATTACATTCTTTAAAATGATGTAAAAATTGCTTACCTTGCAATTCCAAGTTTTTTCGACAATTAACAAATAAAATAATAAAAAGTAATTAATATTTGCTGGAAGTTATATTTTTCATGGAATTATCTTAGCATAAACGGATTTTATAACGGAGAGTAAAAATCTTTCAATTCGCTTAAACAATTTTCAAGATATGGGGACATACGCAAAAAATAAAATTAACATTAAGGGGTCCAAACTTTAGACAGCTCTCCTGACCAAAATATGGGGAGCATATTTCCTAAATTGCGGCTACACCGTATATTTTGGGGGTCAGAAACCCAAATCTGTCGGGAAAAAGGTATGTTTATTCAGAGAAAATGCGTTTTTGTGTCTGATTTCGCAACTTAAAATATCGTCTGCTCTAACTAATTAGTATATTTAAGGTCACCCTCTTGAATCATTAAGATTGAGTAGAACATGACGATTCAACTATTAGATCAAAAGTTATTCATGGTGATCAGTTTTTTATTTTGCGCACTGTTCAATATAAGTTAAATGAATACCGTAAGTGTAAAAATGTAAGAAAATGATTTCAAAAAATATAAATTCAATTGTTGATTTAAGCTGAGAATTTTAATTTAATGAATAATACGTATAAATATATAAGTAATTTAAATAATTACGGTGTAAAAATATTGGTTGAATTGTTAAAGTAAGTCAAAAGTGAGTAATTTAAATAAATATTGTGGTTGCAAAAATTTTAAGTTTAATAAAATGTTATGTATGTTAAATAAAGTATAAAAATACAAATGAAATTAATGATATAAAGTGTGAAAAGTAATAAGTTTTGTATACATTTAATGGGCAAAATTTTGTCAGTACAGTGAGTTCAGAGGTTTAGTGTAAAATAAATAACTAATGCAAGCGTAGAAATATTTTTAATAATTTCTTTAGTAATTTGTTTACTGTGTTGCGGAAGGTAAAGAGTCTAATCTACATTAATTTCAAGATTGTGATATTTAACTCGATTGCTTTCGACATATTTATTTAATTTTTTATCATTCTTCTAAAAATCATTATATTTTTTTCCTATTAAATTAAAGCTCTGAATAAATGCAATTAATTAACTAAAGCACTTTATTAATACTTGAATTCTTCTATTTCAGATCTGAGTGCAATTTCTAACGAAACATACACTGATCTAGATGAACCAACCTATTTAAAAATTACTTATGTTCTTTTGGTAAGTATTTAAATTTAATGATTTACCTCAATCTCATTTGGTAATTTTCTCGAAAATATAGGGTAAAGTAGCCAATTTTGGAACCTAATTGCGAATCAAGTTCTTAAGCGTCTCAGTTATCATACTTGACAACAAATGGCGAAGATGTAAAAATTCTTGTCCCGCTGAAGAACTTCACTTTTGCACAATATTGCACAATATTTGGATTTCGAATGTGAGTTTGTGAAACAATTTATCAGAATTTAAAGATAAATAAGGTGTATCAACCTGTAAATTATTTTTAATACTACTATAGAAATAAGTAAGAAATGATAAATGTATAATAGTATATGGTTTAATGTAACCGGAGGAGAAAAGTCTCTCCTGTTTTCTCTGGCTAGGTCAGCGTGTGATTTTCAGTAAGGTGTACGCAGTTTATGATTCGGAGGCCGAAATTGCTTGATGAGAAGTATGCGTATTATAAGAACTTTATGGAATTAGCAAAAGTTGAGGCCCAGTCGGTAGGGAGATGGGCCCATGTACGAGAGTTCGTAGGTTCGAACCCCGCCAGCCGAAGACTCCCCGTGTAGTAAAGTGAGTGATGCACGTTAAATCTGTCGAGTCGCAAAAGTCCTCCATGTTTCCATAACAAATCAATACCTCTGCTGGTACTGAATTGGAGATCGATCGCTCTCTGATTCAGGTCANAGTGCAATTTCCAACGAAACATACACTGATCTAGATGAACCAACCTATTTAAAAATTACTTATGTTCTTTTGGTAAGTATTTAAATTTAATGATTTACCTCAATCTCATTTGGTAATTTTCTTGAAAATATAGGGGCCAATTTTGGACCAAAACCTAATTGCGAATCAAGTTCTTAAGCCTCTCAGTTATCATACTTGACAACAAATGGCGAAGATGTAAAAATTCTTGTTCCCCTGAAGAACTTCACTTTTATATTGTTTGGATTTCGAATGTGAGTTTGTGAAACAATTTATCAGAATTTAAAGATAAATAAGGTGTATCAGCCTATAAATTATTTTTAGTACTACTATAGAAATAAGTTAGAATTGATAAATGTATGATAGTATAAGGTTTAATGTAACCGGAGGAAAAAAGTCTCTCCCGTTTTCTCTGGCTATGTCAGTGTGAGATTTTCAGTAACGTGTACCAGAGTTGGCCAAAAATGTAATCGATTACATTTTTCGATTACAGTAATCAATTAATTGTAATCATGATTACAAGGTAACATAATTTTGATTACAGCTGTAATCGTGTTTACAACAAACAATTACTTGAAATCATGATTACAATTTTGATTACAGCTGTAATCATGATTACAAAGTCGATTACAGTAATCAATTGCTTGTAATCGTGATTCCAACTTTTAAAATTTTTTGATTACGGCTGTAATCATGATTACAATATTGCTTACAGTAATCAATTGCTTTTAATCTTGATTACAGCTGTAATCAAAATTTTGATTACAACTGTAATCGTGATTCCAAATAATTATGGTTACAAGTAATCACTGCAAAAACGATTACGGGTAATCATGATTACAAGTAATCAAAATATATGATTACAACTGTAATCATGATTCCAAGTAATTGCGATTACGAGTAATTGATTACATAGCTGTAATTATCTGTAATCAATTACAGTTGTAATCGATTACTGTAATCGACGGCCAACTCTGACGTGTATGCAGTATGTGAGTCGGAGGACAAAATAACCTGGTGAGAAGCATACGTATTATAAGAAATTTGCAGAATTAGTAAAAGTTAAAACTAAAGCACATTTCTAATCATATTTTCTTATCTATCTTATTGAAACTTTGTAATACTGTATTTTGCGATTGAAATTCTGAATTTCTGTATCAATTAATTTATAAATTAAATCATGTCCACGAAATTTAAATAAGTAAGCTTGTCGTTTGGGCTAAATTTTGAAACTAAGACTAAACCTTTTAATTGTTTTTCAAAATACACTCATTGCCATAAAACTTAGCACACCTAGGAATAGTAGTGAGAATGTTTTACGTATATAAGTACATTATTGATATTAGCATATTTGTAAGTGATAAAAAAATTAAAGCGACGTGATTGTTTATAGCAGGAAAATACAAACGAATGGAAATTTTAGTACCCTCCTGGGCCACCACTAGCAAGATGCAATACGGTCGGCTATTGAAGCATACATATACCATTATGACACAGTCGTAATAAAAACGCCACTAAATCGATTCAACTAGTAGGATGTCCAGCACAACTTGCCGTCCCAAGTAGTCTCGGATATGATTGTTATCATTGTTTCGAATGCTACTTGCCAAAACCAGCTAGCCTGCTTGGTGAAACCAACCGAATTTAAGGCAGATAGTGCGCTTCTTGTTTTTCAGTGACGCAATCTATGGCCAAGAATACGACTTCGATACGCACACGTCACAGTCCGTTTATAGGGTGGATCTATTCATACGTCCATTCATTCATCCACAGATCGTAATTTTGATCTGAACCAGAGAACGATCTATCTCCAATTCAGTACCCCCAGAGGTATGATTTGTTATGGGATCATGGAGGAAGTTGTGATCCCATAGATTTAACGTGCACCAATCACCATTTACAACACGTCTTCGGCCGGCTGGATTCGAACTTCCGTTCTCACGAACGGGAGTTTAGCGCCCTGTGTATATGGTAACGGTTTACCGTAAATTCTGGTTTTTAAAATTATTAAGACAAAATTAAGACAAAATCCAAAATTTGCGGTTTTTTAAACTATTCATTTAGTAATTTTTTTCATTCTTTTGGTAACATATTACCGGAAATTCTGGTATTCAAAATTACAGTTCTTATTAGCACATATTTATCAAAAAATATAAAACTGAAAAGTAAATTTTATTGAATCAATAGTTTTTATGCCATGCTCTAAGGTTTGATAAAACCACCGAATTTTATCACAGATTATAAAATCATATTTTATTGCCAATCTTACCAAATCATTAACAAATCCCTTCAGTTTTTGGTGCTTCTACATAGTCAGAAACACAATAAATTTTATCCCATTCTGGTAAATTTAACTATATTTTTTCCCTCTGTATATTATGAGTAATAGACATTGCAATAAACTGAGGTAGAGCCGTGATGTCTCGGGGGATAGAGCGTTCCAATGAGGTGAACCAGGTTCGAATCCCAGCGATGGCTGATCGATACGAATTTCGCATCTGACTTGCACCGACCACAGTGAGGACGTAAAATATTCTCAGTAGTAGACGAATCATGGGTTAGAATCCCTCTTGCCGTTAGTCTAACCGTGGGAGGTTTTCCTCTATATACAACGCAAATGAGGATTAGTTCTATCAAAAAGTCCTCCACGAAGGCAAATTTCTCCCAATATTTAATCCGGAAGTTCCCTTGTCTAATGGAATGGGTTCAAAATTACAAGGCTACTGAGTTGAACATCAACAGTCGTAAGCATAAAAAGTGGGTCGGCTGTTCAACGACGGTTATAAAATAAAATAAACTGAAGTAGCATGCAAATGATATCATATATACATGGTATTGTCTAAGACTATAACCATCCTCTTAATTTTCGAACTGTTGTAGCTATAGTTAGAAAACTGCTGCGTAGTTGCAATAAAGTGAAAATGTGCTAGAAGATGAGATCGTTAAAACAAATGGCTTCTTTTACGTTTTAAAAATCGACTTCCCGAAAAATAAACTAAAATTTCCGCGTACTTTATCAATGTTTATTGGATTTTATCGTTAAAGAAACAGCATTATGGTAAAAGGTAAAACATAAATGAGCTATTTTCTTGAGGATTTTATTCCATAAAAATAAAATCAAAAAATAAATCTTTAAACTAAGTCTTCACAATTTCTATGCAAAGCCTCATTATGTTGATTGGTTTTCATGACTGTCGGGATTTTTTTTTAAAAAAAACCGGTTTTAAAGACTGAAATTAAACGGTTTAAAGAGAAAACCGTAAGGATTTCTGTTAAGATAAGACTATTCAGTTGAAAAGTATGGTAGAAATTTTGTTACACAGTACAAAAGTCAATGATTTTATTTTCCTTTAATTTTATTTTCAATCTGATGTATCTAATTTTCATCGAATAACTCATTTCCTTAATATCACAGCTTTAGAAAGTAAAAAAATGTTTTTGGAACAATGTTATCAAATGTTATCAAAAAATGCTTTTAAAATTCTAAATAAATCTTGCAAAATAGAAAAAATGGAACATTTTAAAGACTTTTGATCTTGTAAAAAAAAATGATCTTTGGAATCAATGAGTGAATTTTCTCGAACTAATATGCAAGCTTGAATTTTCGTGGTGCTAACCTTAAATATGCAAATTAGTATGTGTATAACATACTAAATCAAACACAAAAATTTACTTTCCCTGAATAAATATAGTTTGTTTTCGATTTAAAAAAATCAAAAACCTTAAAAACTTAATCGGTTAAAAAAATCTTCAGAAAAAGTAATCGAAAAATATGACTTTTTGAAAAGTTGTTATTCAGTAACTTTTCGGTAGATACCATTTAAATTTTGTATTGTATTTAATAAATAGTCAAAAATGATGTAATAGTTTTTATACATTACAATTTAAAAAATTTTAAAATCTTATTGAGAGAAAAATTTGTAAATAACTACGAAAAATTATTTTTTTACATGGACTTGTCTTGAAACAAAGACATTTTACAGTTAAGCTCAGGATTTTTTGATTCGCTTAAAGATTTTCAGACAAAAAGTGAAATTAATATGAAGAGTCACTCAATATTTCCACCAGTCTCCTAATTAAACTCTTAATTAAAATTACTTTATAGATTGAGGCTACTTCCATGCTTTAGAAATCAATAATATAAATTCAATAAAAATATGTATGTTTTTTCAAGAAAAGTGAGATTTTGAGTCTTATATTTAAGATAAAAGGCATTTACAAAAATATAATGAGCATATTTGTGATTAGACCCCAAACATTACCCATTAATTCTGAAGCGTTTCCTCTTAGTCCATGAGAATCCAATTATTAAAACAAAAATCATTTAGGTATTTTACTAGAGCACACTTATGTATTATTTTTACAAGAACGAAAGTTATTTGTGTATTTGGTATTTCATACTTGCCTCCCATTACAAATTTAAAATCAAAGTAATTTTTACCCTTTTCCTTAGTTGGTGTATTGTGCGTACCAAATGTCATATTTTCCTATCTTTCATTTAATTTAAATCTCGAATTATTTGTGTAGAATGCGAAATTCTTAAACGTCGCCAATAGCCCATTGTGCAGCTCTAGTGCGACGTAAATTAACAGCAACAACAACAACAACAACGAAATTCCGAACAATGCTTAAATTTTGAGCCGCGATGGTTCAGGGGATAGAGCGCTCGCCTCCCAATGAGGCGAACCGGTTTCGAATCCCAGTCGATACGAATTCCGCATCCAGCTTGAACCGACCACAGTGCTGATGGATATCCTCAGTGGTAGACGGATCATGGATTAGAGTCCCCTTACCATCAGGCTAACCGTGGGAGGTTCTCGTGGTCTTCCTCTCCATGTAACTCAAATGCCGGTTAGTTCCATTAAAAAGTCCTTCACGAAGGCTATGGAGTTTAACATTAGTAGTCGTAAACTTATAAAATTGGGTCGGCTGTTCAACGGCTTATATAAAATATAAAATGCTTAAATTTTGAGCTGCAAGCTCATGGGAAAGAGATTCACCTCTCAATGAGGTGACGCAGACTCGAATTCCAGCAGCAGCTTCGGTTTCTTCTGCTCCCGGCTCGCACCGACCACAGCACTGACGTGAAATATCCTCAGTGGCAGACCAATCATGGGTTAGAATCCATTTGTCGTCCGAGTAACCGCGAGAAATTTTCGCAGTTTTCCTCTCCAGCTAATGCAAATGCAAGTTCCTTTCTTGAAAAGTCCTCACGAATGATAGTTTTTCCCAATGCCTGATCCGAGAGTTCTTTTGTCTTCTGGGTTGGGTCCAAAATGGCAACACAACGGAGTTGAGCATTGATAGTCATAAACTCAGAATTGGGTCAGCAGTTCATCGCCGGTTATAAAATAAAATAAAATAAAATAAAATAAAATAAAGTAAAATAAAATAAAATAAAACGCTTTAGTTCTCAAGATTTAAACAGTCCTTTTAAGTGTTTGCTAGTAGTTTAGTTACTAAACAAGACATAATATGTTAAATGATTCTTGCATTGATGATATTTGTATATAATTTTACTTCAATTACTTTTAAGAAGTGAATCATTATGCACTCAATTTCAAATTTCTCATAGATTAAATACAATGGTTATTGAAAGTGGTAAAAATTCATTTTCATAACAATAAATTTTATTCTCGTGTCTTATGTTAGATAAATCATTAAGACAAGTCTCATGAAAAATGTTAATAAGATCGAACTTCAAGCTCGTAATTGATATTAATGATTATAATATCCTTAAACGAATAGTTATATAAAAATGAGTAATTAGCAAATCAATTTTTAAACGTGTCTAAAGAAGTTTTATAATCTAAATGCACAATCGACTGATGACGTAAATGAAACCTATTCATTTATGCCGATTTATTTAATTCAGCATTAAAGTGACAGAGATATTAAGTGTTCTATTTGTAATAAGATGGGAATAAAATGTAGATCGTCCTTGCTTGAGGCTACTGTCTACTGGACGACCTTCATTTTGACTGTAAATGAAGGCGCCGGAGACGCTTACATTTATTCACGGTAACTGTTATAAAATCCTGTTAATTTACATGAACACTGTTTTGAGTTTATGGCGTACAAGTCAAAATAATATTTTTCAAAAAAATGTCAAAATAACGTGTTTTCAAGAAATGAATGTAGCAAATATTAATATGAAGTCAAAAAATAATGCGTTCAAACGCGTGATAATTGTTTTAAAAATTATTATTTAGGCAAAAAACATAATGCATAATGTTTATTACTACTTAGTTATTTTTAATAATATTCTCTATACATTTTCGGTGTACCTTCTTACACCGGCAAGTATGAAACGCCGGCATTCTATAAAATGCCTAGGCATTGTATATAATGCCGGATGAAGTATTAGATACTTTCCCTAGGCATTGCATATAATACCTAGGCATTCTATAGAACGACAATTACTATTTAGGCAAAGTATGAGGAAAACGTCGTGATGAGGTTATTATGCAAATGATGCGCATTTTTCAAAAATAAAAATTTTATTCTGAAAGAATAATGAGAGTGCCATAAGAAAAATTTATTCAAAATGCTTAAAGAAAAATGAAAGTTGTACAAAACATGATTTACGCCTTTCTTATTATGGGAAACAAAATTTTCGTTTAAAAAATTCACATTTAAGTCACAATTATTTTCAGATTAGAAACAAATATTGCACAAAATATCCATGTCATCACCTTTACTAGCATGGCCACAGAGGATTTTATACTTTGCCGGTTTCTCATTTGGCATTCTATAGAATGCCTGGGAAATGTGTGAAATATAAATCATTTCATACACTGCTGTCTAGTTTTAGGCATTATATACAATGCCTAGACATTCTATAGAATGCCAGATTTCAAACTTTACCGGTAACATATACATACATATTCCTCTTCACTCCGAATTGGAGCATAGGACTTCTATCATAGCTCTTGATCTCACTCTATTTGTGCCCAGATATTTTTGTTTCACCATTGTTTCTTTAAATAGAGAGAGAGACATTTAAAGTAAAAAATAATGCTGGTATATGAAGGGTTTTAAATCCGATGTTACTGATGATGATGCTTAATCGCATGATACTAAAGTATTGTAAGTTATTAATTTAATTTAATCCATTATAATATCTTTTTAATGAAGATTTTAAAAATGAATCATAAATACGCAGAAATGATTTTGTTCATAGGAAATTGGCATTCATAATTTTTAAGTATGCATTTCTTTCAAACTTTATGAATAAGTCTTAAGTGACTATATTGTCCTTTCAAGTCAGATATAAAGTACGATTTAGTAATTGTGTTAATATTATCGATGCAACACTGTACTACGATGCAGTAATTTTTAGTTTCGGAAATTTCCCAACGGTACTAAGTTCAAAACGAATTATTTGTTATTTTATTAATTATGTCAGTTTCGAAGTGCTTTCTAAAAAAATTTAAAAAATTTTTTTTCATGTGCATCAATTTTTGGTCAAACAATTAGATGACAATACGCATTTTTTTACATAACAGCTCTTAAAAGTTACTGAAACGAATTTGCAATGCTCATGAAGCTTATCAAAAACATTTTTAGAAACTTTAAAAACGTTTTTGCTCACAACTAACGTTGCAAGTATTTAACATGAAATACGTGACATCATTCCTACTGTGATGTCATAATTAAAGTTTTAAATTTGTTCTCAATTGATTACGGTTATTAAAGTATATATGTGCCATTCATTTCTTTTAAATTTCGTTATCAAAAGATATGGTGCTATTCTAAACTTAAAATTGGTATATATTAATTTTATTTATGACTAATTAATAAGTTGCGAAAAGATAGCAGTTCAAATTAATGTTAAATATTTTGAAAAAATGAAACATTTGAAAATTGTTTCGTATTTTTTTCCAAAAAAACAACGCTTTTGATAACAAGTAGACATTATGGTACTTTTTAAAGCGATAAAATAGATTTCTGAACTATTAATAAAATATTAAAACGAGTTCTTAAACGCGAATGTGACATTAAAAAAAAGAGTTTTGAGATATGGTTCATTTAAAATATTTCCGAAACGTAAATGGGGCGTTTTATTATTTTGCTTGATATGCTGTTGTTTAAAACAGAACCAAAAAAAGCCTTTGAATTTCTATTTTATTTTAGCTTTTTGTAAGTTAAACACATTAAAACTTACACACGAAAAAAATTCTGGAAAAATTCCCTTACAATTCAATTCCGTAAAAAACACCATAATTCTGGTTAATAAAATCAAAATACTTTGTATTCAAACTATTCATTGAGTAATTTTTCCGTTTATGTGGTAACAGTTTACCGAAAATTCTGGTTTTCAAATATAGTTCTTAATACCACACACATTTAGTAAAAAAATTACAAAACTGAATAGTGAATTTAACCAAATAAATGGCTTTTATGCCATGTTCTAAAGTATCTTGATAAGGTTACCAAATAGTATCATTATGTAATTACCAAATTTTATAAAAACCATATTTTATTATTAATTTTACCAAAATCATTACCAAAGCTTTCCGGTAAAAATTATCGAGATTTCTGGTATTCCCATAGAACCAGAAACGCGGTAAATTTTCCCACATTCTTATAGTTTTGTTCACACTTTTTTTTTCTCTCTCAGGGTAGCTTTCAAATTTATTTGCTAACTTTTTATTTTCTATAGAAAAAGTTAAAATATTTTAAATTCTTTGTTTCATAGAACTGTTACTGACCAAATAACGCAAGTTAATTTTTTTTTAAAAAGAAATCTTTATAGTTCAAAAAGTAATAATAGTAAAAAAACTTGAACTTTTCCGAACGAAAATCTTGTAACAGCATTTACTTAATATTTTTTGAAACGCTAATTGTTTTTATGTTTCTTTATAACACTTTTCTTCGCAGTTTTATTTTTATTTTTCTGCCGTTTTTTTTATTGTTTCCTTCGAAATCATATTTTTTAACTTTATGTTTTATAAGGTTCTTTCTTAAGCATTAGTTAGTTTATTTCAATCGAAATCTTTCTTTAGGTTTTTTCTAATATGAATTTTACAAGGCTCAGATTATTTATAACTCGTATCCTTTTTGCAATTTTTAACACAACTTTTCAATTTTAGAAAGTGATTTATTATTGGATAGTTCAATAATAAGCTAGCATTAAATTTAAATGACACATTAAATTTAAGTTTATCAAGTGAACATTCACTGTGAAAAGGTCTTCTCAAGTGTGACGAAACAGATCCAAAACTAATATAATCGAATTTGAAAAAACCCCATGTACTCATTCTTAAGTATAGTGACGAGCAGCGTATACTTATTTTTGACGATTATGCTCACTTTAGTTTAAACAACAAATTACTCAAAATGAGTACATGATGTATCATTTTTTGAACTTGGCATTTCGCTCCAAAATGAGTATATGATGTTTTGAGCAAATCGCTATACTCAAAACAATAGATTTTCATATGAGTAGTAGTATGAGTAATATGGGGTTTTCAAATTCAACTATACTTGCTTTGAAGCTATTTTGACACACAGTTTTGGGAAACCCTTTTTCCCAGTGAATGTTTACTTCATTCTAAACTTAAATTTGATGCGTCCTTTAAATTTAATGCTAGCTTATTTTTAAATTATATAATTGTGAATTATATATGTTTTGGAAGCTATTTTAATATTTTTGCCCAATTTAGAGAAACCCATTTTAAAGTTTAAGGGTAAGTCTAAGTTTAACATAAAGTAAACATTAAGTTTAAATTTAATGTCCATATAGTCTAATATTAAGTTAAAATTTAGTATTATATTAAAGCTCAATATTAAAACCAAGTTTAATACTACATTATAAAATTTAAAATCAAGTTAATATTAAATTTAAAATTAAAATCGTGTTAATTTTAATGAAAATTTAGCATTATATTTAATAACGTTAAGCCTAAATTTAAGTTTAAGTTCAAATTTGAATTTAATGCTTTGAACATTTGTTTTAGCATTTCCTGACTCTAGTGCAACGTAAATGAACAACAACAACAGCATTTTCTGAACTTACAGATGGTGGTTCTACGCTAGCATTAAGCTTAATTTTATATTAAATAAGCGTCAATTTAATCATTCAATTTAACAATTAATCGCAATCAATTTAACATTAATATAAATGCATATTAGACAATTTTAATATTTGTTAAATATTTTGCCTATTTTAGTATTTTACGTCATAAAAAACGGTTGAAAACACACACAGGAAAAAAAAACAAATAAATATGTTAATTATCATAAACAAACAATTTCGTCAATAAAAAAGAACACTCGTAAATGTTATTATTTCAAGGACCTCCTTGTCAATAAAAAGCATTGAAAATGCAAATAAATTAAATAAAAATTCAATCACTGTTAAAAACAAACATTTGCCTTGAGAGTAAAAATGAAAAAAATGGTGAAGATTGGCCTATTTAGAACTGGATTTTCGTAAAATTGAATAAAAAAGATGTTTGCACCGGTTTTCACCTACTATCCTTGGGTGCAAGAAAAATTCGAAAGGGAAAAACTTAAATGTTCTCCCCGGTGTAGGTTAAGGCCGACAACATTTAGAAGAAGGGTTCTAATTTATTTATAATCGGCATAAAACATTCTGACATTATCTGTAAAATTAACATTTCACTCTCGTTTGGCAAAAACTACTTTAAAGAACTTTCAGAAACTTCGATTGAAAGTAGTAAAAGATATGAAAAGTAAGGCCAAAGTGAAATGGAATTGTACGATAAGTCCATTCTAATTACTCTTTACTTTCTCTTTGTGATAATAAGAATATTACGATTAATTCAAATTTTTTATAAAAAAGCATTAACTACTTATTTTTTTATAAACAATTGCTTAAAAGAAAAACTAATGTGCAACTTTTTTTAAATACAAATATGAATATTTTATTTTATAACCACCATTGAAGAACCATCCCAATTCTGAGTTCAATATCAGTATTCAACAACTATTAATATTTAACTCCGTAACCTTGTAATTTTGTGCCGAAACCAGAAGACAATGGAATTTCTAGATAAATCATTGGAACAAACTAGCTTTCGTGGAGGACATTTTTATAGAACTAATCCGTATTTGCGCTACACTGAGAAAAAAATCACGAAAAAACTCCCTCTGTTATACCAAAGATCAGATTCTAACCCATGATTCGTCTATCACTGAGTCTATTTAATGTTAACACTGTAGCTGGTGCGAGCTGGTAGCTGAAACCAGCCAACGCTGGGATTCGAACCTAGGGCACCTCATTGAGAGATGAGTGCTCTATCTCCTTATTAAATTTTTTATTTATTTTATTTCATGGCATTCTGTAAGTACTTAAACTATACTATATTTCTAGAGCAGCTTGCAAATCAAATGCGATTTATACGATACCACGATGAGTGCCAAATTAAAATATATAAAATATAAACAACTTCTCCGTGAGCTTAGTTGGCCTCTGTTTTCAACATAGTTTTTCTCTTTCTTTGTACGTTTCTTTGTTTACGTACGACCAACAAATCTTAGCATTGGGTTAAGTAAATTATAAAAAATACTCAAGTAACAATTAAGCAGTTTAACCTCACAATGCAGATAGCATGATGCTATTCGCATTAAAACGCGCTTAGTTTACATGTTCAACAAGAACATATAAACTATTAATTTAATCTAATTATTTACTCTTCTTGAATACGTTAATTGTTAATTAAATTAAACCATCGCTTCTTTTTTGAATATTAAAATTATGAATTCAATTTAATAGCCCTTTTTTTATCAGAAAAATTATTTGAAACCAATCTAATTGCAATTATTAATTCAATTTGATAAGAATGGAATCAAAATATATTAGATATAAGAAAACTTTTACGCTATTAGTTTTTGTAAATTTGTATTCTGTAGTTGGAGTAAAGTTCTCAAATTTGTAATATGTCTCTAAATTATGTAAAAAAAATCAACTCATGTTTTCTGAGAAAAAAATTTAATTTAAAAAATTAGAAAGAGTCATGTACTCTTCAATTATAAGGATATTTTGATAAGGAAATAGTTGATAACCATGTATAGAAAGTGAGACTCTTTACTTTGCATTAAATTTACTTCACAAATTTGGTTTGACATTATTCAATTATCAAAATGAAATTCTAACTTATTAATAAGAGTTGCTGATACCACCGGAAGACAATTTTTTTCTGTTGCATGAAATTCATTAATAGATCTTAGATATTTTCGTATTGCTGATTTTAAATCTGCAATCAGTTTCTATCTCTAAGTTGCAGTTTCTTTAAATGTTATTGCTTTTGTCGAACTGTACAAGTTTAAAAACGATATGTATAACAGGGTGTCACGTAGGTGTTGCTATGAACTTCTAAGGGAGTTAGGTCACATCATCAGGATTAAAATTATATGGAAAACCATGCTCGAAAATGTTGTCATACGCCGCTGGGGGTGCTATCCTATTATGAACTGTTATTTCGTGTGCTTCCGAACTGGTCATAATAGGGAAACTAGCCGCGTGCAGCGACATTTCTTGCCATGAGTTCCTCAGCAATTTCAAACATGATTATAGCTTCCCTAGAAGTTTGTCGCGGAATTTACGGTACTTTCTGCTAAATAAATTTTTTTAAACTTGTACATTTCGATAAAAAATGAATTAAAAATATCATTAAAAAAATTCTACAGCTTTGGAAGCAAAATTAGGCCGAATTAGGCAACTATCAATCATTTTTATAAATGCAACAAAAAATTTGTTCACAAGAGAAATTCATTGATTATAAATAAAACATTAGAAATAATTAATGTTTAATGATGACGCCCTAAGCGTAGAAGAAGAAGTAGTACTTCATTCTAATGTATTACCTACGTAAATGAGGAGGCGAATAAAAAATAATTCTAGTCTCTCTGTGTTAAAAAAAAAAGGTTATCAAATGCGTTTATGAGATTTCAGATTAAGTTTATAATTTTTCGACAAAAATGTTTAAGAATAAAATTTTAAATTTTTACGAATTATTTTTCTTTGTTCTAATTTTAAAATGTCATTGTTTTAAATTTAATTCGATACAATATAATTTTATATATAATATAATTTAATTAATATTATATAACTTACAATTATTATAATATTATTAAAATTTTCAATTATAAACTATTAGTTTTTCTTAATTACGACAAATTGCAATTTTCATCATTGCGAACGCGCTTCTGTAAAAACTACCGAGATTTTTGGTGTTTCCATAGAGCCAGAAACACGGTAAACTTTACCATATTATAGTAGTTTGGACCATATTTTTTCTCAGTGCATGAAACTTGATGTTTACGACATAAATTTTTTGAAGTTAATGCACATTTGAAAATTGAGTCATTTTTAATAGAGGGTAAAATGCACGCGAGAATTATGTACCTGAAAGTCTTCTGTCCCTTAAGTCAATTTAAATAAATAACCTTAAACTGAAAGAAACTTACTAAGTAGACAAAATAGATAAAAAATAATTTTATTTATGAATGCCAAGAAAATAGATTTAATATACAGTTAATATTTTTTGAACATTAAAAAAAGAAGAAACGAAAACACTGTGTAAGTGATGACTCGTTTTCTTGAAAGTCTCTTGTTTTCAGATAAATTAAATTTGAACAAAAAATTAAATTGTATGATCGATAATGGGACAAAAAATTAAACGCTTTTCATAGAATGACTAAAAAAGAACTTTAACATTCATTTTTAATGGAACAAAAAATAACTACACTGTAAAAAATTACAGTATAAACTACCGAAATTAGAGTGCATCACCCGTAAAATCCATTTTACCGTAAAATTCATTTTTACCTTAAAACGCTGCACCGTATATTTTACAGTAATAAATATTTAACTGCAGTGATTTTACAATAAATGTTACTGTAAAAATTAGGGTATATCAGATTTTTTGTTCCGTAAACTTTTACTGTAAAAATGGATTTTACGGTAAAATATACAAGCAAACTGATTGACGGTACTTTTTAAGGTAATTTGATCCTGAATTTTTTTACAGTGAAGCTTGGGCATAAAAAACAGCAATACTCTGAGCGTTAAAAGTTTAAATTTTATAAATACTCAAATTTTAGGACTTGAAAACATGCTTAAGAACAGCTAGGAGTGTACTTTTAAAATTTTATAAACATGTTAAACTATTCATAACATCTTTTTTTTTTGCAACCAAAATATCTAAAAAACAATTTGAAAAAATAGTGAATAACTGCAAGTTTGAACAATTATTGCTTGAGCCGTGCTTAGAAGATTCTAATTTTAAAAAGATCCCGGTGTGCATATTGTGCTTGATAGTTATAAAATATTAAAATGCTAAAGATAATTTTTCATATTTTGGCCTAAATTAAATAAAGGAAGATTACAGCAAATTTACGTCGTTAAAGGTACCGATATTAGGACTCAGTTTTGAACTGGTTAGGAAAATAATATAGTTGTCCAATACTATAAATAATGCAATCATCTTAATGTCAAAATGTTTTTATTAATTTCAACGATGATTTTATTAAATTATTACTTAGACGGTTTTTCCTTAATCTCTTTGTAACTAGGGATTGATAAAACTTTTTTAAGCAACTAAGCACATTAACTTTTAGTACAGAATAAATGCACTAAAAAGGCAACGTTTTGAATTGCTTTTTTCAATGAAAGAGAAAGCTACGTGTACTCTTAGGACAAATGTCATTATCAAATAAAGCGGCAGAGCAGGTATTGTAAGGTGGGTACGAGAGAGCGAATTGCTCTGAGCCGTTGATGAAGGTTAAGAAATCTCAATCTTCAATTGTTTATTTTTTTAATAAAGCAAACAGAAAATGTAAATGTAGCGTTCTAGTAAGTAAAATAAATTTAGTGTACGGAATTTTCGATGAAGATGACGAGGAAATAAGTATATTATCGTTGCTTTTGATCGCGGTGATCTTGAAAAAACCCGTTTGTGGTATTCGCTTTCGCTGAAACGAGAAAGTAGGTCAGTATTTTTTTTTTTTTTTTTTTTAAATTTAGTCTTTTATGCTTGAGCTTGGAATAGAAATGAAAGTGATTAGGCATATTTTGTCGATGATCTAAGAATTTACGCTTTCAAGCTGAAATTTCTCTTTTTAGCAGACGCGACTGCGGGGACAAAAATAGAATATCATATTTCGATTTATCAGTAGACCAACCAGGATTCTGAGTTAGATCCATTATGTCTAGGAGACCATAAATCGTCCTAACACTGATTTCACAATTAACCACATTTGTAATACTAAAAAAAATTCACAATTGACGAGCGAGTGGATGAAGGTTCTAAATGACATTTTAATGAAATTTAGCTAATAAGCAGCGACAAAGAATAGAATATCACATTATGATTAATAGTTCAACTAACCAGGATTCTGAGTTAGATCCACTATGTCTAGGAGACCATAAATCGTTCTGATGCTGATTTCACAACAAACCACAAATAAGGCTGTATTACTCAGAATAATTTTCAATTGACGAGCTGAGTGGATGAAGGTTCTAAATGACATTTTAGTGAAATTTAGCTAATACGCAGCGACAAAAATGCTAATGATCACATGATTAATAGTTTGACTAACCAGAATTCTGAGTTAGATCCATTATGTCTAGGAGACCATAAATCGTTCTGATACTGATTTCACAACAAACCACAATTAAGGCTTTGTAATACTCAGAATAATTCACAATTGACGAGCTGAATGGATGAAGGTTTTAAATGACATTTTAGTAGCTTTGAGTAACTAAGCTTCAAAGTTCCATAAAGCATTCGTTTCGCGAATTTTCGAAGACTCAAGCTAAAACTTCATGTTTAAGTGTTCGCACTCATGACGATTTAACTTGCTGTCAAAATAGACATTTCCTGAGGTTACTTGTGTAAGCTTACGTGCAATATTTACGTGGACTCTTCTTCTTTATTAGAAAATCGTCTCTCAGTATCTTCATCCTCTGAGATAAATATAAAGAAATCTAAGAAAAAATGTAGAGAAATGGTAAAATAAACTAGTGTTGCAGATTAAAGTAAAGCTGAAAGAAGGTTTTTCCCCTGGATCTCATTTTCTTAAAAGTATTTTTTTTAAGAACCTTCTTCCGCAATGAGCTTTCTAGTTATATTTTTAGTTTTAAAACGCAATAATACATGATAAAAATATGTTCTGTTGTTAGCATATTACTTAAAACTAGCAAAATATTTGGAAGAATCAAAAAAAAATTTTTTTTGCACTTAAAGTAAATTCTTTAATCTGTGTTTAATTGTGAGAGCTGAATTATTTAAAGGTACAAGTTCGGGTCATTATGTGTTGCAGAGTGGATAAAACAATATTCATAATTATTTTTACATACAGTCATTCAACTATATTAGAACATTACTGAACTGTAATCATTCGGGATGAAATTACGATAAAAAATACCGTCATTCAGAGTGCCAGTACATTTTATCGTAAAATCCATTTTTACCGTAAAATTTTACAAAACGAAAAATTTGATATTCGGTAATTTTTACAGTAATATTCACCGAATTACTGCAATTAAATGAAATCACTGAATTACTGCATTTAAATAAATATTACTGTTAAAATTTTTACAATAAAAATTAATTTTTACAGATGCTGCACTTAGGGTATCAATACTTTTTACCATAATTTGATCTGAAATGTTTCACAGTGTGCGAATATCACTTCAATATTTGACATACGAATGACATAAAAATATAAATGCATCGAAACTTTATTTATTTTGAGATACAAAATAGAAAACGGCAATTATACAAGTCAAAATTTAAAAGATAATTTTGAATTTTTTTTTACATTTTAATAAACCGTATTTAAAAGTTAAATATCATTTAAAAACTCATATTAATAAATTTCATAGGTAAACAAAAACCGGAAAACAACGGATTTCGAAAAACTTGGACCTTGAGCTAATTTTAATATTAAAACTTATAATAAGCATTCAGTTGCTTAAATTATCTCTTGATCACAGATTTTGCACTTTGCTGGTTTACTTAGCCATTTCTTCTTTTTTTACAAGTATACCTTTTTTTTGGACAGAAATGTGAACTATTTTTTACAAAAAGTTAAATCTAATTTCCAACCTATTTTCTTTCATAATTCGCTTTTAAACATAAAAAAAACCGCCCTTTTTAAGTTAATTTTTTCTATGTTCAGAATATAAATATATCTATTAAAAATAGTCTCTAAAGTTAGTAATAATAGTGAGTTATTATTCACAAAGAAGAATTAGGTAAATAAAACTTAGTATATTATGTACTATATATAAACTACTATATGTATAAAAGTTTTTTCTTTTGAAACTTTGACGAGCCAAGCACGCCAGCCATTGGCCATAGCGAATTGCGTCTGGAAGGTGCAGCTGACGAGAATGAAATTACATCTTAGTTCAGAACCTCCCGGATAGATGGCAGCACCACTTATTCGTTAGGCCACCTTCCCATTTTTGACAAAGATCTGAAGGGGAATGAAATATTTTTCTGATTCCTGTACCCATACTGTTCATCGACCGACCACAAGACTTTCGATTCCACTGATTTTACGAGCACGTATATCACATGTAATCGGTGGGTCTTATCGGAATAGAGGATCGAGTCCCGGCCCCTCCGAACTGGAGTCCAATTCTCTAACCCCTGGGCTAATATGCATATATAAAGGCTACAAATAGTTCTATAGTTAATTATTGCACTTAGTTAAAATGAATTTCACTGCTGTTATTTTTAAAATTTAGTACATATTTTATGCTAATATTTTTCCTAAAGTCGCGATTTATAAGATTACTATAATTTAATATTACATCCCTTGTTGAACACTAAATATACTTCCTACTTTTAAAAATCGTTATTCATTTTGAAAGACATTTGAATAACGTCTAAATGCCATTGTCTAAAAGAAAAATATATTCTATATTTAGCTTTCAAACTATTTTAAATTCAAACCACCAAACAAATGCCATTCCTTCAAACTATAAAGAATGGGAACAGTGCAGGAGAAGTCGTGAATAAGTTTAGAAGCATAAAGGAGCCTTTCAACAATCCAATCGATGCTAACTTTCTCGTAGAGCATCCTAATCCACCATACTCTCGGATAAAGAAGACTTGGATTTACTTTCAAGTTCTGTAGAAAAGTTCGGTGGATTTATTTGGAAAAAGAAAATTTGCAAGGAAGGCGGGCGTCAACTTTCGAAGCGAGAAAACATTTCCTTTTTGTGCATATATCATCCACCGCTAACACCATCCGCCATCTTCTTTTTTTGGAAGATTCAAATTTTTGCAAACTTGGATTTTCGAAAAGAGTTCTTTAGAGGAAAAAAAAACTCTCTTTGCCTTTGAAGAAAGACATTTGTCTTGATCAATGGAAGCTGTTTTACAAGATTTATGTAAAAGACAGTGACGCGAAGCATATTGAATTTTCCTTAAGCAACAAAAACTGACAAACCATACATTGTCCGGGAAATGACAGATTCCAATTCCCCCTTTTTTTTTATTAGACATTTTTTTTGCGATAATATCACATCAAATTTCACCATGAAAGGTCATGTTAATTTGAAATATGTATGGTCGTTACTATACTGTTAAAAGTATAGGCAAATGTGTTGAACGATGCCAGCAAATTTTAAGTTTAAAGTTAAATATACTGAAAAATCTTTTTGAAGTTTATTTATAAAATATATACTTTAAAAGACATTGACGTAAAGCATATTGGGTTTTCCTTGTCACATCTAAAACTAAAAATAACACATCTAAACTTGTTGGGGAAAAGGCGGATTTTAATTTTTCTTTCTACCTTAAATTATTGTCTGGTAACATCACATCAAGTTTCTTCACGAAAACTTATGTTAATTTGAAATGTATGTATTTGTTCCTATACTGCTAAAAATATTTGTACAGCTAAAAAGAAAATGGACCACCCTGTATAACTTTAGATCTAATTATCGGATCTTCACGTTTTGGAGTCAAATTGTGGTTGATTTCAAATATGGTAATTAAGACGGGGAAAACCTGGTTGGTAGGTCACTGAGCCCGTGTCCAAGTGGTCGTAGGTTTAACCCCTCCATCCGAAGACTCCCCGTGTAGTAAATGGTGACTGATGCATGCTAAATCTGTCAAGACGCAAAGTCCTCCATGTTCCCATAACAAATCATACCTATGGGGGTACTGATCCAGGAGTTTCCTTGTCTTCTAGATTGGTTCGAAATTACAAAGCTGCGGAGTTGAACATTAAAAGTCGTAAACACAAAATTGGGTCGGCTGTTCGACGACGGTTATAAAATAAAATAAAATAAAATAAAATATGGTAATTAATTAGTTCAGACGATATTTTAAGCTACGAAATCAGACATTTCTCTGAATAAACATACCTTTCCTTCACCAGATTCAGATTACTAACTCCCAAAATATAAGAGGTTGCCACAATCTGGAAAATATGGTGCCCTTAGTTTTGTTTGATTTAGTTTCCATTTCTTCATTGCAATTTTACCTCTTTCTCATTTTTTGAAGCTTTTATAATCAAGTATGAGTTCAGTTCCAGTTTCTTGAGGTTATTAATTCAATTTAGGTACATGTATTGAACTATATTGCAGCAAATTTTAAGTTAATTCGACTGAAAATATCATTTGTCTTGATACAAGTTGTTTTACAAAATATACATATAGAAGACTTTCATTTGAAGCAGATTGGATTTTTTTTGCCACATAAAAACCTGAGAAACCATGCATTGCTCGAAAAAGGAAAGATTTAAATTTCTTTCTACAGATATTGTCGAGAAATATATCTTACAATATCATATCAAGCTTCAGCACGAAAATGTCAATTTTATATATATGTAGTTTTGCATAAATACTGTTAAAATTATGACAGCACGTGTTGATACTTTAAGTCTTACATGAATCATCTGGAAAAATCATTCACCTACTTTGTTAGAAATTTCTCAGAAAAAATGGTTAAATAACAATTTATTTAATTGTTATTTTACCGTATTTAAACAAAACAGTCAAATAACCATATGTAAGATGTTATTGAAACTGTTAACTGTTGGAAAAACCGTTTATTAACTGGCTCCACCTAGTATGCTGAAATAACCAGAATTTTATCGCACCAATTAGCTGGATACATATTATATCCCAGATGGCTAATCTGTCATTCTCATTACCAACAGAACGTAGGTTCGAGTCCCAGCGACAACAACATTTCCCCCATTCCCTTCAACACATGAAGTTTCCATTGTTCTGCACTCCCCAATTTGAAAACCTTGTCTGCTAAAATACGATACTTTCATTCACAGACGGCAGCACCATAAAGCTGCTAAACTATCTCCTATGTCCTGTTAAACTTCTTTTTTACGGTTTTGAAACCACGGTAATTGGTAAATGGTAGGGTAGTACCACGGTAAATGGTTAAAAAAATCGCATAGTTCTCAATTCATAGTTTTTTTTAACCATACTAGTTGTAAATGGTTAAAAACTCGTAAAGGTAAAAAACGTTCTTTACCGTAAACTTTACGGTTAATTAGATGGACAGACTGTTGTCGGTTATTTTACTATAATTTTAGAATGGAAATTCTAACAGTGTAGGTGGAAGTTAACTTTACGAAATATGCATATAAAAACCATTGACGAAAAGCATATTGGGCTTCCCTGTTGCAAAAACTTACTTGTAAACCAGATAAAATTTAATTTGTTACCTTAAAGATTGCAGCGATCTCGAGCAATATTATAAAATACCGGTTTTAATGCTTCAAAAAGTATTTGACTTTTCTGAATTAATTACTGTTATGTTTCATCCCAATGTATAACTTTTCTGAAACAAAACAAAAAACAAAACAAAATTAACCATATCAGGGAGAAGGAAAATAATTTCTGTATATATTGTTTACTGTTTACAAAAAATAGGTAGTGACAAAGATGCGTTTATAATTCGATGTAGTTTTTGGTGGTGATACAGTTTCTGACTGAAGCTTTAAGGAATATTTAAAATAACTGAAGCAAACTAAAAAATACTTCAGAGATTTACAAAATTTCTCAACTTAATATGGCAAACTATTTTCCCCGTAAAATCGGTTTTTACCTTAAAATATTATACAGTTATTTTTACAGTAATAATTATTTAATCAGTGATTCAGTGATTTTACGATGATTATTACTGTGAAAATTACGGTATATATGACTTTTTTTGTTCCGTAAATGTCCATATAAAAATGGATCTTACGGTAAAAAGTACCAGTACCCTGGGAGCTAGCTTTTTACTGTAATTTGATTCTGAATTTCTTGTAGTGCAGGCATTTTGTTTGAGAACATCAATTTCACTAACTTAGTTTTTGTCTAAAATGTATAGAATACTGTAAAAGTGTGTGCTTTTATTTGCTATGAAATTCTTTAACGTTTTCTAACGAAACAATCTGGTATTTTTATTTAAAAGGATAATTTTGATACTTAATGTAAACTCTATTGGATACAAGATAAAATTAAAACGAGTAAACAAAAGGCATATGTACTCTATTTTCCATTACATCTCATTCAGATAGTCAAACAAAAATTAAATTCTTTTGCCCCAGAAATCGGACCCATGACACATGAACCCAACAAATCCAACAAAGGGGTTAAAATCTAAAATTGACAAAAAAATAATTCTAAAATTTTTTTTCTAAAATTTGTAGAATACTGTAAAAGTATGTGCTTTTATTTACTATGAAATTCTTCAATTGGCGTTTACTAGCAAAACGATGAGGTATTTTTATTTAAAGTAAATAAAATGCATACGTACTATATTTTTCATTACATCTCATTCACATAGTCAAACAAAAATTAAATTCTTTTACCCTAGAATGTATGAATTCTGAACCCATGACCTATAAAACACATGAACCCAACAAATCCTTTCAAAGGGGTTAAAAATCTAAAATTGACTCTAACAACTACTAAGCCTTACCGCATGTAACAACACTGTCTTCAACATCATTTTTTTTCTTCATGATAAAATCATTTCACACTTCCAGAGTTTGACCCAAGTTACTGTAATCCCTTTCACATCCATTGAAAAAATTCTTCACCAAGTACATAAACTCCAGGATAAATCACTTAATCTCCAACCCCTTTCATATTGGTTGTTCAGAGAGGGGGTGGGCACACAAAAAGGGATGAGAAAGCTGTACTAGAATAGAGTAAAAGCGTGATAGGGATTTAGCAATTTCTGCACATGCATCCCTGGACATTCCCTTCTTTTTGTAGGGAGGAAGAAATAAAATGAAAAACATAGGGATTTGGTGATTTTTTTCCCCAACCACTCGAATTACATTGTTGGCGAATTGCGTTGACTTTCCCCAGGTGTATTTTAGGTATTTTAGGCACACCACCCCCACTAACCTGATTCCTTTTGAACAGTATTTCATACAGGGATATAGAAATAAAGAATGGTCTAAGTATTGACAGTATTGCTTCTGGATTTGATCCTGTAGGATTTAGTACAAGTGCCTAAAAAAGATTAAGAGGTAGAAGAGAGTAACGGCTTCTACATTTTTTTTTCTTTTCCCAGGATAATCTGCCCTTTTATTATTATTATTTTCTTCTCTTTTTCGTGTATTAGATTGAAGATGATTCTTAAGGCTTGGTTTTTTATGCAACTTGTCTGCCATTTTTTTTTAGGAATTCTTCCTAAACTTACTCCTTTAGCAAATAATTTCGTTTAGATTATTAATGTAGTATCCACACAAATGCAATAAAGTAGTAAAAAAACGTTAGGAACGGTAGGTTTTGAGGTATTTGAGAAATAGTAATGAGGTAATTTTCGACAAAATGTAAAAAACAATATTTTTAATTGTTTCTTTTTTGTTTAATAAGCTGAAAAATTTTATGCATTTTTTTTTAGCTACAAATCTTATTTTTATTTAGATCAACTAATATATTTTAGATGATTATTGCTACCTAATTTTTTAAAAATAAAAATAATTATAAAAACTTTTTTTGTTTTATTTTTCAAAAAAAAAATTTTTTTTTCTGGAAGCAAACTTTTTACAGACAAAATAATCTCTTGTACAATGCTGGCCAATTTATAACAATAATTTGATTTTTTTTTTAATCTCGAATTCAAGTTTGAAAAATATTTTCTAGGATATAAGAATATTGTACTTAGTTAGAGAATATCTAAATTTTTTTACAGAACCAGAATAGTTGAACTCGAATTTATAACATAGTTTGTACAATATAAGATGTAGATGAAATTTCATTAATAACCACTATATAAATAAAAAAAAATACATGGAATTAATGCCGTGTCGCAATAAAACCTTAAAACCCAACAGATGTATTACCCAATACCAACCTATAACTATACAACAGAGGAATGTAAATATAAGACATGTATGAAGAATAATTTCTACTTGTTTTAATCTAATGTCGTAAAATAACAAGAAAAGAACAGGATATAATAATAATTGACTATCTTTGTGAAGTTACCGCATTTTGGATTTAATAACTTGGATTAAGTGATAGCTAGACTTGGTTTATTTTTTGTTCGGCAATGGTTCTTCAATTTAAAATTTCGAAATCATTGCAATGGGTTTTTTTATTAACCGTCGTTGAACAGCCAAGCCAATTTTGTATTTACAACTACCACTATTCAGCTCCGTAGCCTTGTAATTTCAAAATCAACTCAGGAGACAAGGGAACTCTTGGATCAAGTATTGGGAGAAATTTGCCTTCGAGTAGGACTTTTCTATAGGAACTAACCTGCATTTGCCTTACACGGAGAGGAAAATTTCGAAAAACTGCTTTGGTTGGTTAAACTACCGGCAAGGAGGCTCTAACACAAGATCCGTCAACCTCTGAGGATATTTTACGTCAGCACTGTGATCGGTGTGAGCCGGGTGCGGAATTTGTATCTACCAACCATCGCTGGGATTCGAACCCGGTTTTCTCTTTGGGAAGCAAGCTCTCTATCCTCTAAGCCACCAAGGCTTAATTGCGATCATTTTCGAAATATGTTTGTAAATAATAGATAAACTCATCTTATTAATATTCATAGCTACGAGTTTTCGACCCCTGTTCGCTATCGCTTGCCAACCCCTGGGACAGCTATCGATCTAAAACATAGTTGTCTAGTATTCTTGCTTAATTAATATGGTCGTGTATTTAACAAAATTGCAAGATATTTTGACACTCGCTAAGTTATACCTCTAAAGATACTGAAAACAGAAATACGCTCAATAATAAAAGTAAATATCAATTTTTTCTCTTTCCCATTAAAAACAACTGCATTTACCTTGTGAAAATAGTGTAAAACTGTTTGTTTTCTTTTAAAAAACTGAATTTAAGATTAAGAAAGCATCATGATGTTATTTGTCACTTACAACTGACACATAGTACACTGAGAAAAAGCTTGGACAAAAGTATCAGAATACGGTAAAATTTACCGTGTTTCTCGCTCTATGGGAACCCCGAGAATCTTGTAAATTTTTACCAAATCACTTTGGTAATGATTTCGGTAAAATTAACAGTAAAATATGGTTTAATAATACATGATAAAATTTGGTAAATGTGGAAGAAAAAAAATTTATTTTATCGTGATACCTAAGAGCGTGGTATGGAAAACCATTTATTTGGTTGAACTTACTTTTGTATTTTTTGCTGAAAGTGTGGTAATAAGAACTATAATTTTGAAAACTAGAGTTTTCGGTAAGTTGTTACCATATGAACACAACAACTACCAAATGAATGACTTAAGTACTGTATATTTTGTCTTAAATAATAAGAAAAATATTTTTTTACCATAAATATCATTTCCATGCAGTCCGGCAATTTTACCAGATTTTTTTCTTTAACTAGATATCATAAATTAAAATTAAGCACAATATGCTATTGTAAGGTTTTAATTTAAAGCAAAATATATAAATTGAACTATACTTTTCAGTACTTAACATCGTGGTTCTGAACAACTTATAATTCAAATCAAAAGTATATTTTATTTCAGACTTTCGCATTTCATAAAACAATATAAGTTTAAACAATAGATCTACAACAGCTTACAATAGACCTCGATTCAAAATCATTATTTACAAACAAACATCAGGCATTTAGTCAAATTTCTCAATGTTTACTTCCATTACATCATTAACTCTATTACTTCAGACCAATAGAAAGTCAATGGCTCTTCGGTCTTCAACTCAAAAGGCACTCATGGCTTCCGCGTGTTTCAAAAAGACCAACAACGAAAACTCAAGGTCCACTTTCTAGTTTTTTCCGACCTTGATCTACTTATATTTGATGAACAACCCCACCCTCTTTCTCTCAAACCACTTTTTCTTTCTTTCATTTTCAATTTCAACGATGACCTTCGATCTTTGGAATAAGAGAGTTCTTCATTAGTAATGTAAATTGAGTTTCTCTTTCAGATGAAGTCATTCATTAGTTATCATAATAACTTTATAATAACATGTAACACTTTTGAGTGTTACTGATCTCGACAATTAAATTGACTGGCATTTGAAATTTACCTTCACTGAAATTGCAAGAAATGTTTGAAGGTACAATTTACGGTACACGCAAATGTAAACGTCATTACGCATTTTAGACAAGATGATCAAACGATGTTATAAAACTGAGTCTGAAACCGGGAGAAGGAAAGAAAAACCACTAGGGTATTTCGGGGTCGTGCAACCCGTTTTTGCCTAACAAAAAATTCAAATCTTTTGAAGAAAACGTGAAAAATGTATTTATAATAAAAACCTCCATTTACGTATCGGATATGGGTAAGGAAAACGTTCACATTTTAGCTAAAAATTTGTTTTTATGTAGTGTTTCAGCTTTAGATGACATTACGTATTATTTATTATTCTAAAGAATGTCTTTGACAATATGTCTAACACCTTCAGGTAATGCTAATCTCGATAAGAATCTAAATAGTTAGAAAATTTGAAAAATTCTTTAAATATACTTATAATTTATTCATACTCTAAATATGCTTTAGTGTTGTTACTTATCTCCAAAGGTCTGACGGTGTCAGACCAGATCCATAATTTCGTTGACGAGTAAAAAGTCGGAACCAAGGAGAGGAGAAGTGTAAATTTCTTCCCGTAGAAATCCTAAGCAGTTTAAAATATGTTCAGCTGAAGACTGATGTTGATGGCATTTTGGGCAAACAGGGTAGGATTTTAGACCCTGAGAAAAAGTAAGACAGGGACATATTTACAGGGGCGCGGGGGAGGTTTAGACAGAGAAAATTAAAATTATACTTTAAATGTACTTTATTAAAACTGCATTTATGGTGAAACACAATTGACATTTCATTCATATTAATGATTATTCCCTTATTAACGACATTAGTTTCTCATCAACTCTCCATAGCTCGTGGAAATGCATTTTACCCTAATTTGCCCCTCTCGATCACAATGGTTTTTCCTGATTAGTTTTGTTTCACTATCGACTGCTGCGGTTTTTTTATTTATTGTTTCTCACTTTCATTTTCCATTCCTTATTGACGACTTTACGTTTTATATTTTAAATCATTTTTTTCTTTTTCCCATTCACGCATGGCAGGTCATTAGAATGAGTGTCTAATTTTTGAGCTCCTGAAATATGTCGACTTTGATTTCCATCAGCATATTTTTGATGTTTATGATTTGTTGTTGAAATATGCCATTAAGGCAGAGGGGGTGCAGTTGCTCATGTTTTCCAGTGGCGCCATCTACAGCCACGAATTCGACTTCTGCCACTCCCATACGTAACACGTGTTTATAGGGTGGACCCATTCATACATCCATTCATTCCTCCACAGTAATTTTGACCTGAATCAGAGAACGATCAATCTCCAATTCAGTACCCCCAGAGGTATTGATTTGTTATGGGAACATGGAGGACTTTGAGACTCGACAGATTTAACTTGCATCAGTCACCATTTATTACACGGGGAGTTTTCGGCCGGCAGAGATCGAACCCACGACCACTTAGCCATGGGCCCAGTGATCTATCAACCAGGCTGTCCCGGCCCTGTTAATGATTTTTTCTATTCAATTAATATCTTACTGCTTCAGTTTCTTGAGATTATTTATATAACAATTAACGTCAGTTAAAATAAAAGTCCTTTTGTTTAAAACGTCGTGGAGAGTCATACAAAAGAAAGGCTAACATCTGTTATTCCAGTACCAGTTGGAAGCAAATTTTTAAATGATTCTTGAAGATTTGCATGGTTGTGTTTTGAGTATTAAACCAACAGACACTTTTAATCACTACTGAATAAAGTTTTTCGCTTACGTTTTCCCACATTTTTCGGCTTCCTTCCGACTTCACCAACTTTTTTTTAAAAATTAAATCTGATGAATTTAATTCAATTAATATGAGAAAGATACTAGTTTATTGTACTAAAAATCCAGCAATTATCAGCTTAAGTCATTAGATGGTACCAAACTATTTAAAATTTTATACTACTGTTACTGGTGTGTTAAATTCAATAATCTGGGGGGATTCAGTGGCTTAGTGGTTTTCTTAATAGTTCAGTTTCAATACATCGACGATATCAAATTTAGCAAAAACAATTATTTAATAGCGAATTATATAATACAACTTGACTCTCTAGAACAGGGGTTTCCAACTTACATGCTGCCGGGAACCGTAATTAAAAACATCAGTCAAATGGCTGGCCGCAACTTAATCAAAATTTCGTATAGGACTCTTTTATGTTTGAAGGAACATTAAATATTACTGTCAGATTTTTGTCAAGTTGTACAAAACAAAAGTATTGAATTACAAATTAAAATAAGAAGAAGATTTGTACCTGAGAAAAAAATCTTTTTGCACCGTTGGTATGTTAAATTTCACAGAAACAAAAAAGTTAGGTTTTTTTTCTAACGAAGAAAAGTATTTTAAACCCACGTAGATTTTTTACGAAAATTGTCTGTAAAAAAATGACAACTAATATATTTTAGTTCGCGGGTCACAAAAAAAAAGCTTCGCTGGTCACCAGTTGGTAACCACTGCTCTAGAAGTACGAGTGAAGGAATGCATCTTGACATACAATGAATGAAGGAATGCATCTTGAGGAGCTCTCTCTCTTCGATCTTATGCTCACAACGTCCTCTCAGTTAATTTAAGTTCCACAAATTATATAAACATTAGGGCAAAGAAAATTGAAGATCTAACTTATACATTGCAGAATTGTCAATGCACACAATGAATTTTGAAAACTTAAAAACATAGGTGTAATTTACACTATAATTATTGATATATTATTAAAAAAAATCGTTAACTTCAAAATTGAACTTAGTATCGCGAGACCTTTTTGGCTTTCGGTTTTTCTTCTGTGTCAAAACACTTAATGATAATAATAAAGCAACAAGATAAATGAGTTGCAATTTTTAAAAAAATTTAATCACTTTTTTTCGTATCTAACTTGTTTGTCTCATTACTTTCTCAGTTTATGTATTTCGATTACTGTTAATTTATGTTTCGACAATGAGGAAGATTCTTGTTTTTAAAACCGAAATTATTCTAAGTCCATTTTTGTTCATTCAGTTGTGCTTTCTTCATATTGTTTTGCATTATTTATCATCAGAAATGTCTTAAAAATTATATTTTTTTAGTAACTAAAAATAATATTGTTTATTTTAGTAAAATGTATGAAAATCAGTAAGTGTTAAGCATTGAACTTGACAACATTGTTTGACTTAGTTGTCACGCAATATCAACAATCGTCAAAAAATAAGTCCAGAAAATTAAAAATAATATATAAAAAAGGTGGCAAATTATGATTAGAGAATATTTTTTCCTTTTAAATTTTAGCTTCTGCTTTTGAAAATAAATGTTTTTTGATAATCATAATTTTCATTATGCATATTTACTTCTACGTTGAAACTAAGCATAAGACGTTTATCAAATTTTCAGAAGTTAAAAATTCTAAAATGTCACTGACTGTTTTCTTACTTTTTTAGGGTTTCGCATATTTCAATAAACTTGAATATTGAATATATTCACTTTTTGAACGATACCCAGACCTAAATTTTAAGATTAAATGACAAAAATCACTTTTATTTTCTTTCTAGTTTATTTTCCTTATATGCACATATAACTTTATACATTAAGAAAAAAAAATTTTATATTTTGATTTGAAATAAAGTTTGTATCAAATCTCATAATTAAAATCAAACTCATGTATTAAATTCGCCTAATCTCAATTTTCCGATACCAGCAAACGATATTTTTAGCAGAGCTTCAAAATCCAATCAAATTTTATGCTTTTTAACAAATATTTCGATTAACTACTATCTTGCTGAAATAATGAAAGTTAAAACCACAGAGCTGCAGTAATTGAAACGAAGACATTCGTGTTCGAAGAATGTTCGAAATTCATGTGCATGGAATATTCTATTTCAAGTACCCAGGAAACAAAACCAACGTGACTTGATGAAGTAAAAAGAATCATATTACTAAAAGAGAAAATATGATATTGCTGCCGTTCATTATAGTCGCTCGCTTTCTCCTTAAAATTTTTTGTTTAATTTTGTACAGCTAACACTTTCAATCACTTTTCATTTCAGCAATTTACCTATCTTTATTTCTATCTCTTTAATATTTATTTTTCTTTTCTTTTTGATACAAGAAGACTACACGAAAATTGTGAAGTAGAATTTTTTTTTTGTCGTTTTTTTTTTGCAATTAATATTGCGTTATGTTAGACTTCAGTCATTAAATGAGAACCCGTTATCAACCACATATCTTTTCGAAGTAATTTATATTAAGTTCTTACCGAAAAAATACAATTTTGTAATTTTCATTTAAGAATCTGTTCGCTATTTGAAGGTTGGTAAATCATTTGTACGGTAAAAAGAAAGATTTATTTATTAATTGTTTTATTTAAATATAATTTTAATATTTCATATGTTTTTTTAAAATAACTATTGTCTTTTAAGTATTGCATTATTTCGTTTCCTAAAATAGATTTTTCATTTGCAATATGAAAAGCTTACTATTCATTAATTTTCCTTGATTGTTTTATTATTTGTAGACTTATTTTTTTACTCCTTTTAATAAATCGAGCCTAATTTATATTAGTACATTTGCTTAGAAAATTTTAAAAAGTATAATTTATTTACTCTATTTTTCTCTTTTTAGCTTTTAGCATCTTGTACTTTTGTTCATCAAATTCGAAAATTATTATAATGACAAACCTATAATTAAATATTATAATTCAAAATATGTTTTATTCTTAATTCTCATCTTAGATATTTCATTATTTTGAATAAATTGTTCAGTAATGATTCTCTAAGAGTTTTTTTTTTAATTTTTAATATTTGTATATTAAAGCACGAAACAGCAATAGCAAAACTGAGCTATACATTCACTGAGAGAAAAATATTGCCGAAATTACCAGAATATGAGAAAATTTACGATGCTTCTGGCTCTATGAGAGCACTAAAATCCTCGGTTATTTTTACCGAAACGCTTTGATAATGATTTTGGTAAAATTAATAGTAAAATATAGTCTTATGATGTGTGATGAAATTTGGTAAATGTGGTAAAATTTTATAATTTCAGCATGATACTTTAACGCATGGCATGTTAAAACATTTATTCGGTTAAATTTACTTTTTAGATTTTTTATTTTTTTACTAAATGTATGGTAATAAGAACTATATTTTTGAAAACTAGAATTTCCGGTGAATTATTTTTCGTACCGTATATTTTGGTTTTAATAATAAGAATTATGGTTTTTTATTTTTCTAAGAATGTCATTACCATACAGCACGATTATTTTACCATAATTTACGTGTTTTTCATTATACAGAAAGAATTTAAAGTTGCAGCAATATTTTATTATGATAGAGATTAATTTTTGAAATTAACAATTATTTTTACAGCTATTTCTTACTTTCTCTAAATTCTATTATGTATGATCGGATCATATCCCAATTTATAAGTGTTTGCCATTGTATTCTTTTTGCACCTTAAGGAAAATAAACTTATTTACTTATTCATTTTGGTTCAATTATGTAACTACAGGTTAGTTAAAATGCTATTTTAATAACGTTTGCTAAAGCAAGACTTAACATTTCTGGTTCAATAACACATAACCAAAAAAACAACTGAATTTTTTACGGTTTCAATCATCAATAATTTGATTTTTTTTAAACTTTCTTTTTTGCGTTATGCGTTTTTGTATGTAGTTTGAGGCTTTTTACTAGTTATTAAGCTTTTCTACGTAGAAAAAAAAATTTATTTTTGACGTGATGTATTTGAAACCTTGACATTAATTGCTGAGTTGAGGAATGTTAAGACAATAATAATAACACATGCTAAGTATACACTCACTTATACTCGCAACTCGTAGTCAATCTAAGAAGAGAATATCAAAGATATCTTCACTTTGATGATTATTGTACATACACTCTCATATTTTAACTCGCAACTCGTAGTCAATCGAAGAAGAGAAAATCAAAGATATCTTCACTTTGATGATTATTGTACATACGCTCTCATATTTTAACTCGCAACTCGTAGTCAATCTAAGAAGAGAAAATCAAAGATATCTTTACTTTGATGATTATTGTGCATACACTCTCATATTTTAACTCGCAACTCGTAGTCAATCTAAGAAGAGACTATCAAAGATATCTTCACTTTGATGATTATTGTACATGCACTCTCATATTTTAACTCGCAACTCGTAGTCAATCTAAGAAGAGAAAATCAAAGACATCTTTACTTTGATGATTATTGTGCATACACTCTTATATTTTAACTCGCAACTCGTAGTCAATCTAAGAAGAAAAAATCAAAGATATCTTCACTTTGATGATTATTGTAAATAATAATATAATAGTACTGAGATACGTTTTTTCTTCTTCTTTTTTTCTGTTTTTAAAAATTTCAAAGTATTAAGAGAAATAATAGAAATTTTGATTCAAAAATATTAAAAATAATTTAGATCAAAATAGTTCGTTTATAATTTAGGTCATTGCATATAAATGTAAATTGGAAATATTCTAAAATATTTCTTTGTTTTAATTTCAGGACTGAAAATGATTTATGAATGTATGGTTAGTCCTCATCCTCCGGATGTTAGGGCGACCATTTAGAAAGGTGAGTTTTTCCCTTTTTATCCCTCTTCTTTAACTTATTTTCCCTAAGAAAAGGAATAAAGATATATTGTTGCATGAAGTAAGTTTTTATAAAAGTGGGACATGAGCTACAAGCCGCATGATTGATAAATAATTATTTAGGTAAGTAAATAAGTTTTGCAATTTTTTAACTACCATTAAAATAAATGAATTAGCAAATTAATAGGCTGAATGTGAAATTTTACAATAGCAAACAATAAGCTTAAATATATCAACTTTTTTATAAGATCGTGTTTTCTTCTACTTAAATGTTTTAAATCCTAATAAAGCCAAACAGTTTATAGTTATCGTAGTTTAAGAATTATTTTTAATAATATATCTTAAATAATTCTTTTTTTTTAAAAAAAATTGACGATTTATGATAGTATTTAACATCAAATGTTATCAGTGGATTAATAAATACTTAATAATATAAATATATTTGAAAACTAGGATGTATTTCGTTTTATTATAACGGCAGATTTTTTTCATAATAGAATATAAAAAGTGTACTATGTCAAACAATAATTAATAAACTGTAATTAAACTAATTTTAACGATGAGTCAAAACATAATTCAGAAAGGTATTATGTTCTATCCAACGTTATAAAATAGTTTATCCATGTTCTTAATAATAGCTAAATTGAATTATAAATTATTTTATAATTTTTGCAACCCAAACTCGATAGGAACGATACTTATGAAGTAATATTATTATGGTTTTAACCCGTAAAACTGCCACAACGTAGGAGAGGCTTAGTCATTCAAAAGAATGTAGTCCGGATTCGACGTAAATAAAAAAAAATACATAGTATCATAAATCAAGACCAAGGGATCAGTCGATAAAAGGTGAAACACGCGAGACTAAATTCCACACTGCTGGAAATTTCTAGGAAAAAATGGTTAAATAGCAATTTTTTGAGTGGTTATTTTACCATATATAATCAAAACAGTCAAATAACCATAAATAAAATGGTAATCAAACTGAAAGTTTGAGAAAACTGTTTATTAACAGCTTTCACCTAGTACGGTTAAACAACCAGAATTTTATCGCATCAACTAGAACGACCTAATGAAGCTACTTAGTTCTTTGTAAATGCGTACATATCATAGCCGAGCGGGTTTATCTGTTAATCTCATGACCGGCAGAACTGGTGTCCGAGTCCTAGTTTTGACACCACAATATTTCCTCCCTTCCCTTCAACACATGAAGAATTTCCAGTGTCCGGCACTCTCCAATGCCCATTACCTTACGAAAAGCCGAGCTCCTACGTCTATTTAAATAATAATTTATTTTTTTTTACGTTTTTGAAAAATTTAGTAGTAAATGATTAAAAAACCGTATAGTTTTGTATTCATTGTTTTATAACCGTACTTTTTGTAAATGGTTTCAAAACCAGAAAGGAAAAAAATGTTCTTTACCGTAAACTTTACGGTTAATTGGATGGGCAGACAGCTGGCAGTTATTTTACCATAATTTTAGAAGGAAAATTTTATCAGTGCACCCCGGCCGATATGCATGGGTGATGGGTGTTCTAGTACAACATATGAAGAATATTTTTCTGAAGTTTAAAGTCAATTAGAGTAAAACTCTATAAGAAAGAGTCAGTGCAAATTTTTCCTGTCAGGATAAACTTACCGGGATCACAGAAAGCAAGATAAGCGTAATTTTACAGTAATAATTAGAGTAACATCGCTCAATGATACAGTAATTGCAATATACTCAATAATTGCAGCAACAGTGAATCACTCGAATTAAATAAATAATACTATAAAGATTGCGGTATAATAATTTACAATAAAAATGGATTTTACAGATGATACACCCAAAATTTTAGTACTTTATATCGCAATTTGATCCGAAATTTTTTACAGTGCATGTTTAGTTAACAGAGTTAAAAACTGTTGAAGTTGATTTAATCTGTCATTGCAAAAAATGGTACTTTTGAGATAAATGTCATTTGCTAGTGTTTATTTTATCTGCACTGTTGTATAAAGCGAGTTTTTTCCTAATTATGTATATATCATTTTCAACTTAAATATAAACAAATGAAGAAACATTACTATATCAAAGGTAAGGAAATTTTCTAAAAATGAGCATTTTATTTTGTGCTTATTTAATTTCAGTGGATTTTGAAGATTGTTGGATAGAAACAATTAATGCATGTTGATTATGAATTATTTCTGAATTTAAGCAATGTTCGTCATACATATAAAAACATTTAATTGCTTATAGTTTTGATCCTGTTTTCTAGCAATTTCTGTAATAAATTTCTAAACTAAAATAACGATAAAACGTTTTCATTCGTTTAACTTCAGCAAACTTTATGTAACAATGAAAAATTTCTTTTTTCTTGGAAAACAAGTTACAAGCAACACCAAAATATTCTTAATTCAATAAAAACATTAAAAAGCTTCTCAAAGTTTTTTTTTTTTAATTTTCTTACTTCCCCGGTCTTATGCGTAAATTAGAAAGTTTTAAAAAAAATTCTTAATTTTCTGACAAACTTCTTTTTGAAAAACGTTTTTAAAACTTCCCTTTATAGTTTCTAACTTGAAGGGAAATTAGTTAGAAGCTTTTCAAAATAACTCTCTAACTATTAAATGTCATAATGTCTTGACAGGCTTTCTTGAAATATTGTAAATTTTTTACTAAATGTGTTAAATTATTTATTTAGTTAAATGAATTTGTGGAACAATCTACATAGAGTAAACAATTCTGGTAAAATTTCCATACATGTATATTAATTTTCTATCATATTTGTATGGTATTTTGCTTGTAAGGTAATGATCTTTCTGGTAAAAGAGGAAGAAAAACATAACTCTGGTAATAAAACTAAAGTAAACGGTTTTTAAATTATTCACTACGTAATTTATCCGTTTCTGTGGTAACAATTAAATTCTGTTTAACGAAATTATAGTTTTTATTACTATAAATTTAGTAAAAAATACAAAACTGAAAAGTAAATTTAACAAAATAAATGATTTTTATGCAATGCTAAGGTATCATGACACAATTACCAAATTAACCATATTTACTTCTCAACAGATTGACAATAAAACTGTATTTCATTGTTAATTTTTCGAAAAGTCATGATCAAACATTACCGTGCTATGGCAAAGAATAATATTAACACTTATTTGACTGTACATCGTCTAACTCGCATAGAAAAAAATCTAAATTTATGACACTAAATAATTTTAACATTCGTTCCCCCTACTTGTAATGCGAATAATAATTATATCATTCATTTCACTCAGGTTAATGTTGTGAGACTGGTACGGAAGAAGGCTTGATTAATATTCTTTATAAGTTAGAAATACTGCCAAAGATTTTTCAAGAAATATCAAACGTTGCTTATGCAATCATTATAAACGTAAAAGAAATTTTTTTTAATACACAACAAAAAATTTAGAAGATATTTTTAAATTAAAATTTTGTGAAGAAACAGAAACCATTATCTAAGCCTCTGATTTTATAAGTTCCTTAATTATGATACACATCGCCTGACAGGATATTCTATAATGCATTAATTTCAGCAATTATAATGGTAATATTATTTTAATAACATTGAATTATTTTATGCCCACCCCATTACTATTGCACTGGAGCACATTCATGAAAAAATTATTTTATATGGACGTTGTTAATTTGAAATTTTTTTTATTTCTTCCTTGGAATAAATTCTTCAAGTGCTTAGAATGGACGATGCTGCTAACTGGGACCTCAACTCTCTCCGAGAAGAAGAATTCGATACTCTAGCAGTTTATCTTGTGAGAGACCAGCCATGTGATGAAGACTGCCCGAACAGGGCAGAGGCTAGTTTACCCAGAAATCTCATAATAAGAGCTGCGCCCTCTCTCGGGGGAGATGTAAGTGAATTTTTTTTTATATTTATATGTCAATAATTTTAAACTCTTAGTTTGATTTAAAATTTTAACAGTTTAAGATTTAAAGTATTCAAAAATATTATGTATAATCTGCCTTAAGTATTCAATTATCAATTGACTTCTTAGGTGAACAAGTTATTGAAGCTACTACTGCTGTTACTCTTTATATAGAAAATATGATATTTTATTAATGTGTATTTTGTAAACAAATCAAAAGTGGTAACTTAAGAAGAGGCGTTTTCCTGAAGCTAAATTTGCTGTTTCAAAAATTCTGATCTGCTACTCTGGCGTATCAATTCACAACTGCTGCTTTTCTAATTTTTATTAGACCACCTTTTTGTTGTCCTTTTCTTGGAAGCCATTATCAGATGCCACGAGAATACCAATCTAAGACGTTGTAGGTCCAGTGATGGTCAGTTCGAGATGCATGGACAGCCCCTATAACTTGAAACTGTTTTAATCCCTTATCTCTTTCGGTGACGTCGAAAGCCTATGTTATCGTGCCCATGTTGCACTCTCTTAGTCATTTCTAATAATAAGCAATCTTCGATACTTTTTGTGGGATTTTAAATCTATAATATGTGGTGTTTTAAATAGATTTCCAAAGTATCTGCCCCATAAGGACGTACGGGTAACATCCTTGAATTGATATCTTTAATCCACTGACGAAGTGGCATATTACTCTTTAGTTATGCCATTTTTGAAAAAAGAAAGAAAAAGAAACTCAACCCGATTTCGATTCTTCTGTAGATTTCATGCTTACTTATTCTTCCTCTGTTCTTTATGTTACCTCCCTCTTTACCCCTCGTTTCCTCTCTACTCGTGTACCAATCCCGTATTTAAGGGGATTTCAATAACCACCTTTCAAAGTTCCTCTGTTTCCTCTGATAATCAAACAGGTTTCGTTGTTGCCGATCCTATATTTTTTTAATATTGATTTGTTTCCCGACGCAACTTAAAGTAATTTCGAACAATCACCTTCAAGTTATCTTTGTTTTTTTTTCCGGTAACCAAACAGGTTTCGCTGTCGCCAAACTCATATTTTCAACGTTAGACTTCAAGAGCGTCTTTGTTTTCTTCCGTGGAAAAATAAAAATTTGAGACCTCTAGTAAGTATATATGTTACTTTTCCTTCGTTAATTATTTGACACATAGCTCCTTTATCTAAAATATTTTTTAATTTATTGAAATTTTGCAGACAAGACAGGATTTAAGGAGAAAGTCTTCGTAGACCAAGTGAAGTGAAAGTTATAAAACATCCCAAGTCTAAATTATGAAAAATATTAAATAATTAAAAATTCTAAGCATAAATTTACGCTTTACACAATCCATCGGAAATTTTCAGCTAAAATAAAAATTAGTTTGGTGCATTGATTTTGCAACCGCAGTTTTCTCATTTCAAAATTTTTATTTATTTGGCTTCATTTAAAACCACTTCAACACAACAAAATTTGGAAAAATCAATAAAAGAATTCGGATTTGAAGACTTAAAATATTGAAGAGATTTTCTGTTTCTCTCCAATAAATAATTCATGACTTTTTATTCTCCTTTCTAAAACCTTTTGGTTCTGGCAATAATTTTTTTAATGTTCGAGTATTTGTTAAGGGAGCATTTTCAGAACTTTAATTAAAATGCGGTAAACTAAATTTGAATAATGAAACAGCTCTCAGTACTCCAACGTCGGAAAATTTGGAAAGTTATAAGGAATGGTGAAATACTTTAATTCTTTTGAGTTTCCATTAAATCTATGCACCAGAAAAAGAAAGAAATATGTATATTTGGCGAGGATAAACACTTTTCCGAACCAAAGGAAAAGGAAACGACTAATGAAATGAAAACTTTTTCTTTTCTTTTCAACGTCTTTTGTCTTTTTAATCCTCCAAGCTTACTGCAAGACATATTGCGTTTTTACTTTTCAATACAATAGCATTTTCTGTTAGAGATGCCGGATTAAAGTCGGGGCTGTACGGAGGGTGTTTTTTTACCTGTTATTCTTTCATTTTATCATCATTCGAAGCGTAAGAGAAAATTTTATTCCAAAACGAAAATTCTCTCCAGACAGATCTCTATTATTTAATAAATCCCTTTTTGAAATAGCCATTGTTAGACATAAACCGAAGACGTCTTAACTGTTTTTGCGAAGAAGTTAAAGATTACTGTTGCGAAAAAAAAATTATGCGCATTTTATTCAAAGAAAAGTTTTTTTTTATCGAGGAAAATGTTAGAAGTCGTCAAAAAATCGCAAATACTAAAGTCTGAAATAATGGTGTTGTGGTTTCCTTGTTAAGTTTATTAAGAAATGCAAAGTAATCAAAAGTTAAAAATTACTGCTTTAATTTTTATTCTTCGAAATTTTATAAATTAAGGAAGGTTGTATTTAAAGTTACCCTCTAAGGATGCATAATGTCAGTTCCATTAAACGAGTATTTAGGAAATTTGGTAAACAACGGATAACAAAAAACAGAAATCTACAGTTTTAATTTCGAAAATTTTTTATACAATATAAGAAGATTTTATTCAGATTTTTAGTGATTTAAAAAGACATTAGTTACTGTCATAAAATTTCTGCAAGATCATACGGGAAAAGGAAGAATACTAGTTGAGAGAGCCACTAAAAGATCATAAGAGTAGAGAAAGGATGAGGGATTCTGGTTGTAGGAATTCCTGAAATATCGCGTGTGTAGAGGAAGAATACGAACTTCTGGTTGAAAGAACCACTGAAAGATCATATGAGTAGAGAATGCATGCGAACTTCTGGTTGTGAGGATTCCTAAAAAATCAAACAGTGGAGGAAGAATACAGACTTCTGGTTCAGAGAATCACTGAAAGATCATATGAGTAGAGATAGCAGGAGGACTTCTGTTGTAAGGATTCCTAAAAGTTCATGAGTATAAATGAAGCGTACAGATTTCTGGCTGTGAGGATTTCAAAAAGATTATATGTATCGAGAAAGTGAGTTAACTCCACCATAGATGAAAACAAGCACATGTAGCTGCAATTGATCAAGAAATCCTTTAGGCTACTAATAAACCTAACCCATATTTGAGTAGCATACAGAGGAAAACAACGAAAATCCTCTTACTGTTAATCCGAAAGTAAAAAAATTCTAACACACAATCAATCTACTAATAGGGTTATTATACGTCAGTTTTGTGATCTTTGCAAGCCGGAAACAAGTCGGTTAGCCATTTCCGTGATTGAAAGTTGAGTCAGCGAGAACTCTATTGATCACGTGCTGTTTTCAAAATAATGCACTTTGAATTTATTACGCGTGTTTTAGTTCATAATACTCTCCTGCTGTCCACCTGGTGGTCGAAGTTGGAACCATTATTAATTGTTCTAGATTTCTTTTTTTTTTCCTTTTGATATAACGCATGTACATTTTATCATCGTGAAATTATCGTTAGGGAATTTATGTAGATCTAAATAAAATAATTTTATTAACTATACCTTGTATATTTTTTTAGTTGTATTTGATCAAAGGGGCAATGGAGGTTAAGGTTCCTCAATTTTGAGATCAATGGCGTGATGATGGCAATGTGGTTAGAATTGCGCATCGACCGCTTTCACAGACAAACTAGTACCTATCGATATGATACCTGGTAAGATTCAAAACACCACTGGGATAGAGCCCCGACTCAAAACAATGACAACTCAGTACTTTAACCATTATGCCATCGCGTCTTGAATTAATATTTAAAAATAATATATTTCATTCATCAACCAAAATTTTAATAATAACTTACGGTTTTACTAATTCGTATATTAATGATTAAACCGTTAACAAAAAAAAAACTTTTTTTCAAATCATATCCATAATTTACTGTCATAAAAATGAATTAAAAGTTGATTTATAATATTGATACCTCAAACTAATATATTCTGTAAGCATGGCTTTTTTCATACTTTTAACGAATTTCATTAAAAAAACCTGTTAGAATTTAACATAAAATTGTGATTAAGCTTACGTTTATAGATTGAGGAAATTCATATTTAAATTTAATACTTTTAATGATTTGGGTCAAATACCATAAAAACAGACTCAAAAAATTCCAATAAAGCTTACGTTTATAGAAATTAATCATAGAAATCTATACTATTGTTTTATGTTTTTAACAATTTAAACACAACACGTCTGAATTTGTTCATAAAACTGTGTATACGTTTATTGTAATAAACTGTAGAAATTCCCACTTTCTTTAAAATTATTTTAATACAGTTCTAAAAATTTTAGTGAATCAATAACTGTTGGAATTTATTCACAAAATTTTAATAAACTTTACGTTAATAGATTTACACAATAGAAATTCATAGACTGCAAAAAAATTCTTTATCAAATTACGGTAGTAAGTTCCGACAGTCAGGGTGTCGGTACTTTTTACCATAAAATCCATTATAACCGGATCATTTTATGGAACCAAAAATCTGATATACCGTAATTTTTACAGGAATAATTACCATAATATCCCCGAATCGCTCTAATTAAACAAATATTACTGTAAAATTACGAAATAAATACTTTACGGTAAAAATGGATATTACGGATAAGGCAACCAAAGTGCCGATACTTTATGCCATGAATTTTATCTGGAATTTTTTACAATGTGCTATAATTTTATACTTTTTAAAAGTTTCACCAAAGCCTGTGAGAATTTATTCACACCTCTCTTATTAAACACGAAAATTCAAGAATAAAATTTGACCTTGGCCTTGAATGAATGTCAATATCAAACTTGTGTTTTTTGATGATAAGATCCCGCATTTATCAGTTCTTGAACTTCAAAGCAACTGTAATGATACGTTTAATAGCGCTCTCTTTATATTTTGTATAGCCTAAAAAATTATTTTCTCAATACTTCTGACATAAAAATAAAAGTCCTAGTCTCAGCATTTTATTGATAGTAACAGTAAGACCTACATCTTATTGTTATCGTGGCTTATCTATATCGTGCCTGTTCGGTGACATTTACGTTTTCAGTATTATCTCAGTTTTAGATCATAATCATTTACTGTTGTAGCTACGAAAAGACTGGTTAAGACAAAAAAATTTGTTGATGACAAAAGTATACTATAGTTTCATAAAAGATCCATCAAATGTTCTAGTACGACCTAAAAAATATTTTAAATACGTTTCATCATTTTTGTTAGATACTGCTTTTAAAATGTGATTTATGATCTGGATGCAATACACATAAATTTGAGACGAATTCTTGAATTATCACGTTGCCTTTTATATTTATTTGAACACTTTTCAGGTTTGTTTGCAGATTGTTTTTTGAAACTTATTAACTAAATAACATAAAATGCATTTTGTTATTGATTATATCTATTTTATAAAATAAATTAATGAAAACAAATTCAAGATTTTATTTTCATGCTTTCGCAATTTTTCAAAATGTGTACCAACTTTTCTTGTTTTTTCTTTTCTTTTAAGAAATGTGTATTTTTTTGTAATTCATTAAAAAGTGTAGTTTAGTTAACTGAAAACAAATGTACCTTAGTTAACTATAAATAACTAATTTAAAAATTATTTGTTAATATAAAAAATTATCTCAATTAAGTTTTAGATATTGTTTGAAAATAATTTAGTTAAATCAGTTTTTCTTAGCTAGTTTAATTATATCACATAAAACTATTGTATAACATTACACTATAAGGTAAAGTACATTTTGCACAAATACTATGTTAAAAATATAGACTTCTAAAGTGTATAATATATGAAATTATGTTTTAATAACATACAATGTTCAGCGTAATATTCAATATTATGTAAAGAACATATTATATTATTTAATATTGGTTTCTTAGTTTTTTGTTAGTAAAAATTTCAATAATTTATTTAGTGTATCAAGATTAAATTTAATTATTAATCAAATACTTATTTTAAAAATAATTGAACATATTTTATATTCAAAAATTAACCATATTTTATATTAAATATCAAAATTTCTTTTGCTGAAAAGGCAGTTTTTTTCTAAAATTATTTTCTTGTGCTATGCTTTATTAGTTTTGTTTAATATAACGGTATTTCATATCATATAAAGAATGTAAAACAATGAAAAACAAAAAGTGCTTTTTAAAAAAATCTTTTTTCTTGAAACCTATTTACCAATATAAGTTTTAAACTGCGTAGCTATAGATATGCAATTTAGCAAACATGCCATATTAGTAAATGCAGTGTTACTATGTTTTTCTTTTGGTAAATAGAGCTTAGCAACAAATTGCTAATTTCATACAGCTATTTTCTGTTACCAAAATTCTAATTTCACCTCAATGCGTATCAGTATCAAAGTTTATTCCATATGTACTTAATATTATAAAATGCTGAAACAGGAATGTACATAATTTTCATTAATTTCAAAAGGCCTTGAAACATTGATAAGCATTCATTTCTGAAAACCTTGAAATACATAAATAAAATTATCAAATTCCAGTCAAATTAAAAACTGCCATCTTGGCCGAAATTGAAACTAATCGATTCCAGGGGTTTCTCATTTTGCTAATCAACTATGAAATTGCAAAATTCAGCAAATTAAACTAATTTTCCTCATCTTGTCTCGGAAATTTCAATTATCATGTAAACACTTTCTCTGCGCAGTTATACTACAAGTGATGATAAATATTGAAGATGAACAACCTGCGGCGATGATTGAGATTCATTTCTTGAATCACTTTATAAGATAAGAGTTCTTACACAAGAGAAAATAAGAAAAAAAATTACAAGAATAAAAATGATGGCTAGTTTGTAGCCTTGATCAAAGAATATTTTCATTACTTATTTGAGAAAAACAATATCTTAGCTTTTAGGCCCTTAATTCGACATCTTCAGGTATTTCGAGTACATATTATATTATATTATATTATATTATATTATATTATATTATATTACATTAATTTTCACGAGTTCTTTAAAAAAACCTATAATTAACTGCCTTTTTAAGAACATTTGATTTAACGCATTACGTACTTCGACTAGTTGTTTCATTGTTTATATTTAAATGTGAATAGTAACTTTATTAAATATATTAAGCTTTAATGAATAGATATTATAAGACAATCTTCATTTCTAATGTTAAAGAAATAAATATTTCCATAATAATTAGATGTATTTTTTTTCTATAACAACTATTAATATGATTTAATGAAATAATGCGTATTTTTTAATTTTGAAAATTTCTTCTTGTGTTTTGATAAATTAATGTAAGTTTATAATTTTAAGATACGTTTTGATTAACTTTCATGAAAGAGTAAGAAATTTAGTACCAGATATTTTTTTTGAAGAATTTTCTCATAAAACGTAATTTAAGATTAATTTTTAACAGAAGAATAGCTCTTTGTAAATTGATCTCTCAATGTTTAAATACACAATCAGGAAGAGAAGGTAAGTTTTGAGTATAACTATTATAGTTCAAATAATTAAAGCGATAAAATTTTAGTTTATAATTAGTTATCGCGTTCAATTTTGGTACAACATCATCAGTGTCAAAGCAAAGAATATATTCCTCTTCTATCTGTAGTCACGCTGATGATAGTACTTGATTATAACGATCTTCGTAGTACACTGTAAAATTTTTTAATTAAATTATGGTAATAAGATGAGCCAATACTGTTTACCGTAAAATTCTCCGAAACAAAAGATAAATGAATATTAAAGTTAAAATTACGTTTCAAAATTTTACGATAAAATGGATATTTGGATGCTTGTTGTTGTTGTAGTTTGATGACGTCACAATAGAGGTGCACAATGGGCTATTGGAGACGGTCTGAGAAACATTCCTGAGGAGGATCTGCAGACCTGCCGTCACAATTTTGATCCTCTGCAGAGGGGATGACACCCCCGCTTCGATAGCCTGACGACCTGCGTGCGAAGTCGAGTGATTTACAGTGAAACAGTTTAGCGAGGACCTACCCGCACACTGACCGCAGCCAGTGATTCTTGACTTCGTTGATCTGCTGGGAGCCGTGTTTTAACGATCAGTCCACTGCGGAAAGATGCTACACTCAAGCCAGTACTTATTCTTGATTTGATCCAGAATTTTTTACAGTGAACTGGAACTATAACATTCATGATTTTCGCTTTATTTAGGTTTAGTTTTACTTTAAGAACTTTGTCTCTAAGTTTATATAAAAATGTTATGTAAAAAAAGCGTTTCTAATGTTCTGCAATGTTTCAGGTTCAAGGAATATGGAGCACTGATTTTATTCCCAAGGGAACCCGGTTCGGTCCCTTGGTTGGCGAGGTGTATAGACAGGACGAAGTCCCACCTGAAGCCAACAGAAAGTTCTTTTGGAGGGTAAGTAAAATCCTGTATCGAAAAGTCTTGAGCTTTAGTCAAAATTAGAAGAAGAAAAAATGATCCGACAGAAATATATTTTCAACAAAAAAAAAAANAAAAAAAAAAAAAAAATCTACCTTAAATTATATATTTGGCTATATATTTCATTAAATAAAATGGGGAGACACTCCCACTGACAGTTTCTGAGAAATTGATTGATAGATTTATTTGAACGAGCTGCTAGCTTGAAAAACCAAAATTGGTATCGACAACACTGTGTCTCTTAAAAAAATAAATCACGAATTTCCGGAAAACGTTATAGCACATTATTTTATGCTCTATAAGCTTTCAAAAAAAGCAAAACAAGGGAAATGCAATTTAATAAGAAAAGGGCAGCGATATGACATCTTCAGAAAAATACTTGTTTACAATTAAAAATCACTAACTTCCGAATTTAAATAATTATACTAAAATTTAAAATTTTATGAATCCCTCTTAAAACTCAGAGTACGCATTTAGTGTTTATCTCATCAGTGTCAGTACTCATCGATAGTGGATGGAAACGAAGCATCTGCTCAAGCGAGCTGTACAGGGAATGATTTCTGTTGAGACAACTACTGAAATGAGAATCCTTTAACATGCCCAATCCTTTAACATGTGCCGGCTGAATACGACAGATGATCACTCTTCAATCGAACTTATACACCTAGTCTGTCATAACCTGCGCCATCTATTGGCACTTAAATGAGTAATTTTCGAACGCAAATTCTATAACTAGGCGAAAAAATTGCTTATTTTGGTCTTCTCCATCCCCTTTACAATTTTGCCAGATATTTTTAGAACATGTTGTATTTTCGAGAACTGGATATTTTTTTTAAAAACATCTATAAAAAAAGTAAAATTCTTCTCATATGTGTTTGAAACATAATTAATTTTCACCGTTTGACCTTCTTTATTAAAAAAAATAAAAGAAAATATCAGTAAAAACTCAATAGCTTCATCATTTACTTTAAATTTGAATTTAATGAAAAAATTTTAAACCATCCGATATACCTTAAAAATTTCGTCCTGAAAAAATTCATGCTGAGTACCTTAAAAATTTCGAAGAAAAATAAATAAAATTAAAAATATTTTTAGGTAAAAATATTTTTGGATCTTTCGATTTATGTCTTTACTTTCCGTGGTTTTGTACTTGTTGAAACTTCACAAACTGTAGAAGAATTTTCTTGTATATTTAGGTCTACAACTCGCTCGATTCCCCGGACGATTACTTCTACATTGATTGCTTGGATGTTCGAAAATCGAACTGGATGAGGTACGTCAACCCAGCCTATTCAACTGAAGCACAGACTCTTGTGGCTTGCCAAGTGAACCGTCAATTATACTTCTATACTTGCCGATCTGTACTTCCCAATGAAGAACTCACTGTTTGGTACTGCAAAGAATTCGCTCAACGATTGGGATATCCTCTGACTGGAGAACTGATGCTTGAAAGGATAAGTAAGTACATCATTTTCCATTTTTATTGCATACCTTCAATAAGTACTAAATTGGAAAAATTCTCCGATTTCTAATTGAAAGTGAATAATCATCTCTAATTTCAAATCTCATTTTTAGCTTCCTTTCCTAAGCCTATTTTTTAATTCTAGCTTTGTCCAGGCTCTCAAATGCAGAATTTTGTTTTCGTTGTAAACTTAGTGATCAGGTCAACTTTAAATATTAAAGTATTAAAGTATAAAACAGCCAGCTCAAATAAACCTTGTTTCAGCTATTTATCTTAAAATCTAAAATAAACCTAGAAAAAGTGAATTTATCCTCGAGAACGTTTTCTGCTCTTGATTTGCTTGTGATTATTCATCCTCCTTTTCAGAAGGTTTTTCTAGCCTTATCTTGTAAAGGCAGATTCAATTTCGATATAAATTGGTTGTTTGTTAACATAAAATGGGCTTAATATGAAACTCATAGCTAGTGAACTAGCATAGTTAAATTTAACATTGTTTCAAGCTTTCGCTGTTTATATGCTAATCATTTATAAACCAGGTTAGGCTTTGTAATAAATGTTGTTGCTGACAGTGAAATCAACTTTACTTTGCTATCTGGGAATGTTTTCAATTAATTTTGAAAGCTTTTCAATAATAATAAATTTTTCAGACACTTGTTTTCAATAAGGAATCACTTTTCAATAAATTTCTGAAGGTTTCAAAATTTTCAAAAAACGAGTTTATTTGTTAACCGTAAGGAAAATAGAAAAATTATTAACTGTCCCAAATATATAAAATAGCGATAGCAAAAAATATTAAGGAATGAAGAAACGTTCCTAGAAAACAATTTCAATTAACTTATTTAGTCCGGATTCGATTAAGAAAACGAAAAGTGCATATCGGAAGAACTCAACGATTCAGTTCATGATCTTAGTTCCTCGTAAATAACTTTAACTTTGAGCAAATGGAAATAGTATTATTTGCCCATTCGATAATCTGCCCCTGTATGCATTGAGTAGAAATAACAAAAAAAAGGAAATTAAAAGTAAAGTTTCTACTTTACTTCTAAAAGGTTTTTTCAAGATTTTTTAAAGGTTTTTTCAACCGGGAACAAAAATTCAGTTTGATTGGTGAGTTTCGTTTCTATTACAGTTTTGCTAAGTTATAAAAATATTTTTCTCATTAGCTGGTATGCTTTCATTCTAATGAATGCTTGTTAGCGCAATATTAATATAATTACTTACATTGTATCAAAGCTAGTATCAATGCTAGTTGATACTTTATTGATATTAATGATAGTTCATACTAGTAGATACTTCCTTTTGCATTAATGCTACTTTTTACTAACTTATACTTCTATTCACATTAATGGTACTTCATACTTGCTGATACTTCCATTCACATTAATGGTACTTCATACTTGTTGAGACTTCCATTCACATTAATGCAACTTCATACTAGTTGAGACTTCCATTCACATCAATGCTACTTCATACTGATTGAGACTTCTATTAACATTAATGTGTTCATGCGTGTTGATACTTCCATTTACATTAATGCTACTTCATACTAGTTGAGACTTTCGTTTTGTGATAATCTATTCAAACCTATTCTAAATCTATGGTAATCTATTCTAAATTTGATACGGATGGAAAATGTATTATATTGAATTATATTATATTGAATTCTCATATTATATAGAATTATTATATGATATTGAGATTTTAAATTTGTTGTTTTCTATTCTATTGTTATTCCAATTGATAAAAAGAACAATTCTAATAAAAAGTAAAATTTAAAAGCGTTTTTTTTTATTTCGAATGAAAATTTGATTATTATATTTTTTTTAATTCAGGGAATCAATTAACAGTCGACACATCAGCACCTGGTATTCAAGAAATGGAAAAAGGAGAAGATGGAGTCAAGCTAAGCTTATCGGAACTGCCAACACTTCTGCGCTATTACAGACACAACGCAGAGGCAACTGAAAAAGATCGAGTAGATGAAGGTTATCACAGCAACGGGTCACAGGATGATCCTCTAACACCACCTGAAGGAGGCGAAAATGCCCAGGACGATCCTCTGACTCCACCTGAGGGAGTTACCAATGGCTCACAAGAGGAACCATTTGTCCCATCTGAGGGTTGTGGCAATTTACCCCAAGACGATCTTCCAATGGCAACTGAAGATTGCTTATCTGATGCAGAGTGTGCGTTGGACTTCAGTACGAAAGAAAAACCAAAACCTTCGAATGAAATGCAGGTAACGAGCAGACAAACTCATGAAGAGGATCTTGTGGAAGATCAGACTGAATGTACGTACAGAAAATTTCGCGATGCTAAATTCAAAATGTTTAAAGCACTCAATTACCGGAGCAGCCAAAATAGAAAAAACGATGTTCCTCACACAAATGGTGAAAATGCTCCGACGCAGCTTTCCAATCAGACACTTCCAGAAAAGGAAGCAGAATCTGTTCAGAAGCCTGTAATCGTTATTCCAACTCCCCATCGTCAAGATTCTGCTTCCCAACAGCGAGAAATCCCACCACCTGATGAGAAACAAACTCAGGAGCCCGTTTCTAATTCCCTGCTACATGATGTTTTATCAAAGCGTGGGTTTTCCGCATTCGTAGCGTACGAAAGCAGCTCAGCAAAATCATTTAGATCTGTCATACCTAACAGTCTGCCACTTTCACCACCTAGTTTACCAGCTCACGATGGCATTCCGCCTCCTGGCATATTAGAGAACTTACTTTTGCGCCAGAAAGCGGAAGTGGCAAGATCATCCATAACTGAAGGATCTACTCATATTCCATACCCTCGTCCTCCGCTTTTAACAGAACCAGTTCGAGTTATTGTCTCAAATGAGGTATCGTCACGATCGGAACAACAAATCAGTAGTACACTCCAATCACCCCCTCGTCCAGAACAATCAGTGACATCCTATTCGCCTAAAAAACCTCCCCTTCTACAATATGGCAACTCAAGCCCCCATAGCCCTGATTCGACTGATCATAATTCTGTTTCTGTAAACAGGCATAGTCCTCCTTATCCTTTGCCTGGACCTCCCGCAAATTACGTGTACAGCATGCCACCGATGTTCTCCTCCGCTCATTTTAATATGTATGCCTATTCTCTAACTTCAGAAGGACAGGCCAATGGTTTCGGACCTAAATCTTCAGAATATGCACAAAATCATCAACATAATCAGGCACAATATTATGGTAGAATGCCACTTAAACCGAAATCACCTTATGGTAATAACTTATTAACACCCAGTCATAATAATAGTTTACAGAACTCTCCCCAATCCCCACCCGAAGGAGCATCCTTGATTATGAGCAATTATCAGCAAATGAGAGATCAAGATAATGTCAGTCCAGCGGACTCGTCGAGATCTCATTCTAGCCAGCGGGGATATAGATCACTCCCATATCCATTGAAGAAAAAAGACGGCAAAATGCACTATGAATGCAATATATGTATGAAAACTTTTGGCCAGTTGTCGAATCTCAAGGTACATTTAAGAACGCATTCAGGGGAGAGACCTTTTAAATGCAATGTTTGCACCAAGAGTTTCACGCAACTGGCACATCTTCAAAAGCATCATCTTGTGCACACGGGAGAAAAGCCACACGAGTGCAAGGTTTGCAAGAAACGCTTCAGCAGCACCAGCAATCTAAAAACTCATTTACGTCTTCACAATGGTCAGAAACCATACGCTTGTGATTTATGCCCTGCCAAGTTCACCCAATTCGTACATTTGAAATTGCACAAACGTCTTCACACGAACGAAAGGCCGTTCACTTGTCAGACTTGCAAAAAGAAGTATATCAGTGCGTCTGGTTTAAGAACGCATTGGAAAACTACTTCTTGCAGACCGAACTCTGTGCCTCTGGAAGGCATGGACAAGATATACGATTACATGTCAGGTGAAGATTACAGTAACATAGATAGCAACGAAGAATTGCTGGAGATTATCGATGCTGGTGAGGAAGACAGTCAGCCAGCATCGTCAGGCCGGTCACATTCTGTAAGCCCACCTCCAGTTCTACCACCTATGACTGTTAGACCACCTTCAACAGTCCTTCCCCGCACTGTAGTTCTACCACCCATGGCAGGATCACCACCTTCATCGGTCGGATGGCCGACATCAGCAGGATGGCAACGATCGGGAAATCAGCAATCATCGGTAGGCCGTCCACCATCAACGAGCCGACCGCTATCAGCAGAACGACCACCATCACCTGACGGTTCAGGTCGTCCACCATCAGCAGGACGACCAAATCGACCACCCTCAGCTGGTTGTCTTTCTAGAATGACCCTTCATATTCCTCGATCGAATGCTGAATGTATTATGGCAAATTGAAAAATTGGAGAAAAAAAAATCAATTAATTTATTTCTTTGGGAAAAGCAGGACTTTTTCCTCTCAACTCATCCAGTGATATGAATGCGTAGTTTTTATAGCTGTTATTTGTTGTTATAATTCATTATATGTGTTTGTGTTTTATGTGTACAGAAAAGTATTTTTCATTATTTATTGACTTTAATGACTGACTGGAATTTCTCTAACCCCTGACTTTCATTATTTATAATTTCAACAATTTTTTTTTTCGTTAAACATTTGAGAAAATGTTTGTCTTTTGGTTTTTTTAAGTCATGACTTAAGGATTTTTGTTTTAATCTCGATTTAAAGAAAGTGAAGGAAATTCCTACGAATCATATTAATTAAAAATAAATTGGTTGACAAGTACGAAATGAAAAATATTTTTCAAATATTCTGAAACTTTTCAATTCATTCATTTGGCGAATATTTAAGAGCATTTTGAAGCCTGAAAGTATATTGTGAATTTATTAAAATATAACCCCTTTTTCGATTAATAATATGAATAAAAAATATAATTCTTGAATAATTTTCATTCATTTTATTTAAAACAAAATTTAAATTAATTAAAATTATGAATACTTTTTGTCCCTTAAAAATTACAGTCATTGTTTAAAAATTTCTTAATATTTGCTGAGCTATTTAAAAAGTTTAACGTCTAAATTTTACATACGCAAAATATTTAATTGCTTGATGGAGAAAATTTCAATATTTTTCTTGTTTTAGAATAGTTTTAGAACATACTAACACTGAAATTTTTTCATAATTATTTTTTGTTTATAGTCTATTATAAAAGTTAGTTCACACCTGCCTTTCATAACATCCTTTGCTCTTGATACGTTTTCTCAAGAAAATTTTATCTTTCGAATATATTAGAAATCTTCTTCAAAGCCCTTTTACCAAAATAAGTAAATAAATGAATAGGAAAGTCACAATTTGAGTGTCTTAAACAGGAATCAAAGGTTTAATATTAAATAATCTTTTAATTAATTATAAAATTTACAACATCGTTGAAAAGAAATGCCAGGACTTCAACGTTGAAAAGAATTGCGAATTAAACTTTTCATAAAATCGCCAATTTGGCTTGATTTTTCTTCTTAGTTGAAAATTAACACATTTAATGAACAATTCTCAATTTTTGCATAATTTTATGAGTCTAAACAATACAGCATTAGAGTAACTTTTCAAATTTTTCAAAATTAGATTAAAGCGTTTTTTATTTTCACAAAATTGTGGTTTCTCTTCATATGGACAGTAAGAAACATTTTCATGATAACCGAAAAGGGCGCTGACAAAAAATAGAAGAAGAAACTTAACCTTTGAGTCATGCTTAAATGCTGATAATTCACGTTAATAATAAAAATTACATATTATTCATTAAAAGAACCTTACTTCATATGCCGTCAGATCCTTCGAAAAACAGCCTTAAGATATTTTAAAAAGCTATAATCAATTATTTCAAAAATTGAATTATGACGACATATCCTACGAAAAACAGCCTTAAAGTATTTTAAAAAGCTTTAATTCAATCTTTCAGAAATTGTGTAGATAAATGAAGGAAAATTACGCACAGAATACAATTTAATGAAAACGGCTATTGGTTTCCTTTTAAATAATAGAAAATTGATAAAATAAGTTCGTCGGGTGTTCGGCTTCTTTCAGAGCTGATCAGCATATCATTGCATTAACTTGACTTTCTATCTTGCCTTATTTAAATTAATTGTTACACCAATATGTAGTAACTTATTCAAGTATATGATCATAAAAGCAAATATTATCGCTACTGCTATTATTCTAAAAGGTACCAAACATTGAACCTCTATTAATTACAGTCTGATCAAATTTTGTGTTAAACAAAATTTTTTAAAAAATCCTGAGAACCTTAATCTTTTAAAACATCTTAAAAATTTTGAAACGAAAAATTTTCTTGGGAATTACTTACATTGCAAGTGCTTATGTAACGCACGTAAGCAACCTATGTGACTCCTGTTTATTCAATTCGTCATCTATGAACAGTATTTGAGGGTTTTCAATATTGCAACATAAAAACATATGTTAGAAGAAGTATGCATTCGCTTTTGAGTTTTTTAAATAGTGTTTTTAATAGTGTATTGAATGAGCAGATTCCAATATAAAATTAATTTACTTCCTTTATCATTCATCAAACTCTTCCTAATGTTCTTTTTAGATTATTTTAATCATCTTCATCTTATTTGTCTTTGTTTGTTTTTTTTTTACTACTTTTTTGCTATATTTTCTGTCAAAATTAAAAGACACGAAGAGAGAGAATCACAATTCTGCTTGCATAATTCCTAAACAAAACACTAATCAAAAACTAAATAAAAAAACTAAGTGCTTATACTCAACTACTTACGTAATTAAACTCTAATCTTGCTAATTTAATGTTCTAAAAGCTATTTTTCATCAAAAGTTTATATTTTAGCATATTTTTAAATCGATCGATTCAAAATGCAATCGATCGATATTGATAATTATTTTAGAGATCGAAAAAAAATTAAATATTTTTTAAATTTTGTTTTAGCTACAGAAGAAAAATTACTTTTTATTGACGAATAATTCTCTTTTTAGTTGTCTAAAATATTTTTTTAAACGCAAAATTAACATAATTTGCATTTACTAATTCCAACCATTAATTTTAATAACATTTAGTATAGTTAATTTATAAACACTAACCTCGTTGCAGAAAACATACGATTAACAGAAAAAACAGCGATCTTGAAAATGGGCAAATTTAGAAAAATATTTTTCGTTTATACTCCTTTTTTCATTTCAAATAAATACGAAAACTGATTGAGAGGCAACTTCAGGGGGAAATGTGACTTTCTACGACTTCGAATTCTAAAGAATTAATTCCCCTTACGTAAATGTTATGAAAAATGCATTACATTTACTTAGCATTGATTAGTTATATTTAATCTTAATAACTTTATTAATAAATTTTAACATTAGTTTGAATAAGAATTAAGTGTTTTTCTCAATTTAAATCATCAATCAATTGCATTTAAAAATAAATGGAGCTAGATATCAATTGAATTTTAAGTTTAAACAAATGATATTTTTTTACATAAAAATTAATCAAAAATTAATCTGTTATTAATCAAAAGAAATTGCTTTAAGATTATTTAACATTTATTAGCTTTTTTTAATCTTATTAAACATTAGTTATAAAAATTCATTTATTTTCTATGAAATAAACATACATTCAGATGAATTTCATTAAATTGACTAAATAACATCTATATTTAAGTAAAAATTTTAACCAATTATTAAATATAAAAATAAATTACTTTTTTTTATTATTGATTAGTTTCATTTAATCTAAATAAACATCATTATTAATTATAACATTACGTTAAATACCAGTTTATTATTTTCCTTAGCTTAAATAAGCAATCAGGTTAATTTTAGTAACTTGTCGAAATAACTATTTTTTAACATAAAAAAAATTAAATCGCGCATTATTTTTGGAACTGACATCGAATTTCCGAGCAGAATTGTGATAGGTAACTTGTAAATTGCCAAAGCTGTATATAGTAGGACTTTGTGATATAATTGATGATGAAAATTTGATTGTGAAATGTTTTTTCCATGCATAAATTATATTTCTGCAAAATCAATATCATTTAAATAACTAGCGTTTCAGTAAATCAATAATACTTCAAAATTATTTATGTGTACTGGTAACAAAAATTCTGAACAATTACTTAAAAAGGGAAAAAAAGAATTTTTTTTTTCTGGAAATTAGAATTGATTGATTTCTGGATATTGTAAATAATATACCCTTAACTTTTTTTATATCTGTAAAGAGCAATAATATATTTTATCTAAATCTGTTTTTAATAGTGATTATCTCAACAATTTATTATAACAAACTTTCCACCATCTTAATTTTGAAATAAAATTCAATTTTAAGCAAAAACGTTTTGTTCTCTATAATATGTATGTTCTAATATTTTGTTCCATATAATCTATATATATTTAATATAACAACTTTATAATTATTACTATAATACTACAGATCTTTCTTAAATATCGTCCTTTTTTGTAGTTTAAAAAACATTTTTACAATCCTTGCAGAAAAGTAAACATTAACTATCTGAAGAAGTCTTAAACGATATTTAATGTTATTAAATAAAAAAATTACAAAAAAAAACAATTACATTATGGAGGTCATAAATGCTTTTAAATGGTGAAATAAAAAAAAAAGTTTATTAAAAAAATTGTTAAGAAATATACCACTAACATAATGGAGGTCATAAACGATGTTTATTAGCGAAATCCACTAAAAATTTATCTAAAAATATTGTTAAATGCTATTGTCCTTCTTTAAAGAGGTCATTAACATTATTTAATAAACAAGTCTCCTTTCCTTAATGACTATGAAAAATCAAAAAAAAATTATTATTGGTTCTGACTATTCGATTGCCTTTAAAACTTTTTTTGATGGCATTAGATTGAAATTAAAAGTAAATAGCCTTCGCAATTCAAATTTCTTTTTGAAACAACTTTTTATTTTTTATCATTTAAACCATTTAAAGTTTTAAAAAAGACATTTAAAATGGCTGGGACTAAAAAACACTCTTTTGTAATTTATCAATATACTATGCATGGAAAAAAAAATAAGATTATGTGATTGTGGTTTTCTAACGTGTGTGAAGATAAAAACAATGAGAAGAAATCGAGGAAGAGTTTTTTAAAAGACTTCGAATGAGTTTTTCTTATGTAAATGAACATGTAAATAATTTATATATTCCTAAACACTCTTTTATGCTTCCAGGTTATGGTGATGTAAATATGTAGGTAAAGGAATGTTTTTAAATCGCACGGTTTCAAGATCAAATATCTGAGTATTAAAAAAGTCTATGAAAAGTGTAGAATGTATAGAGGTAGTGTTTAGTATGGTTAACTTATTTTAAATTATTGAATAGTTAAATAAATGATGATGTATGATTAATCATTGTATTGATAAAACTATTTTGAAATTTTTAATTTATAACGTTTTTTTGATGATAAGAAATTACGTTTCAATTTTTTGGAATATAATAATATAGTATTCCCATTTTAGTTTCATAAAACAATATCATTCCTTTTACACTGTTAACGCATAATTTTATTTTATATTATAAATAAAATACTGTTCGTACTGTTGTTGATATAATGCTTGAACACACTTCGTTGACCTTTTGCTGGCTGTCTGCCAAAATTTTTGCAGATTTAAAAATATTCGAATGTTAAAAGAGAGTGTAGATATTGTAGAACGCTTTTACATTTTAATTTTTTTATCACTCGTCGCTTAATTGAACACCGAAACATGAGAAACCACTTAATAGATCTTTTTAAAACAATCTAATTATCTTCTAGTGCAGTTTACTATTTTTTAATTCCGGTAATATTTTCCATTCCTATAAGCACTTTATATTTACTACTTAGACGTGCATTTTTAGCTACAAAATCTTACATTAAATTTTTTGAAACGTTGCAATAATTTTAAAAAAAAGTTTCGAAATGGTTTATTAAGCGTTAAGACGTAATAAATATTGTGTTATTCTTCATATTAGAAAGCAAAATTATTTGAAAAAATTATGGCTGGGTATTGTTTTATGTGATGATATTAATTTATACTTAACATAAAATAATATTTTTGAAAAACCAATTTTTGAAAGTATCCTTTACCCCCATTTTAAACTATTCATGCATAATTTGGCACATTGCCAGCCGAAGGAATAAAGAAGCATGTTGAATCAGTATAGTTAGGCTATGTAACTTATAGTACATTGTTTTATAACTAGGGCGAATTTCTCATAAAAAAAATTATAAATAAATAAAAAAAAAATAAAAAAATAAAAAAAGCAGTTTTTTTTTTGTGTTCCAAAAATTTGAAACATGTTACAATTTAGTAATCGCATACATATCTCGAACCTTATTTGACACATTCAAGTAGATATTTTTTAAATTATTCCAACAGTTATCGGAAATTATCTCATGTAATTTAATTCTTTCTTGTCTTAGTTTAATTTAAAAATACCGGTGATTTTTAGTTTAGAATCTAGCGAATAAATCAAGTGTTAACTGAAATTATAAAGTTTTCGTGAAAAAAAATGCTAATATTAAAAAACAAATAACTACTTAAAAATTGGTAAAAAGGATAATATAAAAACTTGTAGAATAAAAGGTAATGTGATTTTTATTTTTTATTTTAACTCTAGTTTTTTTATGTAATTTTATTTAAAAATATTTTTTTTGTTTTTTTTTAAAAATCTTTTATGATATAATTGTAACTTGTTTATAAATAAAAATATACTCGCTCTAGTTACAATGTTTATACTATATGCTAAAATAATTAACCATGTGTTATTGAAATGTAATTTCTCAACCACTGGGTGTCTTCTGTCTTTTTTTCTTTGTACTTCTGTTAAATCGTAAAATTAAAGCCAATAAAGTTCGAACAAATCAAATTGTCTCTGTTATTTATTGCATAAAATTACAACACTCGCATAAAAAGATATGTTAAATCTTATATGCATTACTTTCTGACTCAGCAAGGGATTGCTTTTCTTTACATGCCTTTTGCACACACGGTGATTTAGAGGAATAAAAACTTTTTGATGATCATAATAAAAAACATGTGACTTCACTCTTATGAGCGTATTCTTTTTTTCACACACACACACACACACGCACGCACGCACGCACGCACACACACACACACACACATATATTTTATAATAATAATTTGAATAATTATTTGTGCAAAGGCATTNTATATATATATATATATATATTCAAAAGATGACTCTAGCTGTTATGAATGTTTCATAGTGACAGCTGGTTTCAGTGGTTTCAGAGAGGTTAGACATCTGTCAATAATATTCAGTTTACATCGCGTTGAGTTTCATACAAAAACCCTGTTTTTTTAATTTGCTGAATATCCATTTGCGGGAGGTTTTATGTTCCTGCTTTAATTTTAAAAAAAGTGCAGCTAGCTGAAGTGCTTCGAATGCTTGTAGAAGTTCATTGTGACAATGCTCCAACTGATAAATCATGTAGGAAATCGTTTCGACGCTTCAAGAATGGTGAATGTAGAATGGTGTTGCATACTATGCGCTGCTACAACCTGGCAATTCCATTACGGGCGATCGGTATAGGCTACAATTGATTCATTTGAGCAAGAAAAAAACGGCGAAATACGAGCAAAGACATGACAAAGTTAATCTTCTGCATGGCAACGGTCGGCCTCATATTGCAAAAGTAGTAAAAAATTATTTGGATGCGCTCAAGTGGGATATTTTACAGCCTCCGCCGTATTCGCCGGGTATTGCTCCTTCTGATTACTGGTTGTTCCGACGGATGCAGCATGTTTTTGCAGGTCACCGGTTCACTTCTTTCGCAGAAATCGAAAATTGACTCCTAACTTGGATCGCCTCAAGAGACGAGACATTTTTTCGAGATGGGATTAGAAAATTGTCTGAGAGGAGAGAAAAAGTAGTAGCCAGCGATGGACAGTACTTTGATTAATCTGTTCATTCATTTTGTTCTGAAATAAATGCATTTTTGATCACCAAAAAACGGACCGAACTAATTTGCACTCTAATTTGCAATATATAAACAGGAATAAAATTATCAATTGTATTCCTGTTATTGGATAGGATTGAATCCTTTTAGAGTACATGATTTTAACAGTGTTAAAGTGAATATTTTAGATATTGTAGAAGGTATTGATTTAAGACTACAAAAATATAATTATTACACGCTACTACACACTACAATTTTGCCATATGGGCTAAACAATACCTTCCAGCATACACAGATTAACTTAACTCACTTTTTCACATTAAAGATAAGCGAAGGAATCGAGGTAAGCGGGGATCATAATGTAAAGAAAACTCTCTTAATCCTGACAAATTAAAAGCAAATTTTATTTCTAATAAAGAAAAGGATTTTAATAAACATTAAAATATTAAAACAATGAAAGATTTTGTTTTCTCTCTAAAGATAATGACATCTATAAGCTTCAAGATTTTATAAACAACTTTTCTTTTGCTAATTTATGCTTCAAGACTCTTTGTTCCGATCTTGTGAAAGCCAAAATGAGTAAAATTAAGTAAAAATAAACGTTTAGATAACTTATTTTTGTTGTTAGCATTCAAAACTCGATTTTTGATATAATATATTTGGCAAATTTAAAAAATTTGTTTACTTTAAAAAATTTTAACATAACTAAAAGCTATAAATATTAAAAAAGAACTCTAAGTAGAACTATTTTCAATTATAATGATATTAGAAAAACTTTAGGGGAAAATAATATATCCGATTATGAATGTCACGTTGAAGGAGAGAAATATTTTCAATTTGTTGATAAACATTGTAAACATATTATTACTGGAAATTTAAATATAATAGAAAACTTAGAATTAAGAAATTTATTGTTAAAAGGCACAAAATTTCGACCCATTTTCAATAGATAAATTAATAAAAATTCTAAAATACTTCCTTAATGTTTAAAGATATCAAAGATATAAAGATATCATTTGTGTTTAAATATATCAAATAGATTCTCTTTTCCTTTAGGTATGTGTACAAAAGGGAAATAGGCTGTGTATTATGACTTTAAAAACCTTATTTTCAATAATATGGAAAATTCAAATAACAGTAACTATTCAACAATTTTTTTCTAAAATTAACTGCATTTAAGCACCTACATTTGATTAAAGCATTTAAGCAACTACAAAAGAAATTTTTAATTACCCTCATAGACAAAGCTACCAATAATTATGCAGTTTTCTTTAAAATCTTCTAAATTGAGCATTAAAATAAGGAGTGAAAAAATAATAAAAATTTTAAGTTTTGTAATTTAAATAATAATATTATCATTAAAATTTTTTAACTTTCTCTAAAAGATTAAAAATTAAAATTAATAGATAATACACAATTTCCATGCTTAATTATGTGTTCCAAATTTCGTAAAATTCCAATTAAATTTAGAAAAATCACTTGCTGGTCTGAAAATTACTTAACTCAACTTTGATTTCTAAGATGTCTTCAATAGCATTCCCCTTTCTAAATGAAAAGATATTCTTTTGAGTTATTACTATGGTTATAAAAATATCCTTAATTGCAATTTTGATTATTGAGAAATTCTAATTAACATTTGCTTTTTAAAAATTATCTTTACAATGGAAAAGACAATTTTTTTTCAAACAGAGGGACCACCACAAGAATCGAATTTTTCCTCACTTTCAGCTAACTTATTTTTACACTATTATGACAAAAAAATTATACTCTTAATATGAACTTGTTTTTTGATTTACTGATGGTTTAATCATTTTTAATTTTCAAAATTATACAATTTAGCTAAATAATATTTACCCGAGAAATTAATTTTGCTTCGTAAACATGACGATAGTATAAATTTTAATTTTTTGGATTTAAGTATTACATAAGAAAAACTATCTGCATTGTTGACTTACGCGATAAAAGAAAGGATTTTAAATTTAATATGAACTAATTACATGGAATTCAAATGTTTCTAAAAAAATTTATTTAAATACCATTTTTAATCAAATGAATAGAATGAAAGGAATTAGCAATAATATATTTATCCAAAAAAAAAAAAAATAAAACAAGTAGAACAGACGAACTCTTCCAAAATTTGAAAAAAAAAAAGGAATCCAACTAATGTAGTTAATATAAAATCATTAATAAATCATTAATAATCATTAATATAAAATCATTAATAATAAAAAAATAAAACAAGTAGAACATACGAACTCTTCCAAAATTTGAAAAAAAAGGAATCCAACTAATGTAGTTAATATAAAATCATTAAGTTAATTGCATGTTATAATTATTAATAAATATATTAATAATATTTTGTTAACTAAATTTATATATTTATCACGTGCATATCTAATTCTGGCAAATGTGTGATTAAAAATCTTTAATAAAGAAATTTTTAATTTTTTTTAAAAATGTTTTCAATAAATGTTCATAATTTCTCTAAAATCATCAGTATTAAAATTTATTTTTTTAATTACACATTTTGAATTATCCAGCATAATATTATTACCTTGCGCACATCGAGTTTCGGGCAAATCCAAGGTAACTAACAAATCAAACGTGCTTCTGTACTTATACTTATACCCGCTTCTGTACTTGTACTAAGTCTTTATTTTTTGTTCAAATAAAATATATGAGAAAAACAAGTTAGTATTTAATACCTGTAGTAATTATAAAGGAGATTTTTATAAAATTATGCTCTTGTAAAAAAAAAAAAATTTAAAAAAAGTTGAATGCGACCTCAATTAAAAATTAGCCATTTTCATTACCTAAAGTTATTATAAAAAATTACTTATATATGAATATTTGAATCTTAATTACTACAATAATAAATCAAATTCAAATTTCCGTAGGAGGGAAGCTTAATTAGAAAAATCAAAAATAAATCATAGTTTAAAAGGAGATCAAACAATAAATTAATAATAAACTATGGTTTTAAGTGATCTATGATTAAACAATGTGTTTCAGCAATTTCAACAGCATTTATAAACTTCACAAATTGATACGATCTCAATTGATGGAATACTAAAATCATCTCTCGCTCCCTGGAAATAATTTCCTTTAATTGATTGCAATATTTTAATATAGAAACTTAACAAAAAATAGATGGTTATTAGAAAAGTAAAACAGCTTTAATAAAAAAAAGAGATAAAAAATTCTGCATTCAAGTGTTAAATTTTTTTGACTTGAAAAATCGGAAAATAAATTACAATTTTATTTAAAAAGATTTTACCAATTTTTTTTTTATCGAGGAATCATTTATTAATTAATATAAGATCATCTTCAAATAAAACCTCTGCTTGCATGATTACGATGGAATCCCTTTCAATCCCAGGCAAGAGTAGTGTTTAAATATATAGTGCCGACATCTAGTGGCGATTCTAGCCATGAAAAAAAATTGCCTCAATCTTCTTTCATGGGAAAAATAAAAATAGATGATGGCCGCTCGAAAGAAAAAGAAAGAAATGAAATTTATGGTTTAAAACTGATATAAAACTAAATTATCTTTAAATAAAACCTAGTCTGAATTTTTAATAATATATTGATAGAATCCACTTTATTTCCAGTCCAAGGTAATAACAGAGTATATGGTGCTGTCATCTAGTGGCTACTCTTGAAATCGTTGAAGTGAGAATGAAATCAATCCTCTGTAATCGAAAAAATTAAGTTGATGCTGCCATCTCCTTAAGAGAAAAAATACAAAAAAATAGATAAATTTGCAAACAGATAAACATATTCTGAAGTGATCTGAAAAACTTTTGATAATTTATAACCTTTATAAAAAATAAATAAATAAGAAAAAAACATATTATTACTGGCAATTTATACATTATAGAAAATCAGTCAAGCTCGTTATTTTACTCTTTTTTTAACCAACTCAAATGCATCTGTTCAGTGAAAGATTTGTACTACGATCCTAAACAATCGATATGTTATATTGAATATCAAGAAATTTCATTGCCTTTAAATGTACTCTCTTGTCTTGCATCTCTTAAATTTTATGGCCTTTTAAATATACATTTTAAGCACTTCTTCGAACACAATCCATTAATGATTTAGACAAATTTTTAGATAAATGTAAGATTTCTAGTTTTTGGAGCTGGTACGTGTTGAGTATTGTAAAAGACTAATTTTTGCTTTTCAAATTATGCTCTTTTATTAATAAAAAAGAAAATTTCAAAATTATACAATTATTCCTTTTTATTAAAAAAGAAAGTAAAAAAAAAGGAAGAAAAAAAGGAATGAAATACTTTTTGTGCTCTTATGCTGCCATCTATTGAGACTTTTGATAACCGATGTAAAAAAATTAAAATATTATTAAAGCAAAAAGTAACTGTCGAAGACAATGAAAGAAATAAAAATTCTAAGAATATTTCATTATTATTCTGCTTGGAAACTGTTTAAAATTTTTTTAAATAATATTTACTGTAAGGTTAAATTAGGGAATTAATCTTGCTCCGTAGTCATTACGATAATATGAATTTTAATTTTTTGGATTCAAGTTATTAAAAAGAAAGAAATATTATTTGCATTATTGACTAATACGATAAAAGGATTGATTTTAAATTTGATATAAATAAACCAATTGCGTGGAATTCTGATGTTTTTAAAAATATTTATTTAAATGACATTTTTAATCAAATGAATAGAATTAAAAGAATTTGTAGTAATGTTTGTTTATCCAAAAAACAAATAGACAAACTTTTCCAAAATTTGACAAAAAAATAGATTAAAAAGAAAACAATCAAATTTTATATAAAATCATTGAGTTAATTGTATGTTATAGTTATTAACAAATTTATCAAAAAAATTTTCTTAACTACTTGGCAATGTGCAAATCAAATTCGAGCAAATCTGTTACTAAAAATCTTTTAATATTTAATAAAGAATTTTTTTCAATAAATGTTAATAAATTCTATAAAAATCATCAAATGATGTATATATANAACCGCTAGAGGGCGTCAAAGTTTATGTTCTATATATATCTCTATCTATATATCTATTCTATATATATATATATATAATGTTTGTAGAATTTATTAACTGCACATAAGTTGCAAGTGCATAGGACCCATGATATAGGAATATAGGATTATAACACAAAGGAAGCAAAAAAAGATCACAAAAAACATAAAAGAAATTAAATCAGAGGATTTTAAATAAAAGAAAAAAATATAATTTGTAATATTTAAAAACAGTATTTGAAAAACTTTGAAAAATTCACAAATTAAATAATGAAAAATTAGATAAATTCAATACAGTCTGCCAGAATGACTTTCATAAAAATTATTTATGTCCAAAAATAGTTTTAATAAATAAAATAAGGCGTTGTAAATTTGTAAAATAAATTTTAAAACACTTTCTAAAATTTATAGGCGTTTTTTTCTTTAAAATTCTACTATAACTTTTAGAATATAGTTTTCGTCTCTAATGCCAAGTTCATAGCACGGTTCTACATAAATATTTTTGTCAAAAAATCACAATTTTTGCGATGCATATTAAAAAAGAAACTTATCTATACCGTGTCCCTTGTCAGACTAAAATTCTCAGAATAGAATCTGAAATTTCTGTATTTGACTGCCTTTTCAGGCAAAAATTAATGCTTAAATGCAAAGAGCCGTTTTGGAGAATAATTCTCAAAAATAGTTTTGTCCAATCAAATAGTTTCCATTTCGCAAATTCTAAAACTCCATGCGTCAAATCCGAAATGTAAGACACAGTTCTATAGGATAACTTTCAGTAAAAATAAATTTGCAAAAAAGAAAAAGAAAATTAAAATTTGTTTTGGCAGTAGTCGAAAGTAGTGCACTACAAGTAGTGAAACTACTGATGTGGCTACTTTTTTCCGTAGTTTGTAGTGTAGTGTGCTACTTTTAAGAAAGCATTGTATTGAGTAGTGTGATACAAAAAAACAGTAGTTTGTAGTGATTCCAGGCAACTACTTTTAACGTTCGTTAAGTAAAACTCGAGCGCAACTAATTTTTCGAATTTGATGGGTACAAATCTTCGCTAGTCAATGAAAATGGCAATGAAAACTGCCCTGTGGCAGCAGCTAAGCTTTAACTAGAATTACTTATTTATAAACATTTATAATCGGGCATAACTAACATTTAGACTAGCCATAGCGAAAAATAGATAATCAATCACTTTAATCTCATTTTCACTTGCGAATGTTCAACCGTGAAGCATTCCATGAATGTACACTCATGAACATTTTCGATGTACTTAAATTCTTAGAGGAAAAAGAGCATTAAACATTTAAAAAGTATTGGTATAAATATTCGCTGTCGAAAAGGACATAAAAAGTTGAAGAGAAGTCAAATGAATAAATGCGAAAAAACATGTTTTGGAATAACAAACTGCTTTATGTAAACATGAACAAATATTTCTTAATTATTCCCATACATTATTCATCTCCTAAAAGTAGTGAAGTAGCTACTAAATTCCAAAGTAGTATGTATGCGCGACATTTAAAAAAAAGTAGTTGTAGTTAATTAAATTTGTTACAAAGTTGTTGTAGTAAACTACAAAAATAATGTAGTTTTTCCGACCACTGGTGCAAAGCTTTAAAATCACTTCTTAAAGTGTTCCTTGTAACGTTGAATTTTTTTTTCCAGACAGTTTTGAAACTGATATTTTTCGAACATTCAAATGAAAATGCATGGTTCTATTACACAAAACATTTTCTTTGAAATTATTTTTGTCATAACTTTAGTTATTGATGTCTAAATTTGCAAAATTCCTTTCTAAAGTGTCCTTTTTAATGGACAAAATTTAGTCATGTTATAAATAAAAATGTCAGTTATTCAAATGTCATTTTCCGAAACATTTTCTACTCAAATCAATGATGTATAACAATGCTTTTTAGAAGTCTCATAAAAGATATTTATGCAAAAAAATTCTGAAATTCAATGTGTAAAATTAATGTTAGGTTCCATGTAGTGTAAGTCTTTTTTAAAAGAAATAAAATAAAAAATTTTTAAATAAAAATCAATGCAAATTATGTGTTCCTATTTTTGTAATATGACTCTCATGTGATTGGATTATTACTAGAAACTACTCAGTTCATAGTAGAAATTCGAAAAATTGATTTCTAAAGTGTTCCATTTAAAGCTCATAGATTAGCGCCTTCAAACCTTGATAATTTTGTTATTCGACTGTTATTCTAAAAACCCAAATCTAAATTGTAAAACACCAAATTTTTAAAAAAAAATTAAATTTAAAATCTTCTATAGTGCATTATACATTAAAATCTTATAGAATGAGTCTCGAAAAAAAAAATAACATTTAAAATCTTCTATAGTGTATTATGCATTAAAATGTTATATAATGACTCTCGAAAAAAAATAATTACATTTAAAATCTTCTATGGTGCACTATACATTAAAATCTTATAGAATGAGTCTCAAAGAAAAATAATTACATTTAAAATCTTCTATAATGCATTATACATAAAAATCTTATAGAATGATTCTCGAAAAAAAAATAATAAAATAATTACATTTAAAATCTACTATAGTGCATTATGCATTAGTATAAATTTGAAATCTACATACTGCGCAATATCATAAAATTTATCGTATTATATGTGGTTAAATTTTCACACATAAACCTTGACAGCAATATCTGAAAAAGCAATTGCTCAAGAGCAAACATATGGTACCATTTAACAGAATAACTTCAATAAAAAAAATATTTCTATGAAAAAAAATTATTAATTTTAAGAATGAATCGGTGAAATTGATTTCTTAAGTTTATATTGCAATGCTTAGTTTTGCACAGTTTCATTATTTAAAAAGAAAATCTTATAAGTCTTATAGTCTTATAATCTAATCTTATAATCTATATTAGTCTTCGTAAACTTTAAATGTCATTTTTTCAAAAAAAAGTGTTCATTTACTAGGAAACAAAATAATTTCTTCAATTTTAAGGCTTGATATTTTAACAGCCTTTATTAACCTTCTTAAAGTAATGTATTTTCTGATAGAAAAGAATTTTATTTTCATCTTCACTTATGGTTTTCAATACATTTAAAGATAAACCCTGAAGTTTATGATATTTTTTTTAATACGTTTTGCTACTATGTCAGAAAACTAAAAAAAATGCCATAGGTATGTATTTTTTAAAAAAAACAAACAGTTTAATCACTTAATTTTATCGGAGCTTAAATTTGTATAAATTCGTATGTATTAAAAGGAATTGGGATAGAGAGTAAAATAAATAACTAAGCAACAAATACGAGTATATAAATACATTTATTTCACAGGTAGAATTTAGTTTTCCAGAACTCTAGAAAATCTGAGGAAAAAAAGTCATTTACAAACTCAAAATGTGTGATAAAACATCTAAAACTCTATTTTTTATTGTGAAAATGCATTTTAAATTTCTTCTCTTTGATCTTTAAAGACCCTTTCTTGAATTATTTCAACAACTAACATCTTCCACTTCATCTAATTCAAAGGGTTCAAAACACCTAATTATTATGATGAATTAGTTATTGCGTCTGATTTTCTTTTTCACTCGATATGACGTATGTTTAGTCTAATAAGACTTACAACCGAAGTACCCGAAGTGTCACTCGACAATCACATTAATTTTTCTTAAATAAATACAAGGAAAAAGTGAAAAAAATATTTCGTATTGACATTGACCCTTACTATAGATCATTTGATTCTCAACCGGACTGGTGTTGAACCACGGATTAATATTTAGAATTTATATAAATTTTATTTACATTAAAGTAGGTTTGGGCTCAAAATACTTTTTATTATAGAGAGTAAATGAATAGCAAGAAACAAATTGGTCAAAAAAAAAAAACTTTTATTGTCACAATTTCGTATTGGTAAAAATTATGTAAATTGTCCAAATTATTTACCCGGTTCTTCGAATAAATAGGGTTAGAAACTATTCTTAAAATTATTGGCTATAGAATATATACTACAGAGTATAGGGTATAGATTTCCTTTTAACTTAACTACTTTTGCAGTAATTAGAATATTAAGTCAATGGGTATGGGCTCGAGCATCGTTTCAGACATGGGTATTTTTTTTTTCTTCGTTGGAATTTACCTTTTCTTTCGCCCGTCAGTGTGTGAGTGTGGCCTGATGTATACGACGTGATTGTTTTCAAATTTCTCAATGTAATATGCAAAGTGCTGCTCTACTGTCTTGTAGTCACGAGATGAACCCCCGACGCTGGACGTGTTTGAAGCGGTCGCTAAGGTAACAGACTGAACTGTTTATTTTTATGTAAAAATAGCGATTCGGATTTGGTGGTCGCTTCGAACTATCAATTTTCCATTTGGCAGTTGGTCTTTAGCTAATAAATCAGCAAAGTACCCAGACACTAGTTCAGCCGTCACAGGACGACTAAACTCACAAAAAAAGAGTGCACGAAATTGTTATTCTTGATGTTCGGATACAACAGATGAAACAATTAAAAATTAAAATTCCAATTTTGTCGCAAAAAAAGAATAAGAAATTAAATGCACTAAGCTTAAGTTTTCCACAAAAACGATTTAATTTTGCCTCTTGAAAACATAAAAAATCTTTTGAATCAGCTTCAAAATATTTTCGCGAACATCTCTCATTTGGCGAGATTCAATTTTTCATTTAGCGATCCTCAAATTCTTTTGACGAACAGCTTCAAATTTTTTGCCAAGAACTCGATTTTGAATAGTTGGTACTCTCGCAGACACTAACAACACTTTAAGTAATCAGTCGTTAATTAACCAGAAATCTTTTAATACGTTTGTCCTGTGTTTCTTAATTTTAGTAATTAGAAGCAATAAATGATTAAGCAAAATTGGACAGAAAGAAAAAAAACTGCACCAATGCACAGTGTTTATGAAAGAAAGTATTTACATACAAAAAATCACCTGAATATACGAGTGACACTTTGGGTAGCCATCTATTAATTATTTTTAAGGAAAAATAAATAAACAAACCATCAACAGGAATTTATAAATAAAACATTTCATATCGAACAAATTCAATTACTCTTTAAAAATCTGTTCACATTTACATATTAAAATAAGAAATAAACCGGTTTTAAAAATCTGTTCAAGTTTTCTTGAACTAGTGGATCGATCTGGCAAGTTTTCTGAAAGGCAAGAGTTCATTGTGCCTATCAATGTAGGGTTTGTTATGCCAGTTTCGGTACTTTTAAAGTACGGCGACCCATGCCTCAAAGGGACTAGAAGAATTATTTGAGTTTTTATTTTTGCACTGGTTGAAGGAAGGGGTGTTGAGCTTAGTCTTTGCCATTCTCTTCACCCATTTCTTCTTCTTCTTCCTCGTCTTCTACTTCCGGGGTGCAGGAATGAGAACAAGAAGAAGAAGATTCGGGTTGGGATGACGATCCATTAGCCTTGCCTTCCTTGTCTTTGGATTTCCGGTTGGGGCAATCGGCGATCAAATGATCGGTAGATTTGCAGTGGTGGCAACGTTTCGGCTGAGGACCCAGGCTGCATTTGGCTGCAATGTGGTTGGCGAATTCTCCGCAATTGTAACATCTGAAACAAATTTAAAATCGAAATTTAATCTTTCTACAAGTCATCGAACAATAGAAAGCACAAAATTTAATATTAACACAGTAAAACGATTGAAAATTTAATATTACCGCAGACTAACATATGAATAATTACACATAGAGAGCACCGTGTATAACTTTTAATTTTCTGATTGAATTTTTACTTTTTCTGTCAATGGCTCGATCTGGATAATTCGAGGGCCTAACCTTAAATATGCAAATTAATTACCGCAGACGATAATTTAAAGAAATCAGAAATAAAAACGTACTTTCTTTGAAAAAACGTACCTTTTTTTCGACGTATTTGGATTTTTGACCCTCGAAATATGACTTACAAGGAAGGGGTAGCCGATATCTGAAAAATAAGGCTTTAATTGTTTTAGTAGGGGATCAACCGCAAATTTGAACCCCTTAATGTTAATTTCACTTTTTGAGTACTTCGCTATAACTTGAGTGCGTCCTAAGTCAACCGAAAAATTCTTACACAGGCTTGTAAAATTCGTTTATACTAAAATAATTCCATTAAAAAAAATTTTTAATAAATATTTATTATTATTTTATTTAATTATAGTAAAATAAAATGTGTTAGTAAGGTTTACAAATATTACAGGAAGTAATTTTATGTGACAACATGCAAAATTTGATCAACATCGATCTAATAGTTCTTGAGAAATCAAATATGATATATATATATATATATATATATATATCATATTTGATTTCTCAAGAACTATTAGATCGATGTTGATCAAATTTTGCATGTTGTCACATAAAATTACTTCCTGTAATATTTNGCTGAAATGACAAAAGGGTGGAGATATATATATATATATTAAATTGGGTAACTCAGAAACTCTTCATATAGTTAAAATAGTTATATAGTTAAAATAGACCGATATAGTTGAAATTTTGTATTTTGTTATTTAAGATTACAAAATACTTTAAAATGATGTAACCGTAAACCATTTAGATTGAGTTTTCGTACGTCAAAATCTGATCTCTTGATCAAAAGTAACTCAAGAAGTTCACTTTTTTCCCCACTGTTTGATAATTAATTCTAATGCACCTGTTGCACTCGAAACAATTGAAAATTTAATATCATCACAATTGTAACTCATGAAACGATTATAAATTGAAAATTTAATCTCAGCCCAGAATGCCTGAAACAATCGAAAATTTAATGTCATCATAGATGCAGCGCATGAAATGATTGTAAAAGGAAAATTTGCAGACCCAAATTGGAACAGCAAAGTATTGCAACAGCAAAATTTAATATAACAGCAAAGTAAATAATTGTATTGACCTCGTTACTACTAAATTTGTAAAACAATAGATATATTTGCAAATTATAGAAATTCACATTTTTGCAAAACAGACTAATTATTTAAGAATGATTTTTTTTTTATTGTTTGAAATACAAATGAAGATAGTAGGAAAAAAAATTTCAGATAAAATGAAATTAAATTCAGATTAATGAATTCAAGATTAGTGATTGATTAATGAATTCAGATAAATGAATTTAAGATTAAGTTGCTGCTGCGTTTGTTTGGAATGTTTATGTATTTTTAGTAATGCATGATCTAAATCTTTCGTACAGGGTATAATCTTTCGTAATAACGTCACACATTCGTAACATTTGTAATAACGTCGCACATTCGTAACATTTGTAATAACGTCACACATTCGTAGCATTTGATAATAACGTCACACATTCGTAACATTTGTAATAACGTCACACATTCGTAGCATTTGTAATAACGTCACACATCCGTAACATTTTCAATAATGTCACACATTCGTAACATTTGTAATAACGTCACACATTCTTAACATTTTTAATAACGTCACGCATTCGTAACATTTGTAATAACGTCACATAATAGTCTTTAAAAAATAGTCCACGAAATAGTGTACCTGATTTTTCTGAATCTTTTTTTAGACATCGGCCTTCTGTGTGATCCTTTGCAGTCCTGTTTTTCAGGTCCGGTGACAATGGTGGCCTCGAGTCCTTTATCTGATACTTTGCAGTCGAATTCCACTTCTTCCTCATCACCCAGACTGCGGAAACCCGGCATCTGAATGACAGACTTCAAAGGAAAACAAAACATTACGATTAATTGAGCTTATTCAATTGCTTCCATCGATATAAATTATTAGGACTTATATAAAAAATAGACACAAATTATAGACATTGATACACACTAAGAAAAAAGTATGGTCAAAGCTATAAGAATATAGTAAAGTTTACCGTATTTTCGGCTCTATCAGAACACCAAAACGCACGGTATTTTTTTTTTTTTTTTTTNTTTTTTTTTTTTTTTTTTTTTTTTTTTTTTTTTTTTTTTTTTTTTTTTGCGAAAACTATAAAACAAAGTTTTACATTGTAGGATAAAATGAGGTAAGAGTTGTAATATTTGGTAAATTTTTCATATTTTAGAGCATGGCATAAAAATGATTTATTCGGTTAAATTTACTTTGCAGTTTTGTATTTTAACTAACTGTTATGTAATAAGGACGGATTTTCAGTAAACTGTTCCATAATAACGGAAAAATTACCAAACGAATGGTTTAAATACCGTATATTTTAGTTTTTATTAGCCAGAATTATGTCATGTTTTTTTTTATTTTATCAGAAATGTCATTACCATACAGTACGGTAGTGAGCGCGTATTTTAATATCAGTTAGCTTATGAGAATGTTCAGGAGTTTTGTCACTTTCTTTACTAATTTAGGAAAAAAAAGCAAATTCTTATTTACCATGCTTGGAAGCTTTTCTTTCTGACATGCATAAAGAAAATTATTTCTCGAAATGTCTTTCTGAGATGCATAAAGACATTTCGAGAAATAATTTTGAGAAAATTAAGCTCTTTATGGGTTTTGATGAGCATAAAAATTGTTTTTATTAACTTTCTGTGTATTTACTTGATTCGTAACATGTGAAACCGGAATGTATTCTCGTAATATGTAATATACATATTCAAAATTCCTCTGTACTATTTCTTCGCGTGCTTTGCAAAATTTTTTGTCGCATTTTGCCCAAGTTCAGAAGCGGAAATTAAATTTAAAAAAATTTAAATTATGTGAAAGCCATTCATGTAAAACTGAAAATATAAACTTTTTCACAGCAAGTCATTATCCTCATTTTTTTAATAATTCATATAATTCAATATTCAGTTCATATAATTCAATTTCCAATTACAAATTTTGAACCACACAAAAAATGAAAGCATGCTTTTGTTTGTTAAGATAAATAATCTTACATTCTTGTGTGCATTTTTTGTGCATTTTTTTAGACGTCAAGATAACGAGAGAAAAGCAACTTTTTCAACAAAAATGTAAGATTTTATTTATTTATTTTATCGTTGCCTTAATGTTAAGGTATATCTTCACTTTTATCTGCAATAAACAAGCAAATATAGTTTTATACGATACGCATTCAATGAATTACAAGTACGCAATGCAATATTTAAGCAAATCACAAGATTATAAATTAATATATTTTATACGGCATTTTACTTTTACAAATTGTGTCTATTATGTATTTTGGTAAATATTCTACGAATGCACCGTCAGTATTGAGAACAAGTACAATTTAACCAAATAATTTTTGGATGCTTAACTTCGTAAAAAATTATTTCATTAACACGAATCTTATTTTTAATGTGCGTAATTTGATAATTAATTTCTCATTAAAAATATTCTAAGATACTTTTTCAAGTATGTGATTCAATAATATTTTATTTTACTGAAACATATTTTGTGTACTAGAATGATATGCATATTATACTATATTTATTCATTTAAAATAACCACAAACAAACAAATTAACCACAAATAAATGAATATAAAGCTAGTAAAAAGCTGTCATTGTGGTGAAAAACAAAATTTAGTAAAATTGAAAAAAAAAATTCTAAGTATCCCGAAATGTACCTAAAGTTCCCTTTTTTTTAGGGGATAACAAAGAAGTTAATTTAAAATTTTTTTAAATAATATAAATCAAATTTTAGTTTTCGAGTTAAAGAAAATTTGCAGAATTTAGAGTACACGGGGAAAAAATTCTGTTAAAATTACTGTTCTGTATAACAATAACATTTCTGATATAAAAAAAAATTAAAAATCAAAAAATAAATAAATAAAAGATAATTCTAGTTTAAAAATGAATCGAAATATGCGGTTTTTAAAGTATTTATATTTTTCCGTTAATTACATGAAATTCTGACTTTATTTTCAATTATTTGAAATTTGATAATTAATTTCTCTTTAAAAATATTCTGAGATAGCTTTTTTAAGTATGCGATTCGATAATATTTTATTTCACTAACACATATTATTTTTTGTATTAAAATGATATATTATACGATATATGTGCATTTAAAATAACATAAATTGTCTCCAATTGTTTTATGACTTTTTTTGTTGAAACAAACAGTTATGAAGTTATCACAACGGATTCTTCTTTGCTGAAATGACAAAAGGGTGGAGTTGCATATGAGCTCCGCCCAGTTGCTATGGAAACACATCCACCCACGCTCTTGAAATAGGTAAACAATGGAGACATTGTATGTGGAATATATTATGTGATCGAGGTATAAAAAAATAAATCGCTTCCATAATACAACTGTCACGTTTGCTTTCCGTAAATTTGACATATTGGATGTGTCATTTCTGCCACAAAATGAACAATTTATTGCAGCAATTTATATATAAGTTCTCGAGAAATATAATTTATTGATTGAGTATGTAATGTATGAATTATGCTTTTCGTCTCTGAATAAATTTTAAAATGTTGAGAGACATTATTCTTTCGAAGGGAGGGATTTGTGAATTTTTAGAATTTTCATATTGCTTCACTTCCTTCGAAATTATGACCCGACTGGAGATTTCAGAAAAAATTATTTGTTATTTTCTTAAAAATTTAAAAAAGTTGAGTTTAATTTTATCACATTTATTTTCAACTAAAAAAGATAATATTGATTAGAAAATCTTAAATAATTGAAGGTTAATGAATAAGGCAATATACGAGATTAATGTTGTTAAATAAATAGAACGCGAGAATGGAAGTTAATACTGATAAAATAATATTTAGATTAAAATTTTGCATAAGAAATATTGCATAAGAACAGAATTTACACAACTTAAAAACAATTATTTTTACAATAATTAACTGCCATGTATTCTCGAGTAAATTTGAAACCGTAAAAGTACTTTTAAACAGTCTCGAGTACTTTTAAACAGTAATTTTAAAGTATTCTAATGTATTTCAGTTTAGTAAAAAATTAAAACAAAAAAATTAGGCGAACTAATTGACAAAATGCTTATATTAAAAACAATGCTTTAGTTGAATACTTTATTATGAGTAATATTTCATACATCAAAATACAATTGCTTTAAATAAATTATCTTACAGCAATAATGCATAAATTGTATAATAAATGAAATTTTGTCTTAATAACGTTCATATTTTATTTTGCTAACTCAATTTTAGTTTCTTTACTTTATTAAAATTAGTTACTTTACCTTTTTCTTTGCTTTATCAAAATTAGTTGCTTTAACTTTAATTTCGTTATTTAAATAAAATTACTTTAGTTTCAATTCCTTGACGTTATTAAAATTATAGTACAGTTTCCTTACTTCAATAAAACTACTTACTTTACCTGAATTACTTTATTTTTATTGCAGTACTTAACTTTAATACTAAACTTTTAATTATAACCATAGCTAATAATGACAAAAAAAGATAACTTTGCGAAAAACTATTCTATAAATAATTTATTTCCAAACCATTTTCTAATTTTTGACTGGAAACTTTTATTTCGTTTAAAAAATTTTTTACCAAAATGTAATTTTAATAAACGAGCAATTTAACACCAATAGTGTAACTTGAAGGAAATAAGAATAGATTATTTCCGTGCTTTGACTTTCATTTTGTTTAAAATATGGCGTCCTCACTCAAATTTTTCTAATTTTAATAGTTAAGAATTGTGAGAATTTAAAGTTAAACAAATGAAATTTAGCTTAAAAGTTCTTCACTTCTACTTTTTAAGTAATTATTTTTGTACTATTTATACAGAATTTTGAAATCTACTTATATTATTTAAAAGTTGCTTTTTGTATTCTTTCTTAACAGTATTATTTGTTACGCTATTTGTAGTTGTGGATGTAACATTTGTTTTCTAATTGTAATTATAAATAATATTTCATTTTTTTCATTTAATTATGTTTGTAAAATTTAATTATAATATGACATTTTAATTGCGATGGTAAAACTAGTTACAACTATATTTTTTTGCGTAAATCAATGAACGTTTTGTTTTAAATTCTAAATTAAATTCCTTAAATTTATTTTTCTTTCTAATTGTAAACTTGTTTAAATATTACGTTTTATATACCTTAGAAATTATTAATATTATTTAGAGTAGACTTTATTATGAACTTTTTAGCATTTGATATTTCTTTTTTGAAAAAGAGTTGTTTCCATTGAAATATGAATTGTCCATTGATATATAAATTAATCGTTATCATTAATGTAATCATTAATTTTATTTAAATTCGATTTCACTTTTAAAAATATTGAAACTCCTTTTTACAAAAATAGTTTCTTCCATTTTATTTACATTATTTAAGCAAAAATAAAATTATTTTTAAAATAATAGCCTGAAAACATTTTTCAGTTTTGATGAAATTTAAATTTTTCCAAAAAATATTTTCATTTTTTGAACAGAACAGAACGGAACAAAATATTCTAATATTATGAATATTGCAATTTTTATATTCTAATATTATGATCATTATATTAGTCATATTAGAATAATTTTAATATAGCTATTATAACTATTATAATATTATGATTATTATATTAGTAATATTAGAATAATTTTAATATAATTATTATAACTATTATAATACTATGATTATTATATTAGAATAATTTTAATATAATTATTTTAACTATTATAATTGTTCTAATATTATGATTATTGTAATTATTCTAATATTAAAAGAATATTCTAATACTATGAGCCACTCAAAATGAATATTACAACATTCCAGACCAACTAAAACGTATTTTATAATATTTTGAACTTAACATAATTAAACTTTTTAAAATTATTTTCTAAAACAATCACCAACTTATATATTACGAACTTATTTTATTTTAAACTAAATTGCTCCCAAATATATGCTTTGCATAAATGCGTTAGATAATCTTTTAAAAAAGTTATTTCAGTTTGCAGAACGTAAAAAAATCTCATTCGAAATTTGAATGAAGACAGTCCTCTCACTAACAATTCATAATTTATTATCCAACCATATGTTTTCACTTAAATCCACAAACAGCAGTTTCTGGCTTATTACAGTGATTAGTATCCACTTCTACACGATGTTAAGTGATTATAAATCGTTCTTTCACACGATTCCTTATTATTTTTTACACCATCTGTGTTTTATTTCCATCTTCCCCCACCTGTAATTTTATTCGTTTCGCGTAATGATAGCTTTTTCTGTAATTGACTCCCATCATAATATATCATGTTTTCTTTTATATTTTCGAATACAATCAACGTTACTGCCTGACGTAGATCGAACTTCTGGAACGCGTATTGATAAATGGCAATATTTTTACACTGAAAAAAAAAAGTATGGTCAAAACTACCCGAATAGAGTAAAATTTAAAGTGTTTCTGGCTCTATGGGAACACTGAAACGCTTGATAAATTTTACAGAAGTGATTTGGTAATGATTTTATTTTATTTTATAACCGTCGTTGAACAGCAGACCTAATTTTTGGGTTTACTGCTACTAATGTTCAACTCCATAGCCTTGTAATTTTGAGCCCAATCCAGAAGACAAGGAAACTCCTGCATCAGGTATTGGAAGAAATTTGTCATCGTGGAGGACTTATAGATGGAAATAACTCGCGTTTTCGTTACTTGGAGAGGAAGACCACAAGAACCTTCCACAGTTAGTATTTATATCTTATGTCAGTCGCTGAACAGCCGACCCGATTTTTTTGGTTTTGCGACTGCAAATGCTCAACTTCGTGGCCTTGTAATTCTGAATCCAATCCAGAAGACAAGGTAACTCCTGGATCAAATATTGGGAGAAATTTGCCTTCGTGGACTCTTTGATGGAACAACCCCCCTCCCCATTTGCGTTATATGGAAAGAAAAACCCCAAAAGCCTCCTACGGTTAGCCAAGGGTACTCTAACCCATGATCCGTCTTTCACTGTGGATCTTTCGCGTCAGCACCGGATGCGGAATTCGTATCGACCAGCCATCACCAGGATCGAACCCGGTTCACCTCATTGGAAGGGGAACGCTCTATCCCCTGAGCCATTGAGGCTCTGGTAATGATTTTAGTAAAATTAACAATAGACTATAGCTTTATAATACGTGATAAAATTACCACAATGCTCAATTTAAATTTAAAAAGTAAATTTATGCTAAAAAGTAAATTTAACCAAATAAATTACCATTTATTTGGTTAAATTTACTTTTTTGCATTGTATTTCTTACTAAATAAGTAGTAATAAGAACTATAAATTTGAAAACCAGAATTTCACAGTTACGATATAAACAGAAAAAATAACAATTGAATGGTTTAAGTACCGTATATTTTGGTTTTTAATATCAGTGTTATGGTTTTCTTATGCCAGAAATTTCATTACTATACGAAACCAAAAGATTTTACCAAAAAATTTCTTCAGTGCGCCACTGTCATTTGTGTGGTGCGTGGCGATTTTCTGATTTTTAACTTTGTCATCTAGCTGCGAAAAATTCATATCCTTGCTGACATTTGGGTAGAATTCAGCTAAATTTTAGCAATTACGATGGCTCACTTAAGCCAATCAGGAGCCTGTATTTTTGTAAAATATCATATTTTGCGATATGTAAAAATACAGGCTTTTGATTGGCCAAATTTGTCCATCAATTGATGGCCGAATTTGATTGGACAAATTTGATCAATTTTCCATTAATTGATGGAAAATTGATGGCCATTTTTGATTGGCCAAATTTGCAAAAATTCAGCTGAATTCCGCACTAGAAAGCCATGGATTTACGAAACATAGATTTCTTGTGTTCATACGATAGATTAATGAAGAAGTTAACATAAAACAGGCGGATTTTACACTATATTGATATCTTGTTTAAAAAAAGTTCATTAAAGAAGGAAACCTAAAATAAACTTTTAATTTGATTTGGAGATTCCTTCTGATGTGGGGTCCGGGGCAACTGCCCCTGCTTTTGTCAGGCTCTGAAACGGTAATCTTTATTCCATTCTAATTGGTCTTTGATTCTAAGCAACTCACTATGCAGCTCATTTGCAAACTCAAAGTTATTGGTGCAAAGTTTGGCGAATTAATTTCATAGCTTCAGTTGAGTAGTAACACAAGCTCTAAATGCATTCTTATTGTTTAGCATGGTTTGCGGCGAGGTAGTTTGAAATCAAATTCGCATTTCATAGTAATAATATTCTGGCCATTTCATTCTGACAAAATAATTTTTTTAAATTTTTTAAATATTTTTTGGAGATTACCATGAATTTTTTAAGCAGGTAAGATGTGTAAGCAGGCAGGCATGCAAGATTCTAAAAAACGAAGAAGAAAAAATACTCTAGTAAAAGATTCTGATGTCAAAATTTGCCACGTTACTTACTACGAATTTCCTCTTTACGATTTAATATTTTCAGCCAAAACAGCTTGTTTTCAATAAAGAATCAAAATTAATAATATATGTCTTTAGTCAACGACATTTTTAATAGTAAAAATTTTAAGAATATGGAAATTGATTGTTTCTAATGTACAGAGCAAAAAATATATATAAAGAAGATTTTCACTTAATAAGTTGAAATGTAATGGTTTTAAAGTCTTACCTTCAATACATTAATTCTTTTGTGCAAACAATCGATTCAAAATTAAACACTAAAAAGTACTTTCTCTAATTTTAGTTTAACTTTTTTAAGATTACTTCATATTTTTGTCTTTTAAAATGTACAGTGATAAATATTGTCCAAATAATTCAGTTATAAGAGGGGTCGGAAGTTGGATCTATTTAAAGATAAATTTAATTTTGGTATATTTAGTTAGATATCTACAATTTACTAAATGGTATAATGGTAGCCATATTTAAGCAAATCACAGAACTTACAGTCATTTATTGAAAGATAATTTCATGTAAAATAAAACTTACGATTATTCATTATTTAATGACATTTAATTTAATATTAGTCGAAAAAATGTGAACTGTTACATTTTGAAAGCATTTTAAAGTGAGCAACTCTTAACTACAAAATCCAAATTTTGAACAGAACTGGTTTAATAGGCTATAATCCACCGATTTTATTTAAATTTTAGGTTTTGCTATTTATAACTACATTGCTTAAAATGATATAAAATTGTGTATAAGTTACAATCCATAAAAACTTTTAGCAGTTATTCAATTACTCTATCATATTTATTCCTTGTATGAAATTTTCTATGAATAATCGAGTGTTTATTACTGTGTGCTAAAGTCTTTTGATTCACTTAAGTAATGCAGGAAATATGACGGAAATGTTTGAAATTTACGTATAATACTGTGCTAACATCCGACCTTCATCTTTGTATATAAACTATTTGGAATTTCATTAAAAACAATAATTGAAATCACAAACGGCAAAATTTTATTAAAAAGCCTGTCGGACTTCTATTTAACGAACTTTCATTTTGCGAATTTCTCTATTTTGTGAATTTTTTCGAGGAACCAAGAACATTTTGGAAATTTCTTTTTAAAATAACTTCCAAATAGTGAATTTTCTATTTAACGAACTTTTCTTTGAGATCGACTTTCCCTATTTCCCAAAATATTTCAGAACATATTAAACTTGTTAACGCATTTTATGGGGAAAATTACCTTGAATTGATTTTTGAAGACACTTAACTTTTAGAGAAAGCAGTGAAATCCCTTTCCCTTTTTGTTTGCATTTCAAACGAAAATCAAACGTTTGAATTTTCAAACTTCAGCAAAATTTACTCAAACTTCAAACAAAATTAACAGATTTTATCCGTAGCAATTAAACTTATGAACGCATGTGGTAATGTATGTTTAAAATTACTTCTTTAATAAATGCAGCTATAATTTTATCCATAAATTTAGTTTTTTTTAGTTGAAAATGTAGCTAGCATGATAGTGTAACACTGGATGATGTTTTGCTCTATTCTTGCTTTTCATGCAGATTTCTTTCATGGTTAAGATTTATAAAATAAATAGTGGATACTAGTTTACAAGATAAAGGTGTATCAATTGCTATTTTAATTATGTCTAGTGTTTATGAATTTAAAACCTGTTTAGTGTCGTTTAAGTAGTTCAAAAGATGACTTTCTATTTAATGAATTTTCCATATAACGAAGCTATTATCGGGATATAGCGACTTCGTTAAATAGAGGTCTGACTGCACTTGTATCATTGTTACGATGGTACATCTTCATTAGCAGGATAAATACTGGGAGGGTAAAAACACAGATGAATTAATTTTATATGAATATGAAGAGATGAATAGGAAAAACATCTCAGTTTTAATCATCCCTTTAACCTACTGTTGGATGTGCATGAATAAGAAGATGATTAAGTGAATATGAAGATGATTAAATGGATATGACGAGATGAATGGTAAAAACCTCTTGATATTCTATCCGACTTATGAAGGTGTATCATTGTAATTGAAATGATTATAGGTTTTTAATATCATTGTAATTGAAATGATTATAGGTTTTTAATAAAATTTTAAACGTTGTTTTTAATAATGTTTAATTTCATCACAAATAATTACTCTCCTGATTTTATATTATGGCGATATTTCTCAGACCCCAAATTTTTAAGTTTGCAAATCGGAATTCTTTGAAAAAGTAAGTATGTTTATTCAAAGAAATTACGGTATTGGTTCAATTTTGCATTTTAAAATATTATGCATAAAAATTATTTAGAATATTTAAATTAGACACTTAAACCAATAAGACTTTTTTCATATACTTCGGCATTTCATTTTAAGCAACATTAAAAATAATACACACGGAAAAAAATTTCTGGTAAAGTTACAGTACTACATGGTAATAACCTTTCTAAAAAAATTCTGTTTAACAAAACCAAAATGTAATGTATTTGAACCATTCGTTTGGTAATTTATCCGTTCATTGGTAACGGTTTACTTAAATTCTGGTTTCCAAAATTATAGTTCTTATTACCACGCATTTAGTAAAAAAACACAAAACTAAATAAATGGTTTAAAATTATCCAAATAATTGGTTTTTATGCCATTCTCTAAGGTATCATGCTAAAATTACCAAATTTTGATAGTTTTGACCATATTTTTTTTCTCAGCTCAAAAATAATTTCGATATTTATTTATTTAATTATTTATTTATTATGTGTTCTAATGGAGCACACATTTAAAATGTAAAACTCAAGTTTTGACGTAATCAAAGCGTCAATATATTATCGCCAATACGGTAAAAAATACACTGTTAGAAATTTCTAGGTATGGAACCAATTGCTGCTACCTTAATATATTGCAAATTTGAACCATATTACAGTATTTTTTTATTTTTTTAAATGACACAAATATTCAATTTGGATAGATGTTTGTACCAAATTATGTTTCAGGGTACCACCATGGGGATTTAATGCTGTATTAATCTTTCTGAGAGTACACTAAAAAAAATTCCGAATAAAATTACAGTAAAAAGTACTGACACCCTGAGTATATATATCCCAAAAATCTATTTTATTGTAAAATGAACCTTAATCCATTAACCTTAAAACTTTTTACAGTAATTTTTCCAGTAATATTTATTTAACTGCAGTGATACTGAGATTTTACAGTAAATTATTATTGACACTCAAGCTGCCAGTATTTTTTACAGAAATCTTATCCGGTATTTCTTACAGTGTACATACTCATGGACTTTATATCTTCCATAAGAAACTTGCAATTTATAAATACTATATCTATTCTTGCGTAAAGATTTATTTTTTTTTGCTAGGAATTTCATTAAGCTCAATTAATAAAGTAATAAATTTGCGCAAATTGAAAGCACGTTATTAGCCCTTTTTTAACTTATAAGAAATAAACAGCTTAATTTCAAAGAATGAGAGCAAATTTCAGCACCACATAACCAAAGTATTTTTGTCATTGCTAAATTGAAGCTGAGATATTTAAAATCAGATTCTTTACATTCCGAACTCAAGTTTTGTATATTTTAAAACCATTCTGGTATATTTCTTTAAATAATTACGGAAAATGAGAGTGCTTTTTCGATAAGCTCTCTTTGCTTGTAAGGGGTAATAGATTGTATTTTATGATTTAATCGATCTTTCTCAAAACCTTTGTTTTACTTATGTCTGGCATTCTTGTACACTGCGTTTAAAAAATCTTAGGCGAAATTTGCAAAAAAGAAACTCAAACCGTGCTTCTTGTTCGAAATAAATTCATAAAAATATAAGAAAGTCATTATACACTCATTTAATTAACGTTTTATGTATTTAATAAGCTTTTGAGATTTTGAAAAATTACTGGGTAAAATTTAAATTTAGTGTTAATTGATCTCTAGCACCAGTTTTCCAAATGTTAGGAGTTATAAAAAAAAGACAAAATAACACTCATTATTTTATTCTTATAGATGCATTTATCAAGTAATGCGTCAAAAAACAGAAAAAGAAACGGAAGTTAAATAAACCTCATGCGCTAATTTAGTGCAATAATTCAGGGATTATACAATGAATATTATTGTAAAAATTAAGGTAAGCCAAACTGTTTCTTTCGTGAAATATTTTACCGTAATTTGATCCGGGATTCTTTATAGTGTATAACTCACTATCAGGTTTGAGCAGAAGTTTCTTGAATATAAGTGCATCAGAAAAAAATAAAAATAAAAATTTGAAAATAAATAAATAAATAAATGTAAAACTAGTAAAAAGCTGTCATTGTGGTGAAAAATGAAAAACAAAATTTATTAAAATTTAAAAAAAAGTTGTTAGTATCTCAAAATGTACCTAAAGTTACCTTTTTTTGTGGGGGATGACAAAGACGTTGATTTTAAATTTTTTTTCATATTATAAATGTAAAACGAATTCTGGTTTTCAAGTTAAACACAATTTGCAGAACAATTTATCATGACTTTGATAAATAAAATGAGAAAAAATAAATAAACGATAAGCTGTCTTCAAAGTTTAAGCACAAGAGCTAAAATGACAACATTTAGCAATCTTAAAATAACCTTACTTGGATATTGACCCCCCCCCCCCCNCCCCCCCCCCCGCCTCTTATTCTTAATAGCATCGAATCTATATTTTTTTATTGAATTAATAAGCTAATATGTTTCTCTAAAAAAGAATATCGTGCTTTCCTTATAATCTATTAAAGTTCGTCAACAATGCGAAATTGCATACCATTTCTATATACTTGTCGGACAAAAAGGCCACAAGCGTTCTCAATCGGATTTAGGTCTGGACTCAGAGTGGCCAATCTAGTACCTGAATATTTTGCTGAGAAAGCCAATTTTTTATAGAGCGTGAACAATGTCTGATTAAAATATGCAATTAGTTTCTCCCTGGAAGTCCTGAAAAGCTCGTTCCTCGCTTTAAAAGTTCCTCGCTTTAATAAAATTATTAATATGATTTATTTTCTCTTGGTGATATTTATTTTGCACTTAGTGTGGTTTATTTTGAATTTTTAAAATTTATAAACACAGAGCTTTTTTTTCTGATATCAAATAATTTCTCACCAAACCATTTAGGTTTCTTACCAGATTAAAAACTTTATTCGCTTCAAAAATATATAATTAGGAAATAATAATCGAACAGTTTCAAGCACTCCAGAAATAGGCACCCATTTTCAAGACTCGCCAGACGGGAATGAGAACAAACAAGCGTTATTTTTATGTATAAAATGTTTCATATTTCGAATCACTTTTTCTTCTCATTCACATCTGGAAAGTCTGAAAATAGGCTTCTAATTTTTTGGAGTGCTGGAAACATGTCGACTGTCATTTCCTATTTATATATTTTAATGTGAATGAAGTTTTTAATCAGGTTCAGTTTCTTTGGATGATTTATTTAATTTATAATTCCATTTTTTCTCTTGAATGAAGGAATACAGATTGAATTTTTGAGGAGACACGCTGGATTGCTTTAAACATCACTATCATAATTAAAATAGTTTCCATATTTCACGATTAGCTTATATTTCCAATCAATTGAATTAAATCTGTCGATATAAGATGCTTTTTAATTACAAATATTCCTTTTAAACTTTACGACATTCGAAAAAAAACTCTTTTTTTCCTATTACGTTATATTTTGAATTTAGTTATTCGAGCTGATAAAAATTAGAAAGTAATTCTAGTTGATACATAACATTTTTTTCTAACACTAACTTCAGTTATTTTATTTTATTTTAAAACCGTTGTTGAACAGCCAACCCAATTTTATGGGTTTACAACTACTAATGTTCAACTCCGTTGCCTTGTAATTTTGAACGCAATCCAGAAGACAAAGGAACTCCTGAATCAAGTATTGGGATAAATTTGCCTTCGTGGAGGACTTTTTGATGGAGCTAACCCGCATTTGCGTTACATGGAGAGGAAGACCACGAGAACCTTCCACGGTTGGCCTAACGGCAAGGGAACTCTAACACATGATCCCTCTACTACTGAGGATATTTTAAGTCAGCAGTGTGGTCGGTGTAAGCCAGATGTGGAATTCATATCGACCAGCCATCACCGGGATCGAACCCCGGTTCACCTCATTGGAAGGCGAACGCTCTATCCCCTGAGCCATCGCGGCTCTGACTTCAGTTATTACTTGTATTATAAAGCTTCATTCTCCTCAAAAATATACAAATTGTAAATAACAGTCGACATGGTTTAAGCGCTCGAAAATAGGCGCCCATTTTTAGCACTTGCCAGACGTGAATGAGAAGAGGCAAAAGTAATTTAACATATGAAACGTGAAGTTGCCATCGAAAAAAATGGAAAAATAAAGTTGAGAAAGAAAACTTTAAAAAAAGAAGAAGAAGAAGAAGGGGAAAAAAAAGAAAAAAAACAGTAAGCGAGATAGAAAAAAGATGAAAAACAGACCAGGAAAAACCACAGTGGCTGATCGGGGCAAATCAGGGCAAAATGCATTTCCACGTACTAGTGAGGAATTGATGTCTTTAACAAGGGACTCTCAGCCACTGAGGTTTTTCGTGTTCTGTTTATCATCTTCTTTCTCTCTCGGCTGCTGTGGTTTTTCTAGTTTTGTTTCTCGCCTCTATTTTTCCATTTTTAGTTGGCAACTTTACGTTTTATATTTCAAATTAATTTTGTTCCTTCTCAATCACGTCTGGCAAGTCTTTCAAATGGGCGCCTATTTTTGGGCGCTTGAAACATGTCCAATGTCGACAATGTGAAACATATCGACAGTAATTTCCAATTTGTATATTTTAGAAACAAATTCAGATTTTAATATCTTACCTCTTCAGTTTTTTAGGATTATTTATTTAATACTAACTTACACTACATATATTATATTTAGCTGCAAGCTGAAGTTAGATATATAATACTTGAAGCTATAAACATTTTTCTCATTCATAAACTCAATTTCATTGCATTTAACTAAATAGAATTTGAAATAAGTAAGCATCGTAGAAGTAGAGCTGGCAGACGACTTTCAAACTTTGCTAAAAAGAATTCCAAAGTGTTGAAAACTATTTACGCGGGCATTCGAGAATTCTTCCTGTCTTCTTTCTTTTCCCATCAGGTATTATCGAAAAATAAATCTTTTCTAGAGCGAAGTCAATACTGCAGAATGTGTAGTGGAGGATTTTAAAATTTGTTAGAACGCATTGCAGTTTGACAATTGGAAACGAAATGGAGGAAGATATGTGTGACGTTTTCTGAGACACGTGACTTGGAGAAGACCTTGTTATCGGATCGATCCGGAGCAACAAGAGCCGGAATTCCACATTTTTGAAGATAAGAGAGAGAGAACGCGTGCCTGAAAGGATGAAAGGGGAATACTGATGCAGTATTTGGAATTCTCTGACGCATATTTAATTGGAAATATTGAGCTACAAGCGTTTAATATTTAAGCTGGAAAATTTATATCGATTTTTTTCCAGTTTTCTCGCTTGATCGTTCGGAAATTAGAATTCAATTTTGATACGAGACTCAATAAAATATACTTATTATTTTTTTAAATAATAAAAAATAGTAGCTTTTATTTTATAAATTATCTGGGACATAAGCTATAAATTAAAAACAAAAAATAAAATTTGTTGATGCAAAAATTTGCATTTCATGTTACAAACATATATTTTGCTTTAACATTATATTTAGTCCATCATTTTAAAATCTTTATTTCTGTACTATGATATATTTTGTTCATCATATTTTTTAAAAATTTGTAATACAATATTATTTCATTAAGCATAATAATACTAAGCATAGTATTAATAAAAACAAAACTGATGGTCCTCTTGTAATTCAAATTAATTTAGATTTACTAAAAATATCAGCTGACAAACAATCAACAATCTTCTCTTCAAAATCATTAATTTAAAGAAAATAATAATAGATAATGGGCTTATAGAAACTAAACTTTTATTAAAATAAAACTAAAATAAATAGAACCCTTCTGATTCAGTTAAAATTTCTGTTTTTCTTTTGAATTTATTAAATTTAAAACATCAAAATTAATAATGGGATCATTAAACAACCTAGAATAAACTAAAATTAAAGCGCATTTCCCTCTATGATTTAGAATCAGTTTCAATTTTCTCTTTCAATTCAATAATTTTTAAATATTTAAAACTAGATAAAAGACTCAGTAATAAAACTTTGTTAATAATAAAATTTGAAAAAATTGCGCACTTCTGATTAAATAGCAATTTCAAATTTCTCTTTAAATTTTAAAATATCAAAATTAAATAAGGATACTAATAAAAAATTTTGACGGAACTAATACTTAAATGAATTACACACTTCTGATTCAGTATCAGTTTCTTATTTCCCTTTCAAATTTATTAATTTTAAAATATCAAAACTAAGTTTTTCCTTTAATAACCAACATTAATTGTACTAAAACTGGAATTAATTTCAATCTTTTGGTTCAGTACCAATTTCAGTTTCATTTATTTTAAAATAAAAATTTAGATGATGGGCTCAATAACCAACTGTGAATTTAGGAATGAAATAAATTTTACTCTTCTGTTTTAGTATCTATTTCAAGTGCATTCTAATTCATTAATTTTAAAAAATAAAAATTAGATTATGGTTTCGATAGCTTAATAAAGTTAAAATTCAGCTTGATAAAGTTAAAATTATAATAATTTTTTTTTCTTTTGATTTAATATAAATTTACTTTTCTCTCAAATTCATCAATTTTAAATCAAAAGGTAATGATTTCGACCAGCCAGGATTGCTCATAACTTAGAATAAATTGCACCCTTTTGATTTAATGTCAGTAAGTTTTACAAAATAAGAAATATGAAAAATTCAAATAAATGCCAGAGTTCAAATTTTGTAAAAAAAAATTTTTTTTTTCATGACTCGTAAGATATTAATGAACAATCTGAGAAAGAACTAATTTTGAAAAATCCTCAAGTATCGCTAATTTTATTCAAAAACTTAAAATACTTAAAGCAAGTGGCATTGAATAATTCATTACCATTATCTTCTACATTTTCTACCAGCTATTCTAAATCAAGGGATAAAGTCAACTCTTATTTAGCAGAGAGATACACCCCGAGAAAAACGAGCGAGACAAAAAATCGTTTAGGTCGTTCGTAAATCAAGATTAAGCGTTCGCAAATAAGGTTTATGCGTGTTATTCTGTCAAATAACCTTAATGAGGCGCTAGAAGACAAAAACAGGTGTAAACCAGGAGAAAAACTGTAACACCTTTTTAAGTTTCAGCTAGTATTTTTAGCCTGGAAGAATGTTGGTTTTTTTTTTTTTTGGATTTAAAAAGTATTAAAAAAAAACTATTTCCTTCTATTACTGTAAAATGTTTCATATTTATTTTGAAAAAAATATTATATAATAACAAACGGAAAATCATACCCGTGCATCTAAGCTATTTTTCAATGACAATTCGTTTTATAACAGTTTAAGTTTTTAAGAAATTACTATTTTTTTCACTTTAAGTGCACGGAGAAAAAAATTCTGGCAAAATTACATAGTAATGAAGTTTCAGGTAAAAATAAATAGAATAAAAAAAATGAAAAAATTCAATTATTCTGATAATAAAATCTAACACTACGGTATTTAAATCACTCATTTGGTAATTTTTTCGTTCATAAGCTAACAGTTTGCCGGAAATTCGAGTATTCAAAATTTTAGTTTTATTGCAACACATTTATTAAAAAATACAAAACCGAAAAATAAAATTTTCCCAAGTAAATGGTTTTTATACCATGCTCTAAAGTATCATGATAAAATTACCAAACTTTACCACACTTAAAAAAATTTTATCACTAAATATTGTTGATTATACCAAAATCATAAACAAAGAGCTTCGTTAAAACTACCGAGCTTTTTGGTGTTCCCATGCAGCCTGAAACATGATAAATTTTACCATATTCTGGTAATTTTGACCAGGCTTTTTTTCGTCAGTGTGCAGTCAACTTCTTTCATAAAAATTATTTTATCGCATTGAATTTCACATCACTTAGCTAATTTTTTAAACATGCTTTGTTCTTTTAAATGAAAAGTATTTAACAATTCTGAATACTGTGCAGCATGTTTCTTGCATCAGTTTTAAGTTAAAAACTAAAAACAACAACTTTTATTTTATATGCATTCATAAGAATTTTTTTTAACTATTTTTTCATATTTAATTTAAAAAGTTAAAATTTCCTTTCCCTCTTTATTTTTAATAAAAGATATATTAAGTCCAAAAGAAGGTAAAACGTGTCAAATACCTGTATATTGAATCAACTTTGTTGAAAATTATCGCACATCTATTTCATAAAAGAAAATAATAATAAAAAAATGTTGCTCTTCTTACTGTCAACAGGAATTCGTAAAAATCATTCCATCGCAAGTAATCAAAAATTTTTAATTCTGCAAAAATAATAAATTGAAAAACAAATTATGAGTCTAAAGATAAAAATGCACAAAATAAATGCTTGAAATAATTCATAGGTAGGCCCTGAGGTAAAACATTTTACTTTTAATATTTATAATTTGAGAAAAATATGGTCAAAACGACAGGAATATAGTAAAATTTAACGTGTTTCTGGCTGTAAATGAACACCAAAAAGCTCGCTAATTTTCACTAAAGTGCATTGATAATGGTTTTAGCAAAATTAAACATAAAATTTAGTATTTTAACATGTGATGAAATTTGGTAAATGTGGTAAAAATTGGTAAATTTATCATGATATCTAAGAGCACGTCATAAAAACCATTTATTCGGTTAAATTTTTCTTTTTTCATTTTATTTTTAATAATTGTGTGGCAAGTTTTTATTACAGGAATTATGTTTTTTTCTTCCTCCAAAATTTTATTACCTTATAGTACGGTAATTTTAACACAAAATTTTTTTCCGTGTATGAACGGAATTTTTAAGGCATAATGTGGGAGAGAGAGTTTCATTCTGTTTATCTTTGTCGCTCGCTACTGGGTCGGTCATGAAATTTCAGCACTAAATAAACCTTTATCTATAAGAGACCTAAAAATTTCCTTGTTTTTTAGCTAAGGATTTTTTCGAAATAGTTAAAGCTGTAGCGAAACTTAAGCTTTAAAATTTATTTTAAAATATTTTTTACTACTATAAAGTCTAAAAATATTAAAAAAATAATTGGCTAGCAAAAGCATGAATGAAAGTAAAAATATTAAAAAATAACGGGCTAGCAAAAGCATGAATAAAATAAAATAATCACATAAAAAGATAAACAATAAAATAAAAGCAGACGATAAAATTAGAAGACTTTTTTGGTAGAACAACAAAGAGTTGTTGGTTTCTTTTTAGGGATAAGTTTGTTTTGGAATTTGATTTTTCTTATAACCCGCTACTGGTTCTAGTTCGTTTTATAAGATTTAACTATCCCGTTATGGGTACTTTATATTTATTGTGGTGTGAAATAAATGTTTTTTTAATAAAACAAAGAACTGTTTCTTATAGCTTGATACGTTACATTACCGTGACATATATATAATTTATGCAACAGCCTTATATAATAAGTATGCTGTATTAAGTGCCAGTAAGACTCTAAGACCATGTTTTACTTATTATGGTTGCTTTACTGCCATTATAGGTATTCTAGAACAGTAGAACTACCAAGTTGGCAATTAAATTATAGCCTGAATAAGACCAAAAATGTATTTGTTTACTTACAAAAAGAAATATGGGAAATAACCATTTTAATTTCTGCGTTTCTGCGTTAAAAACTGCTTGGCCAGTTTTTATTCAATAAATGTGCTGCATAAATAATAAAAGCTTTCGATCTCAAAATATTTGAATCAATTAAAACTAAAATCCAAGTCATAAATTGGAAAGCAATTTTTCTAAAAAAAAAATTAAAATCTATGTCAGATACATTCTTTTAATATAAAAAAATCTAAAATGTTTACCTTAGTTCTTCTATCTGAAAGAAATTTCAAAGTTCTTATGAATTAAGCGCTTAGGTTCTTGTCTCGATTAATGCCTTATTTAATATTATATAAACTGAGGGAATATATTTAATATTGAATATTCCTCAGTTTAAGAATTACAATAATTTCTTCACAAAATAGCACCCTTGTTTATACAACTTCAATTAGTTTTTTGGTAAAATTTTTAAATTTTAAATGTTTCTGCAACATTACTATTTTTTTCTAAATTTATTTGTTAAAAACCTGTTGTTTGAAACTCTAATGTAGATTTTAAATAAACATGTTCTACAGAGGAAAAATGTTGTCACAATTTTCCCTTTTTCAATTTACGACACATTTTTCCTGTAACCTTTTCAAATACCTATTCTTTCCTTTTCTGAGATTTTTTTACTAAAGAAGCGATTTTCAGGACCATGGAACCAGGGGAAGGATTTAGCCCTATAAATTGTATTAATGAAAGGATTTGGCCCTTTATAAAATATCAATTTTTATACAATTTTTCTACATGCTTATACATTTTTTTTCTCCTTTTTTACATTCTCAAATTTGTTCCTTTATCAGTCATTTCTGATAATTTTTATCACTTTTCTTAGGTTATTAAAAGAAAAAAAATTTATACGTTTATTTTAAATAAATAATGTAAGTGATAAATTCGTCAAACTTCAAAACTTAAAACTTCCGTCCTTTAAAACATCTTTGATGAAATTTTTGGAAGAAAAAAAATTTGAATCAAACAACATTTACCTTTTGGATAATATCGCAGCTGAAATATCAAATAAGTGATAAAAACAAAAAACCATTATACTTGTATTAATGGAGAACAAAGACTCAACAGTGTAATATATACAATGTATGTTACTTCACACCAAACACGTAACATTTAATACAAGTATCGCAGGTAAATCAATCAATCATGCGCTGTACAGAATTTTCTAAAGCAGAATCCAAATAATTCCGATAACAACATCAGTCCAACTGTGACAAAAGCCATCATCATTAAAAGTGAAATATGAAAAGACACTATTTCCGAATGTTTTATCACCCAGTCTAATTCATACCATGTTGGCGTTGGAATGAAAAACAATACGGCTAAGCTTGGCGGTTCTTTTTGTGTCATTTTCCACTTGAATGGTGATGAATGTAGCCACGCCTATTTTTTTCACTCTCCAACTACAAAACGGAAATCATTTTCTATAGATTCGTCCAATAATAACGATATATGATCCATTCATCAAAACTGTCACACGATTCAGAGCACAAATGACCTCTGTTGGTCAGAAATGGTGTCGTATTGAATATAACCCCCAGACAAAAAGTAATATAAATGGACAGTTAGTACTGGACACCAGTTGTACTTATGCAACTGTGAAAGCTGTAATTAGAAAAACAAAACTATTGGAGTGCGTCTTATACTGAAAGTCTTTTTACATTGTACTAATGGTGAAATGCGTTTATTCTTATTGATTTTAGAGATTTTCAATTTTGTATTCAGTAAAAATTTGCTGTTAAAAATGTTCACATTGAAATATCACATTAAATCTCTCAAAATTTAGAAAAAAAATACTTTTTAACTGTAATAAAAATTAAAAATTACGTAATTATTTGAAATACTTCGTAAAAATACGCAATACTCCAAAACAGATAGATTAAAATTCAATTTATATTTTCGGCACGAGGCTGCAATCAATTTTTCAATGAGATAATTATCTTTCAGTTTGATAATAAATAGTTTGTTGAAATTTATGAGACCACTTTTTAGTCTTCGGATGCTCCCAACCCCCTAAAAGCCTCTAAGGGAGAGAAGCAAGCTTTGATTGAATATTTTCTGATACTCCACTAAAAAAAGAAAAAGTAACAGGTGTTTTTTTAAACGTTTATGTCAAATTTAAACAGACCTTCAATATGTAATGGATATTGTGTTAAAATATTGAAAATAAAACATCATCTGGAATCGTTGGTGGCAAAAAATAACCGGATAAAATATGCCTTTTTTGTGACTTTTAATAAATATGACTTAATGACTTAGATAAAACATGACTTTTTTTAACTGTTTAAAAACTCTGGAAAGGGATTTTTTCTCCGTCAAACATTATTCTGAAACACTTTTCATATGACGTGTAAGCATTATCCGCCCAAACATCCACACTCTGAAAAATTCTGGATCAAATTACGGTAGGTACCCGAATATCCATTTTTACCGGAACATGTTACGGAACAAAAAATCTGATATACCACATTTTTTACAGGTGTAATCACAATAATATAACGGAATATGATAGCAGTTTGAAATGAAAAAATTTGAACTTATTTACGGAAATTTAAGCTGTCTATAAATATAAATATAAACAATTAGAAATTATAATTAAAAATCTACGATTAGAAATTAAAATATTAATGAAGATTAATTTTCTTAAAAGTGACTGTAATTGAAAATTTAAGAATTTTAATATAACAATAGAAATTTAAATACAGATGCAGCCAGAAATTTAACAGTCAATGAAAATTTAAATACGGTTCCTGTTTGAAATTTAAAGGCTTAAATCATTTAATATAATTTTAATATTCATCTAGATTTCTATAACTAATAATTTCAATACTGCGCCAGTTCAAAATTTAAAAATATAAACCAGTTTCGGAAATACAAAATAAGATCCATTAAAAATATAAATCAGTTTCAGAAATATAAATAAAGTTTTTTTTTTAAAATAATACCTACAACTATGTAATAAGATAAATGCGATTATTGTTTGAAATTTAAAACTGTAAATCCATATCAAAATGTTGAATATAAATTCAATTAGAAATTTGAATAAGCTTGCACTGAAAATCTTACAATAGCTACAGTTAACAATTAATTCATTTATCCAGTAAAAATATAAATCAGTTTCAGAAATATAAATAGAGATTACTTTTAAAAAAATACCTACAACTGTGTAATAAGATAAATGCGATTGTTGCTTGAAATTTAAAACTGTAAATCCATTGCAGAAATTTGAATATAAATTCAATCAGAAATTCGAATAATCTTACACTGAAAATCTTACAATAGCTACAGTTAACAATTAATTTATTTATCCTTTTAAATAATTTAAATACATCTGTGACTGGAAATTTAAGAATGTTAATACGGTGGTAAAAACTTAAATGTAGCTACAATTAAAATATTTATATTTATGAATTTAAATGAGTTAATTCTTAAAGATACAGGGATGTAAGATGAAGAAGATTACTTGGTGCACAAAGACGTCAGGTCCCCCGTCCACAGGCGTAATGAAACCCCATCCTTTGGCCACATTGAACCACTTGCATCTACCTCTCCTACGGGATGCCAACGCCCCTTCCGAAGACACTCCTGTACAATAAACAAATACATTTAACAGGTAACTTTAGTTACTTTTTGGTAACACTGATATACAGAAATGTTTCAATCAAGCAAATAATAATGATCAATAAGTATGAATACATTGTAAAAAAGAATGTTTGTGTATCTCAACACCAAAAATAGTGGCAACTAATCTGCACGAAAGTGGAGTGGTGAAACGTCATTACTTTAAAACATTTGGTGTAAAGTAGTTGCACTATTTATTGGTGTTCGGGTAAACTTAATTTTTTTAAAGTGTATGTAGTTTCATTTTTTATTTAATTTTACACTCTTATAGTTTTTATTTATTTATATTTTGTGTTTGTTTATCTGTAACACGTATTGCATGTGGATTAAAAATTTTATTTAAAAAAACTAGCACATTATTACTCGTTACTTTTCTGTAAATGTACTTTCTCATGTAATTTTTTGTTCGTTACCTTTCTTCTTTGTAAGTTACTTTCACATGTATTTTTTTTACCAATCCTCTTTTTCTTTAATTCTGTTTTTGTGCATACATTTTATTTATTGCTTTTTCTTCTTTGTAAATATACTTTTGTATGTACCCTTTACTTGTTACTTTTAAAGTTTTTTTTCTTTTATTTAAAAAACTCTTCTTCAACTTAAATATCTCTACTTGTTACTTCTGCGCATATGGACGCACTGTGTTTTTCATTTTAAATTTCTTTCCCTATAAACAACTTTTAAAAAAAATTTTATCAATACCCAGCTAGAATTTTAATTCAAGCTGAATGTTTCAAGTCAACTTTATTTTTACAAGGAAAAAAATAATCGTATAAATCCTAGTTTCGCTTTCTTTTAACTAAAAAGTAGAGAAGCTTATCAATCTTGCATCATAGATCTTTTTGAGATAGGAAATTTTAACGGGGAAAAAATAGAAAATTTGATTCAAAGAAAAAATTTCTTCTTTAAAATCTTAAAAATATATTTCCGATTCAAAACAAGAGGGCAAACGTGGAATGAATAGTTCACTAAAAATGGAAGTTTCTTAGAAATGTTTTACTTGTCTTTTTAGGAATATAAAAATTAAAATAGTTGGAAAAGAAATGTTACATTTTTATTATAAAAATATATCAGGGCTTGAAATTTATATTACCCAACGTGTTTGTTTAAATATCAGTCGGGGATGAAATTTTTATCTTCCCACAGCCCAGTCGAGCACGAAATTTATAATCTTAAATACACTAAAATAGTTATTAAGCACATGCCTCAAGTTTTGATCATAAATAAAGAGTTTTTAAAACAAACTTAGGGTCTACTTATTTGTCCCTACACTGAGAAAAAAAGTATGGTCAAAACAACCAGGCTATGGTTAAATTAACCATGTTTTTGGCTCCATGGGAACACCTAGAAGCTCTGTAATTTGTACCGAAGCTCTGAAATTATGATTTGGATAAAATTAACAATAAAATATTGTTTCATAATACGTGATAAAATTTGGAAAACGTGGTAAAATTTGGTAATTTTATCATGATACCTTAGAGCATGGTTTATAAGCCATTTATTCGGTAAACTTTACATTTACGATTTGTATTTTTTACGAATTATGTGGTAATAGAAATTATTATTTTGAAAACCGAAATTTCCGTTAAATCATTACTATATGAAAGTAAAAATTAACAATGTGTGGTTTAAATACCGTATATTTTGGTTTTATGAACCAGAATTATGGTTATTTTTTCCAGAAGTGTCATTACCATGCAATACGGTAATTTTACCAGAATTTTTTTACGTGTATTTTGATTAATTTTATTTTAAAAAAGAATATTACTTTTATTTTAAAAAAGTCTGCTCTAATTATTTCGAATAAAAAAAATACATAAAATTTTTAATTTAAATGTAGAAGCAAAAGCAAGAGCGATATCATTTAAATAATTTAACTTCTTTAAAAAAATTGATAGTGCAAGAGCAGGTTATTTTTTTCTCATCTATAAGACTGACTCGAAATCCGGTTTTATTTGATATTCGTATTTCTACAGTTATTTTTTTTCTCTATTAGGTGAAAGGGATTACGTAGTAAAAATATTTTTTATACTGGATATTCATTCATTCTATGAAAAATGTTTTAAGACACGTTAACTTTACATTCTGGCATGTTCTTTGTAGATTAACATACCTGACCGGGCATTTAAAAATTTTGAGTCCTGCCATATATATTAAGACCTAATCTCAAGTGCTTACATAAAATAAACATGCTTCATATCTTTAGTTTTCTAACAGGCATGTATGAAATATTAAAATAATCAACAATTACCATAATTTGGAACATTCAATTTATAATTTCTTTTAAAGTGAAATTCATCTTAATAATTATTGTATTCAATATTATTGTTTTTTCCCTGAAAAGGTGAAAAGGTGATCCCTGAGAAGGTTTTAAGATTACTTAGAAGAAAAAACCTGTAATAACAGTGTTTTTTTTTCCTAAGTAATGAATTTTACTATGATAAAAATTAATAAGTTACGAATTTAAAAATTTCAGTTTCTTTATATTTACTAGACCACCCCATTCAATTTCAAAAATTAATTTTAAAAAAACTAATTCTGAAATCTTTTTAATGCATTTTCTTTTCTTTTAACAAATTTTTAAATCCTTCAGAGAATTTTCAATTTTCATAGTTATTTTTTTAATGTAAGGAATCTTGAAAGATTCTTTCAAAAAGTAAATTCGGGGGATAAATTATTTAAATTCAAGTAAAAAATTGGATAATTAAAAATTAAAAGATCATTTTTGAAATAGATTGCAAAATTTTGATAAAAATTTATAAATCCAAGGCCAACGATGATTGTTTTATCGCTGTAGAAAATTCCCGTTGATTTTCGGAATTTCTCCGTATATTCAACGGTTTAAACCCGTTTTGTTAACAAAACGGTTTTCTCCGTGTTTCAAGCTAATCACAAGCGGATTAAAAGTGTCAGCCGAAATTTTAATTTTAGTCATGCAGTTTCGCTTTTCGTATTATAATTTTTCCTTTCTTTCAATCATTTTACAATTATTTTCTATACTTGGTCTTTTTTTTTTTCGATAATTGTTTTATGTTTTTAGACATCGTATAAATGAAATTGAGATTCAACTTTATTGTCAAATTAATGCGAAACGAGATTCTCACTATCACAGTTTTTTCCTAAAAAAACAGTGCCTCAGGGGACGAAGCGTGCACCTCTCCATGAAGGGACCGAGTTCGAATCCCAGCAACGACTGGTCGATGCCAATGCTGCTGATATAAAAAATTCACATCTGGTGCGAGTACAGATTTACTTCGTAACTTTCACAGAGAAAACTTGCTCCCATATGATAATAAACTGTTGAGATGTCAAATTTATTTTTGTTTTAAAAACTTGTTTTTTCCGGTGGAAAAAAAACCAATCTGATTACTCTTTTTCTACGGAATTTTTGAGAAAAAACTTGTTCTTATATGGTACTAAAAGCATTGAGGCTACGAATTTACTTCATAAATTTCACGGTTCTGCCCAACCAACACAGCGGCTGGTTTAAAACCGTAAAGTTTACGGTTTCTTTTTACAGTGGTTACAATTTTTATTAGTTATTGTTCTTATTAAACGGAGAAAAAAAACAAGGATTAGAACAAAAAATTTAGAAGCATGCAACAATGCATACATTATTTGAATAAACTATCATCATTTGACACTTCTATACAAAAAAAGAGGAAATCTTTAACACCCGCGAATTCTTAGTTCAAGCTCACCTCGAATTGAAGGTTTTATCCTAAGTACATGGGGGAGTATGGTTAGTTGGGGGAATAGAATAAAAGGAGGCCCTCCTTTACGGCACGAGTCTATTCTATTNAATTCTTAGTTCAAGCTCACCTCGAATTGAAGGTTTTATCCTAAGTACATGGGGGGAGTATGGTTAGTTGGGGGAATAGAATAAAAGGAGGCCCTCCTTTACGGCACGAGTCTATTCTATTTCCATTTTCATTTTTTTGAATATTCATTTTCACTTTCATTTTTCAGCTGCTTTTTACTTCCTTAAAAACGTCAGAATCGACCTTTACTTTTTTATATATGTATACATAAACTTACTTTCAATGTTTTTACGAAACTTACTGATTTTATTCTGATTTATTTTAAACATAGATTAGGGATTTGAATAATTTTTCTTTGAAACTATGTGTTTGCTTCAGGGCTAAAAAAAATGGGGGTATTTATGAAAGATTAAGTTTTTCCTGTTATATTTAACGCCAAATAAATTAATTTACTTTCTTTGATACATATAAATATATATATTCATGATTTTTTTTTTTTAGTAGAACGAAATTATATCCTTCTTTCTTAATTCATTTAAAAGCATTAATTCATTAAAAGCATTAATTCATTTAATATGAAAATGGAGATTTTTTTCGCTTCTATGATAGTTTGTTTTTACGAAAACAGTTTTTAAATTTATTCAGAGGTTATTTTTTTTTGTTTTTTTTTTTTTTTNTGTTTTTTTTTTTATGGAAATTATTTTTTTAAGATTGTTCAAATTATATTTTAGGAATAGATTTCACTGTCTTCGCGATTGAAGCCATTTTCACGGACGATATTCTATGCGTAGATGATTCTTTATATAGCGAGTGTATAAAGAAAAGAAATAATGGCAAAAAAGAGAAGAGAATGCAGAAATCAAAAAATTGATATATCAGTTAATCTAATCGCTATTATAAACTTATATTAAACCAATTATTAAACTTATATTACAAACCAACTATTAATTCAACTAATATGATGCGAAATTGAACCGCATATTATAGTTAAAATAATGGTTCAACTAAGCCCCATATAAATATTGCAACAAATTTGAATGATGTTGTGGCTCCCTACACGCGAAAATTTATAAGTGTGTAAACATTAAAAATCATCACTTTATGATACAGACTGAAATTATAGTCAGTGGCATATAAAATATTTTAAATCTGGTCAACATACTTGTGACATAGCCATTTTAAATCATTTTATTAAATTATTATTTACAGTATAAAGTTATTGGAAAAAAATGAACAATAGCCAATAAAATGATATTTCTTCAAAACATATTATTATTATTTTTAAAAATTTAAATTGTTTCGATATAGACGAATAATCAAAATCAGACAACGTTAAAAATATACTCGTTCTATTTCTTACAAAGTAAAGCAATTCAATATTAATTCTTCATTTAGAAATCCGTTGATTTAGTTTAGTAATTGAAATCAGCAACGTTAAAAAATGTACTCGTTCTTTTTTTTCTTTTTTTTTACAAAGTAAAAGAATTTAACAATTATAAGTCCTTTGGTTTAGATTAAACAATCGAAATCAGACAAAGTTAAAAATATATATTTGTTACTTTTTTTTACATTTTTAAGAAAAACAATTCCATGTTTTTTAACAATTAGAAAACCTTTGATTTAGTTTAATGATTGAAATCAGACAACGTTAAAAAATATACTCGTTCTTTCTTTCTTTTTTTTACAAAGTAAAGGAATTTAACAATTATAAATCCTTTGATTTTGATTAAACCATTGAAATCAGACAAAGTTAAAAATATATATTTGTTACTTTTTTTTTACATTTTTAAGAAAAACAATTCCATGTTTCATAACAATCAAAAAACCTTTGATTTAGTTTAATCATTGAAATCATACAACGTTAAAAAATATACTAGTTTTTTTTTCTTCAAAGTTAAACAGTTTAACAGTTCGAAATTCCTTGATTTATGTTAACAATCGAAATTAGACAACGCTAAAAAATATACTCATTACTTATGTACTCGTATACATTATTAATCGTATACTTTATAAATATACTCGTTATACATTTTTAAGGAAAACATTTTGATACTTTCTTAACAATTAGATAACCTTTGATTTAGTATAATATCAGACAACGTTAAAAAACATACTCGTTCCTTTTCTTTTACAAAGTAAAGCAATTCATTACTTCTTCTACAACTATAAATCCTTTGATTTTAGATTAACAATCGAAATCAAACAACGTTAAAAATATATGTTCATTACTTTTTTAAATTTTTAAGGAAAACAATTCCGTATTTTTCAGCAATTAGAAAACTTTAGATTTAGTTGAATAATCAAAATCAAACAAAGCTAAAAAATATACTTGTTATTTTTTTTAACAAAGTTAAGCAATTCAATATTTCTTCCACAATTAGAAATCCTTTTATTTAGATTAACAATAAAAAAATACATGCTCTTTTTTTTACGTTTTTAAGGAAAACCATTCAATTTTTTTTCAACAATTAGAAAACTTTGATTATTTTTAATGATCAACCTTAGAAAAAGTAAAAATAAACAAATTATTTTTCTCATATTTTAAAATAAAACAATTCAAAAAATTTTTACCAATCAGATATTACCCGATTTAAATAACAATCGAAATCAAAGAACTTTAAAAAAAAAATACTCTCCTTCTTCTGCATTTTAAAATAAAATGTTTCAATATTTTTTTTTTCTAAAATTAGAAATCATTTGATTAAAGTTAACAATCGGAATCAACGTAAAAAATATATTCGTTCTTTTTTGTGTTTTGAAATAAAACAAATTATTGTTCAGCTTAAAATGTAGAAATCATTTGATTTATTTTAATAATCGAAATCAGCCAGAGTTAAAAAAGTACTCCTTTTTTATATTTTTGGTAAAGCTATTTGAAATTTTTTCAACAATTAGAAATTATTTGATTTGAATTAATATGCCGACATTAAACATTGTAAAAAAATTTATTCACCATTTGTGTATAGTTTGAAGTAAAACAATTTATTATTTAGTTAAATTATTAATTTTCTGATTTGAATTAATAATATAAAGTAAAAGACTTCTAATTGTTAGAATAAATAACGAATTGTTTTACAAACAAATTTTTTTTAAAAAAAAAACTAGTTCGTAAATAGCTTCAAGTCAGATTTTCACCAATCTCTTCTAGGTCTTAGGTTTAAATATTATTGATCAATAACTTCATGCTGAATATTTTCAATACGTGTGTAAACTTTTTTTTAACTCTCTACTGTCTGGGGTTTTTTTTTTTTTTTAATATTTTGTGTGTTAAGGCACCCGATTGTCTTCGAAACCGAATTTTGAAAGTTTCACTTTAGAATATATGGGTTAATTACTAAAACATACTAATGCATTGAAATTTTAAAATAAATAAATAAATAAAAAATAATAAGAAAATGCATATATAAAGGGGTTGAATAGTAGTCGAAACTTATTAAAAAGCTACCCTTTTCATAACTCACATAACTTAGTCATAAGTCATTATTTTTTAAGTTTATTTGCTCTACAGTGTTTATAAATACTAAACTCTGGCAATAGTCGATGCCTTAGGCGTAGTATTATTTTGTTAGTAGTTTATAGAAAACATCACCAAAAATTTGGTAAAAACAAGAAAAAAACAAGTTTTTTTAAAATTTAACCATAACGTAGTAATAATTCAAAGATTAGTAATGATTAGTAATAATAGATTATACTAAGTTCAGAGATTAGTAATAATTCAAAAAAATATTTTCAAAAATTAATTTATGATTTTGCATTAATTATGAATGCATATGCAGACTGCACATAAATATAACATAACAGTAACATAAGCTTTTAATAATAATAGAACTTACTTATTAAAAAACTTACTTATAAAACTTACTTAAATAATTGCAAAACAGTTGATAAATTTAGCCTTAAATTCGAAATAAAGTCTAACTTAAATTTAAATATCTTTAAATTAGTGATACAGGGAAACATTTCGTTTTTTTTAAACATTTTTCTTCTTGCAATTGCAAAACACTGCTTTCGAATCTAACTTAAAAACAAAAAAAGGCTGCAACATCATATGAATTACATATGAATCATCATATGAATACCTGAGACATGCTGTTCTTTATTCAAATTTAAAATAAATGAATTACTAAAAAATAATTTATTTCTTATTTATTCCGAGAAAAAATTAAAAGCTTTTTGCAAGCGTTTCTAAAAAAAGCTTAGCAATAAAAGAGTTATGATAAATTTTCAAAACATCTTTGTAACTAATAAAATTAGTTTGAAACAAATTACCTATTTCTTTAATTCTTTTTATTAATTATTCTTTTTATTCTTTATTCATTTTATTCTTTATTCATTTTATTCTTTATTCTTTTTATTCTTTATTTTTTTATTATTTATTCTTTTTATTCTTTATTCTTCGTATTCTTTATTCTTCGCATTCTTTATTCTTTTTATTCCTGATTCTTTTTATTCCTTTTTCTTGCTAATACATATTAATTGAATTAACTCTGTTACAGTATCTAGTAAATTTAAATATACACAAACCTGATGCGTAAGATACATATTTAGTTGTACAAACATACGTCAAATAACCAATACTATTATATTTTTCTATTCTTACTTGTTTTTAAGTAAATACATAGGTTAAGTATTGTAATTAAACATATCTATATTTTATTCTGTGTAACTTTTATTACAAAGATAATTCGATTAACTCCTTATTATATTACAAATCTTACAATTATAAACGGTTTTAACCCTTTTTACCGCAATGGTACCGATTGGTACAGTTGCCTACTTAATGATCACCCACTTTAATTTCATGCTGTCCAAAAAAATCCTCCCAACGGATTCAGAATTATTTTATGAAAATGTAAACCGTATCATGAAAACTTGAAGTAAACAATTTTCTACAAGGAAAAAAACATTCTAGTAAAATTACCGTACTGTATAGTAAAGATATTTCAAGTAAAACAATAATAATAATAATAATAACCTATTCTGGTTAATAAAACCAAAATATACAGTATTTAAACCATTCATTTGATAATTTTTCCGTTCGTACGATAACGGTTTATCGGAAATTTTGTTTTTCAGAATTACAGTTCCTATTAGTTCCATTTAGTAACAAACACAAACTTAAAAGTATATTTAACCAAATAAATGATTTTTATGTCATGCTCTCTAAGGTATCATGATAAAATTACCAAATTTTTAAAAGCATAATAAAACTATATTTTATTCTTAATTACCAAAATCCTTACCAAAGCGCTTCAGTAAAATTAACCATGATTTTTGGTGCCAGAATAACGGTAAATTTTACTATATTCAGGAAGTTTTGACCATACTTTTTTTCTCAGTGTGCAGAATTAATATTAACTGCTGAAGAAAACAAGATTTTTAAAAGAGTTATGGTGTGTAAAATATTTTCTATTTAGAATCGTTAAATAGAAAAGTTTAAATACTTCTATTTAGATGTGTATTTATTGTTTTAAAGCACATATATATATATATATACATTTTGTCTTAAAACGACGTAGAAAAACTGTCCCATAAAATTGTGTTGTGATAATGTGCCTGAATCGGAACTTAAAATATGCAAATTTTTAAAACCTATTTTTCTCTAAAATATGATTTTAATGTAAAATTGGATTGGAAAAAAAAAACATTTCTTTCATAATTTCATATGTAAACAGTTCTACATACAGAGGCAAAATTTTATAAATTCTTTGACAACACTAGTATTAAATTAATTACTGAAACAAATACTTTTAAAAAATTGTTATTGAAATCAAATGAAAAGATTATTATGAAGAAAAGTTCAGAAGTTCAAATTACAGATTTTTCGAAAAGTACGTCTTTTAATGGAAATAAAGCTTTGAAAAGCAGACAACTCATGTAATGATTTGGTCGCGTGTAGTTCAGAAAACGAAAAATTCAGTATTTTTTAAAGTTCAAAAACTAAATAATATTAAACAATAAAAATAATGGAAAATTGAAAAATAAGAAATCCAAAATAATATAAACCCAAACATTTGTTTTCTGCATCTGTACTGGAGTAAATTATTTAAAAAAATATTTAGATTAAAGATTGGACACATTCCTAAATTTTATATTAAATTCATTTCAACAGAAATTAAAATAAATAAATCCTATAAATTGAATCATTAAACTTAATTTTTCTCATTAAATAGTTTAAATAAAATCAAAGTTTGCTTAGAGCACTGAAAAATAAAGTATAATCAAAACTAACAGAATTTGGTAAAATGCACCCTGTTTCGGGGGCAATATGCACACTATAAAACTCGGTAATTCTTACCCAAAAATTTTTTGGTAATAATTTTTAAAAATTTGATAATAAAAAGAGGTTTTATACTACATGATGAACTTTAAGTCATTTTAACTTGATACCTTAGAGAATGGAATTTAAACGTATAAAAACATTTATTCGTTTAAATTTACTTTTCAGTTTTGTATTTTTTTTCTACTAAATCTGTGATAATACGAGCCAGAATTTCCGAATGCTTAGTTTTTACATTATTTAGTGGGTTCTGTGTTCTATTATAATAAGTTTTTAATGTGTGTATTGTATTAATATAAGCATAATCACACTAAGTTCACAGGATCAAATTACAATGTTAGGTGATTTCTTCTTTATTTCCTTACCTTGTAGTTCAAAAAATATTTTTTTTTAGTTTTGTCTGACAAATTTCTCATTTTGAAGTTAATTTACTTTTAAACTCCATAATAAGCATCGAATTTTTTTTCCGCAAATTTATGAAAAAAATTAAAAACTAAAAACATTTTTTTTAAAAAATTGTAACATGAAAAAAGGAAAAAATATATGTAGAACGAATGAGTAACTATTATTATTTGCAAATCCTTATTACGTATACTTTATATAATACTTTATATAAATCCATTTGATGAATTTGTATTTTCTAATTTTAGAACACTCTTGACAATTTCTGGGTTTTATTGGGGAATATCTTAATAAATGCACAATTTATGCTTTCACAAATTTGAAAAATTTTTGCAAAACAGACATTTTAGTATTTTTTTTCTTCCTTTTTCTGATTTTAATTGTAACCAAAGAGAGAGAAAAGTTTTTGGGGAAAGACTGGTTAGTTTAAAAAGATAGAAAACAGAGATGGGTTGCGAAAACTCACGGTGGGGTAGGGGTCCCGAATCAAGCAGATTCCCTATTGTCACTCCCCCACAACGTCTGCCATCTTTTTGCACGTGCTCTAGAGTTGAACGACCTACCAATGGGTCCAATGAACCTACACCCCACCCCCGAAACAGCCAGAAAAAAAAATCCACTGTCCGCGTTTACACCACAAAAAATTTTACAACGCGACAAGTTCTCAGGGTTCAACACTGCACTAGCGGCTTTAAATTTCAAGTGCTAACAACTGTTCAGTGTAGAAAACACGTGTACACGTCACAAGAGGCGAGTTATAGTTAAATTTAATAAACTTAGAAGGGAAATAAAATTTAAGTTATGAATGAGATATGGTTACCGTAAGCTTTATTTTATAAGAAAAAGTTGCAAACGACGAGTTTTGTTATTAATTTATTTGCAATAATATATATTGCGAAAATATTCCTTAAATAACTTTTGATTTAATGATCGTGTCCAAGTACCAAATTTCTACCTTCATGACTTGAAAAACCCATCAAAGATATGCTAATTAATAAGTGTTCATCAGATCTGACTCAGAGGATAGAGCGCTCTTTTTTCAATGAGGTGTCCCTGGTTCGAATCCCAACGAATTCTACATCCGACTCGCACTGACCACATTGTTGAAAAATATCGTCAGTGGTATCCAGATGAGAAGTTGGAGTGCACTTGCGGTCGGAATAACCAGGAGAGTTTTTCGTGGTTTTCTTCTTCATGTTACTCAAATGCTAATTAGTTCCATCAATAAAAGCCCTGCAGTAAGGCAAATTTTTCCCAATACTTGATCCACGAGTTTTCTTGTCTTCTGAATTAGGTTCGAAATTACAGGGCTACAGAGTTGAACATTGGCAGACGTAAATTCAGATTTGGGTCGGCTATTCAACGATGGGTATAAAAAAAAATTTATAAGTGTTCTAGACTATTTAAATTCAAACATAAAAACGCTCTTTATCTGAATAAACATATTCTTCTCGTTCTTTATTTACTCTTGAAAACATAACTCCAATAGTTTAGCTAGAAAACAAGAAAAATTAATAAAGAAAGTCTCTTACGAATCGCACTGTGGAACTGAATCGGAGTCAAATTTATCTGGATATTTATTCAAATGAAATTAGATATTTTTTTAATTTGTTTGTAGACTAGAGAACTTTGCATTTAACGGAAAGGAATTTTTACTTTTTAATTAAATGATTAGGACTCCAAAGAATCTCTAAAAATGGTCTGATTTTAAATAATTACATTTAATTAATGTACTATAATAATTATTCGCATGTAAATAATAGTTTTTCAACTTGAGGATCTTTCTTTGATTGTGTTGAAGTAAACATTTAATTTATTATACACTATTACTCGCATACTTAAAGATATTTTGATGCAAAAAAAATTATTAAATTGCTCGAATCTAAGAAATCTTTGAAAATTTAGGACTTGTTTATCCGGTTGTACCTAGCTATAAATAAATAGGCGTAGCCCTCTAAAATTGATAATAATATTGCATATTAGTAATAAGATAATTATAAATTATAAATTTCCTTTATTTTAACAGCTGTACAACTACTTGTTCATAGATATCGATGAAATTTAAAAAAAGTTAAAAATACGCCAAAAGTGAATTATATTTATATTAATTGTCATATTTTAAGTAGTAACTTTTTTTAGATATTTTTTTTACTTTATTTGAAAAAAATTTATACTTAGAAATATATTTCCAAATTTTTTTACTGGTTAGATTTCAATTTTAATAATATGTATTTCAAAGTTTTATATTAGTTTTGATTTCCTATTTGTGTACTCTAAATAATTTAAATATATTTTTAAATAGATGACATTCAAAATAATTTTCAGTATTTTTCTAAATAAATAAATGTTTTAAATAGTTTTCAATATTCTTCAAAATATATATATATTCCAAATAGCTCCAGTATTTTTATAGATAAAATTGAACATATCAAAAATAATAATTTTCTATGAGAAAAAAAATCACTAAAATTAATATCTTAAGGCAGTGATAATTTATTTAAACTTTGGTATTGTAACTGGATACATCTTATTTAGTTTGTATGCCAATTTTCAAGAGGAATAAACTCATTTCACATTGGTAACTTACATTGCATGCATGTCAGTAACTTACGTTACGCATATTGAATGGGGCACAAAACAATTAATAAGTAATATTTGAAAAGAAAACTATTCCTACTTATTTAGTGTTAGCCTCTAAGGAAGAAAAAATATTATTCTTACTTTTGTATCACTTCTTCTTTTTTACACACAAAAACTTTTTCTAGTTTTTGGTAACTTACGTTACATGCATTAATGTTCAGTTGAAATTTATATAATTATGTGAATTTAACAACAAAACTTATTTTAACACTGCACAATATTTCTATTAAGTGTAATAAACAATATTTATTCTTTGGAACATTTTGAAATTAAAATAATGTTAACTTACTGATTTTCAAAAACTGACCATGTTTTTCACCCAAATCAGAACAAGTAAATGCCAATGTTCAATGGGTTACCAACACTAAAAAACTAAATTCTCAAAAAAAATAACTATAAATTATCAAACTTCAAACCTTTTTAATTCAGAAAACATCCAAAATGATAACATTATTCTTATTTGAATTTTCCAATGCTTTTCCCCTTTTTCATGGAATTGCCAATAAATATTACTAGATATTTAAAAACTACGGTATATAATATTTTTGCTTCGTAAAATTTTAGAGTACAAAAGAACTATTCACCTGGTGTTGGTACTTTTTACCGTTATTTAATCCGTAATGAAAAAGTGGTTTTATGGTGCAACGTAAGGGGTAACATAGTACAACTGGACACCTTAATATTGTTGCCTCAAATTAAATTTGCATAAAAACATCGCTCAAAGCACGTATTTTATCACTAAACCTTGAACTAATTTTAATGAGGGAGAAATCTTCTTATATCTTACATAGGTATATACATATATATATATATATATATATAAGGGGATAAGTACTGTAAAGGTACTGTTTTTTTTTATTTGTTTATTTACTTATTTATTTTTTTGAAGAGGAGAATCGAATGTAAAAACTTATTCAAATTTCAAAGTAAATTCATTATGCAATATATATTACTCGATAATAAAATAGCAAGAATATAGATTACTAATGCAGATGCATCGCTTTTCCTTTTCTAAAGTTCACTTCACGCGGACATTAAAACAATGCTTTTTTTAAAAATACGAGTTATGTTCTGACACATTTTTGTGAAATATATGAAAGATTTTCTTCATAAAATTTGTGTTTTTAACTCAAAAAAAGTTATAAGACTTACTTAAAGTGTTTTAAAAATATAAGTACAATTAAAAAATAATTTCATGCACGATTCTTTAAACTTAGTAATTAAAATTCTGAAGAGCTATCGAATTGTCTACACATCAATACAAAATAACTAATCTTCACGTTCTTATACAATTTTACCTATGAACGCCATTCAGATCATTGTATATGGATTTTGTATAGGAAGTTTAGCGCTCTGATTTTGATTTTAAAAAATACATTGTTGTATATATATAATTGTCTATAATTTGCTAATGCAAAACTAGCTAATTGTATGCATGTTGTATATACATTAATAATTGTTGTTGCATATTTCTGTTTTCTGAAATTTTTTTCCACATTAATTGCAAAACTTTAATTTTGTTTCTAATTATTGAAACTAAATTTAAGAATTAATAAAAATTTCAAATAAAATTCGAAGGCCCCACTTAAAAATTTAATGTTTAAAAAAAATCAATTAAGCATGAATTACCTATTAAATAATTATCTTATCATTTACAATATTATTGTAACAGTATTATTAATACCTGCAAATAATTTCAAATGCATAAGTGTACTTTATTTTTTAAAAATAACCATAAGAAGCATTTCATAATAAGTAAGGTCATTGAGAAACAATAGAAAGCTAAATTTTGTTTCTTATTTTACTAATTTTAGTAACATGTATAGAATATTTCACACTTTTAAAATACAATCAAAAATAAGCTTTAAATAGTTTTAATTGTTTTATCTTCTTTTTGTATTATGAAATCCAAATTGTTACAATAATTAAAAAAAAAATGAAAAAAAAAAGGCTCAAAGAGCATGTACTGAATTTTATAGGTTTTATTTAAAACCCTTGAATGACAATTTTTTGTAAATATTTTTTTCATTGATTCTCATTGTTCATATTTGGTTCTAAGACATCTCTTCGTTTGGTTTATGATAACATTAGTTAACATTTATTTTATCACTTCAGTTGTTTTTTTTTCTGAATTAGTTAACGAAATTACTTATCAAATTCATTCAAGTTCATTTTAATAAAAATGCACTAATCACTGCATAAATTAAGATAATCATAAATTTTTAATAATAAATTAATAATAAATTTAATAATAAATATTTTTTATTATAAATTAATAATTTTCAGCTCTATATTGCACATTACTTCAATGATGTAAAAGAGAAACAATGAAATAATATAACACATTTTTTAATTGCAAGCAAAAACTACTTTAATTTTATTGCAAAGATCAGAACTGTTAATATCTTGTATTTTAAAATTAATCTTTTTGAAAATTAAGAAAGAACTCAAGAACTTTAATGTAGAAACTCACCATTCTCATTTATTCTTCTTATTTATAAACATGAATAAATCTGATGTTTAGTTTGTAAATTTTTTTATGTGAACAAAGTATTTAGCGAATATATACATGCTTAACAACAAGTTTGGTGTATTAAAATACTTGAAAAAAGGAATAGATGTTCTTACTTTGATTCTAACTTTAATAACTAACTATATTTTATTTAAATGGATAACTGTCATACTCTCACATACTCAGAACAAATATACTATTTAAAACTTTTGATACTAAAACTTTTACCCAACATTTATAAGTACTAAAAAAATTACATAAATGTTTAATTTTAATATATTTCTTTTACCGAGACGTTTATCTACTTCGACAAAGTTTTGATCTATCTATATGTATTTGATAAACGTTCATCTCTTATGTATGTTAATAGAATTATACATTAGATCAATGCGTCTGAAATTTTGTCACATTACATCGTAAAATTTCAATCGTAAAATTCACGTAACATCATAAAATTAAGGAAAAAAAAGAACATTTTTCAAACTATTACTGTTATGTCTTGAAAGCACGCAAAAAAATGCTTGGTTTTATCGCATATTTGAAAAATATTATATCGTATTTTTTTTAATAGATATAATTTGAAAAAGGGAAAAGGGCAATAGAAATCATGGGGTGGGGTTTTTCTTTAAAATTTCCTATTAACTTTAAATTTTTGTCTAACAAATTTAGAAATAGAAATATGGTAAAATAATCACATTGATATCAAATATGTTTTTATGTAAAAAAAATAATATGTGATAGAGAATGCGAATTGTGTTAATTGAATTAAATTGTGTCAATTTTTCATCTTGCTTAATTTTTTTTTATGTATTTTCTTCATATTATTGTGATGAAAAATTTCAAACGTTTTCATTTTTATAATAAGTTAGAATTTATTTGTTTGTGTTTTTAAAATCGGTAGTAAAATGTATGCTTTTCCAAGAATATTTTACCAATTTTTGCAATAAAATTGTTCTGAATGACTACAAGTAATTAGTTAGAAAAAAATATAACGGTACCAGAATACTTTTCCAAAAAGTAATGCAAAAGATAAATGAATTACATAATAAATCATTAAAGAATGCTTATAAATTTTTCGTAAATAATAATTTCAGAAAAGTAAATTATTTAGTAATGTGAATAAAAATGTTTAAGAATTTTTTAAAGATGAATTTTTCTGAAAAAGTAATACAGTAAAAATACGTGTTGTTTAACATCTGCGAATTTAAAATTTTTTAATACAAATATTTGTGTTATAAATATTTCTTAATTCAAAAATATTTAAAAGAATAATCAGATACTTTTGAATTTTAAGTGTTTATAAAAAATGAACAATGCTAAAATGAGAAAAAAAATTTAAGAATTTTTGAAATTAAATTAAATTAAATCACAATTTTTTGAAATATTAAAAGGTTTTCAGAAAGTTTTGAACATTTTTGTGATACAAATGGCAAGAATAAATGAATAATATACTCTTAGTGAAAAACGATTAAATATTTATGAAATTCAAATCTTAGTATAACTAAGTTCTGTTTAAATGCGTAAGTGTGATTAAAGTCATTTGAAATTCAAACTTTTATAACAAAAGAAACTAGTGGGATATTGTTCAAAATCTTTTTACACACTTTTGTGATGTAAATGTTTGAATTACATGATTAATGTGTAAATGTATTCAAAAATGATGACAAAAATGATGAATTCAAATGTTTTGGGATAAATTACAAATGTATAAGTATGCATAACACTTATTAAAACCTTTGAAATTCATATATAAAAAATTAATAGTAGGGTAGAAATGCTTGCAAAATTTTTATACTTAATGCAAATCTTTATGATGAAAAAATTAGATATAAAATGATTGTGAAGATTTTACTTAATTTAACTCAGTTTGTAAAGTTTTAAGTTACACACTCATAGAAAACAATTAATAAATATTATTTCGCAAAATATGTTGTAAAACTGAATACATTATAAAATACTTAAAGCTCTTCTAAAGTTGTTTACAATACTTTAAAGTATAAATCTGATTTAGTATTTTTGTAATGAAATAAAAATTGTATGTTACTTTTTAGTAATGTAAATTAAAAAAAATTGTTATAATATGCTTGAATAACAGTTATTCTTAATACAGAAATATACGCAAAATCAGTTACTTTTTTACCAGTTACTACTAATTATTTCACCACTAGTTAGTTTCCTCTAGTTCAAGGATTTTAGTAATAAAAATCAAAGATACAAAGCTAACTCTATGCAAAATATTTCTCATTACAGTGATTTTAATATTAAGTTACAAAAGTTAAAGTTCAAATTTTTGTTCTAAAAAGTGATATTTCAAAAAGGCTTCAGTGAAAATCTTTTAGAAAAAACGTGCACCGAGTTGATCACCTAAACGCAATAGTCAAAGTTTAAGTACATACAAAATCAAGAAAAATTTAAATTATTTCTAATAGCTAATTCTTATTTAAATAATTAAAATACTGTGCGCATAGTTCATATAAGGAAAAAAGTAGTTTTAATATAAACTGTTTAAAAAATTAGAGAAAAATACGTGTTTGTTTGAATTTTATAACAGTAAAAAAAATTTTAAGTTGTTATTAAAATTCTTCAAAATCTTATTGAAATTAAATTTTGAAATATATTTACATGGTTTGTGGTGTAAATAACTTTAAAAGTATTATTAGAATATATACAACTTTGACAGAAAACTACTTACAAACTGTAATACAAACTTATACACATTTAAAACTATTGAAATCATGGTTCTTTAGTTAATTTAGGAAAATATATATTTCATTTATAATTATAATCTAAAGTTGGCACATTTTGCTCGTATTTGTACATGTGTATAGATGTTGTTGATATACTTGTGTTGCTAAGCTGGTGCAAAAAGGAGTGATATTCTCACAACTTATAAACATATTTTGAAGACTTTCTGAAAATAAACTAAAACATTTTGAAAAAGTAATAAACATTTCTCTTGGAAAAAATTTATGTGTTTTTGTTTTTCTTTCAAACAAAAAACTTGAAATATGTACTTAATGTACTAACAAAAATAAACTTGTTTTATGGAATTACTAAATTTGTTTTAAGAAAGTATAAATCTGATTTAGTATTGTTGTAATGAAACAAAAATCATATGTTACTTTTTAGAAATGCAAATTAAAAAAAATTGTTATCATATACTTGAATAACAGTTATTCTTAGTACAGAAATATACACAAAATCAGTTACTTTCTTACCAGTTACTACTAGTTACTTTACCTCTAGTTAGTTTCCACTAGTTTTAGAACTTTTGCAAAATAGAGCAATTTTTGTGCAAAGTTTTTAGTGATAAAAAATCAACGATACAAAGCTAACTCTATGCAAAATATTTCTCATTACAGTGATTTAAATATTAAGTTACAAAAGTTAAAGTTTAATTTTTTTTAAAGTGATATTTTAAAAAGGCTTCAGTGAAAATCTTTTTAAAAAAATGTGCACCGAGTTGATCATCTAAGCGCATTAGTCAAAGTTTAAGTACATAAAAAATCAGGAAAATTTTAAATTATTTCTAATAGTTAATTCTTATTTAAATAATTAAAATACTGTGCGTATAGTTCATATAAGGAAAAAAGTAGTTTTAATATAAACTGTTTAAGAAATTAGAGAAAAATACGGGTTTGTTTGAATCTTATAAAAATAAAATAAATTTAAGTTGTTATTAAAATTTTTCAAAATCAATACTTATTGAAATTAAACTTTGAAATACATCTACATGGTTTGTGGTGTAAGTAACTTTAAAAATGTTTTTAGAATATAAACAACTTTGACAGAAAACTACTTACAAACTGTTATATAAACTTATACACATTTAACACTATTGATATCATAGTTCTTTAGTTAATTTAAGAAAATATATAATTCATTTATAATTATAATCTAAAGTTGACACATTTTGCTCGTATTTGTACATGTGTATAGATGTTGTTGATATACTTGTGTTGCTAAGTTGGTGCAAAAAGGAGTGATATTCTTACAACTTATAAACTTATTTTGAAGACTTTCTAAAAATAAACTAAAACATTTTGAAAAAGTAATAAACATTTCTCTTTGAAAAAATTTATGTGTTTTTGTTTTTCTTTTAAACAAAAAACTTGAAATATGTACTTAATGTACTAACAAAAATAAACTTGTTTTATAGAATTACTAAAACTGTTTTAAGAAAAACTGTATAAATAATACAAAACAGTATTTGGAAATAATAAGAAGATTTTCATGTTCCAAAAAAATATATATATATTTAGAATAATTAAATCACTATAATATTTTTTAATAAACTTTTCTTTGAAAATAATCGAATGAAGCTAGAGTTTCTTATGTATGCACCAACGTGTTTACAGATTATTAAATAAATAAAATTGAATTATTTTTATAAATAAACTAAGTATAATATTTAGTTAAAAAATCTAAATCTTTTTATCTTAAATTTTAAAATAATATTAGTTGAGTTGAAATGGTATTGACTATCAAATAAAGTTGAGTGTTCAAAAATTTTAATTTGAGTAAGTGTTAAATTATAATGAGTAACAGAATTAATTTTTTTTTTCTCCAGATAATATATGAAAGTTTCGCCAAAAATATCATATCCCCATTCCATAACACTTTTGTGTTTTAATTATAAATTACGCGCTTATAAATACTGACAATAACTATCTTATACATTTTTTCCTAGTTAGTGCAAACTGTTAAAATACATATTTGCGAACAACGTTAAGAAATACATTTCAGAATGTCAGGTAATTACTCTAAACAAGTTTCTAAATGAATCATTGATTGGTATAAACACATGGCACTAAGATGTAAACAAAACATCGAACCGTAACTGTAATCTTAAGCCTACCTGGTATCAAGACACCGGCTGCATGCGGAGATCTATCAGATTCTTCGAAGACGCGGTTTTCATCTGAGACTTGATCACATGTATCGAGTCCAGGCCGCTCCAGTGTGTACAACCATTCACATTAATCCTTAATTTCAATGAACATCGCGAGCATTTGATCATGATTCCTTCATCCCAAGCATCTTGATGCTCGGCAGGAAAAACAACACTCGATTGTTGGGAGCGCGTGTTACATTGCGGGTGATAGCTGACAGAACTGCACCCAACTGGCGCGCTTTGGCGGCAACGTGCAAATCGCCAAGAGGAGTGGAGGGGGAGTTAGAGGGATGCAGTGGGTGTAATGAGCCAGCTTTTTTTTTTTTTCAAATAAAAGGGGTTAAAAAAAAGGGTTTGATAAAAGGGCAATGATCTGTGATGTTAGTGTAAAATGTAATCTGTACAGTATAGGGCATTTTTCACACAAATGCAGAGTTTAGAAATAAAAAGGGGGATAAAATACCCGAGTTTGATGACCTCCGATCACAAACTAATATCCAAATCTCGTACTCTATGTGCTGTATAAAATGATATACATTACATTTTTGTGTGTCTATAGCTTTATATTATGCATTATTACATTTGGCATATAACGTATACTATTACATAGAGCATAGCCACATATTATACATTATTCAATATAGTATATTAATCGTTAAATATTTTAAAAAAATTTAATTTCTTCAATAAAATGACTGACTTAATAATAATACAATTATTAAAAAAATACATTTTTGTAATTAAAAAAGATAATACTTATTTTTCTTTTTCGAATTAAATATTTCAATATTTAAAATTAAGAGTACCATTATTTACCGTGCTTGATGCTGCCAAAATTAATTACATTTCATAATTTTCAGCTCTTAAAAGGTATGAAAAAAAAATTTTACAGAAATTATATTTATTGAAAACATGTAAAAAAAAGTACAAAATATGTGTATTAAATTTAAATATTAAAAATTAAGCACATTTATTTTACTTCTCTTGATAATTCTTTAAAATTTGGTGAATAATTAGTGACAGCACTTCTCAGTAATTCTTTGAGATGCTGGTTAGTTAATACTGATCGGTGTTTGGATTTCACGAATTTTAAAGAGGAATAAAATGATTCACATAAGAACGTTGTTCCGAATATTGAAATAATTCGACAAGCAGCCTTTTTTAATTCAGGATACTTCAACTCTGGTACAAATTCCCAAAATTCAGTAATCGACGTCGACTTATATTTTAATTGTGGAGCTTGATTTTCCTGCATCTCAATTAATTCTAATTCTCCAGATACTTTTTGGGTCATAATTATATTGGAAATGGAAAACACTCACATTGAACTATGTTTATTTCAAATGGATTCAGAAAAAAAATCAAGAGATGATTTAAAATATTTCAAGTCTTGAGATCTATTTTAGAATTGCATCAATATTCCTTCTAGTTTTTTTATGTACTCGTTGAGTTTCTCTTGTTTAATATTGGAATAAATTTTTTTAATTCGAGGAAAATGACAAAATGTTTTATTTTTAATGTCCTTTTGAAAAAGTTGTAATTCAGTTTGAAAACTAAATATACACTGTGAGAGGTCAAATATTATTTTATCTTTCCCATGCAATTGCAAATTCAGTGTTTGCAAATGTTCCATGACATCAGTTAAAAACATCAAGTCTTGTAACCACTCGTCATCGTCGAATTCTGAATAGGTTATTTCCTTTTCTTTTAGAAATGCAGTTATCGAATCAAACAAATCGACAAAGCAATTTAATACGTTGTAGCTAAATAACCATCTAACAATGCAAAAGAAATTAATGTCATTTGGAAATTCCTCGTCCTTTAATTCTTTAAGGAAATTTTTGAACTGTCGATAATTTTTTGCATTGGTGCAAATGTAATTCACAAAGGCGTAACACAGTTCTCATAACATCAGGATATTTTTTATATTTTGTAACGATTGTTCTCGGGGAATTATGCAGTGAATCGGTACGAATTGTGAAATTTGAGAATCATCTCTTAAAATCCTAATAAGACCAATTCTTTTTTACCCAGCATTGCCGGAGCTCCATCAGTTGCAATGCTTACAAGTTTATTAAGAAGCACATCAAAAGTTTTCATTATGGAATGTAATGGATTTTTAATATCGACACTGCGGTTGACTCTTGAAGTGCTACTAAATCTAATAATTCTTCTTTAACAACGAAGTCGGGTAAAACAAAACGAATGAAAATTGCCAACTGCGGAAGATCTATGACATCTGTAGATTCGTTAAGGAACGATTATAATTTGTTTCAAACATAATAGCACAAAAATTAAAAGGGAACTCGGATACATTTATAGAGAGCCACAAATAATCTTTCAAAGAGCCGCATGTGGTTCGTGAGCCGCAGGTTGGCCACCCCTGCTATATTAGAATAAATGGCTTTAAAATATCAAGTTTTTGTGTCTTTTAAAAGACTTTGTTGGAAAATTGTAAAGAATAAAATATGGCCAATGACGATAAAAAATATGTTTTGTGAACATAAAAAAATGAGTGAAATTAAAAGATATGATAAAGATGAATAAAATAAAAGCTCTTCAATTTTTGAAGAAAAGTACACTGTAAAAAATTCCGGTAAAAATTAAGTAAAAAGTCCTGACACTCTGGGTACCGGTACTTTTAACCACAAAATCCATTTTCATCCAAACGTGTTATTGAACAAATTATCTAATAAACCGTAATTTTATAGTTATAATTACCGTAAAATCACCGAATCACTTTAATTAAATGAATATTGCTGCACAATTTATGGTATAATATTTTACAGTAAAAGTGGATTTTACGGTAAAATGGATTTTAAGGATAATGCACCCAAAAGTCCGGTACTTTATACCGTAATTTGATCCGGAATTTTTTACAGTGAAGTATCTTAACATATATGTATAAAATATGTATTTAAAATGTATTAAAATTTATAGAACTTAGTAAAAATAGTACAGGAATACATTTTAAATTTAAAATATATATATATATATATAAATTGCTCAAAAGATTTGACTGGCGAGAAAAATATTATTATTTAATAGGACCTCTTTCAAATTTGTGTATGTATAACCTTTTCGAAAGACATTTGAAAAATAAACACGTTTCTAGTGCCAAAAGTAAGTAAAAATGAAATATTTTAAAGCCGAGCACCAGTGCCAATTACTGTAAAAAGCCGATACCAATCTCTCTCAGGATTTCGCCAAGTGTGAAGCGATTGTTAAGCCCAATCAAGTTTGCAATACATTACATTTTTAACGAGCATTCAAGTTGTGAGAGAAAAACCTTGAATTCCCTCTTGTCAGCCAAGTCACGGTTTTAACGTGATTTTTTTTTTCATAAAAAATGCATTAGATGTTTTATAAATTAGGTAAACTGAAATAACAGAGGAATTATTTGCGCGTAATTCTAAATATTTTTGTCGTTTCCTAGAAAGAAGATGATAACGAGCATGAATATTTATGAATTGTGGCAAAAGTTTAATATTTAATGAGTCGGGAAGCGATATTTAAACACCGAATACACAGATTTATCTTTAAAAATAAAACTATTTAAAAAAGCATAAAAAAAATTTTGGAAGGGAAGGGAATTGAATTGAATTATATAGTTGAATTATACTTTATTTTTTATATTATCTAAACTAATTGGTAAATTATTTAATAGTTTCTGCACAGTAAAAAAATTCCGTATCAAATTACGATATGGAGTACCGGAACTTTCAGTCCATCATCCGTAAAATCCATTTCATCTAAAATCCATTTTTTTGCAATAAAAGTGGATTTTAGAATCCATTTTAATTGCAAAATATTATACCGCAATTTTTACAGTAATATTTATTTAATTAGAGAGATTCAGTGATTTTACGGTAGTTACGGTCTATCAGATTTTTTTTTATTCCGTAACTTGTTTCGATAAAAATGAACCAACGGTGAAAAATACTAGCACTTTGAGGTGCGAGTACTATTAAAATTGTAATTTGGTTCAGAATTTTTTATTGCAAATTGTTCACTTCATATAAATTTGCGAGTTAGACTTATATTTCTTTATATAACTTCAAATTTATTGCACTAAAATCCCAATGGTTATATATATATGAATGGTATTATATCCCAATGGTATTATATATATANTTAGTTTATATATATATATATATATATGTATATATTTACAAATATTTATTATTTAGTAGTGAGAGGAATTCAAAATTATGGGATTCAAAAATCTCCTAAAACTTTTATTACAAAAAATGGATAAGACTTTTGCTGTGATAAAGCAAAATGTTTCTTCAAATAAAAAAATTTTAAAATTTCTTTTCTCAGAAAAAAATAATATTTTTATTTAATATAATTTAATATCAAATCAAAAATATGCTTTATTTTTTAGTAATTTTTTATACAAATATGAAATTTCTTAAAAACCATTTAAGTTTATAGTTACATTATTAGTAAATATCATTGAATTACCATTTAATTATTTTCACGAGCAATATTTTAATATATAATAAATTTGATTAAAAAACAACAAAGTTAAATTGAGTTTTAAACTGAGCACAAAGTTAAATTTGTCATCTAAAATATAAAACAATCACTAAAATTTATTTATGTTTCTAAGCTCTACTGTTAACAAAAAAAAATTTGACAATAGAGAAGCTTTTTATTTATTTTTAAGCATCATTTAATAAATAAAATTTTGATGCATATTGGGTAAGTTAATCGGAAAATTTGCATGATATATAAAATATACAAGTCAGTCATTTAAATTAAAATAATTTATCTTTATTACTAATTAAAATAATTTAACTGATAATAAGATTGCTTAAAAATATGTAATAAACTAATTTAAAATAGATTCATCAATATGCATTTGATTTATGCAAAAGATAATAACTTTATATTTAAATGAAAGCCAAAGTCAAAAGAGAGAAAACTATTATAAATCACATAAGAAAGTCATGAATTAGTATAAATACGTGAATTTATGAAAGTTAAAAATCATTAAGAGAAAGAAAGAAGGAAGAAATGAATGGAATATATTCATATTGAAATAGTGTAAAAAATATATACTGATATGCTTAATCATTTATTTGTTTTTAAATATGTAGTTATTATATTTTGCTTTATCTTTCACTTAAATTATAACTTTGTATCAGTTTCCCAGAAATAATTCTGCTTTTAGCCCTACTGATGATAAGCAAAAATAATGACATACTTTCTTTATAAGGCTTATCTTTTAAAAAAAAAATTTTTAATTAAAAACCTTTCCAGTTTCTATTAATTAAAATAAATGTCCTAAAACATAGTAAAAAAAAATTCCATACATTTTTTTAAAAAAATTAATATCCTAAATTACATCTTATATTCTAACCGAAGTTTTATGGAAGAGTTTGAAAAGTTTAAATAAAATTTTATTTTAAAAAAAAATTAATGATCCCTGAAAAATCACCTCAAAGTTCGATGACCTCCTACGTGTGACGTAACAAATGATATCATCGTGTCGCGTGCTATGGGGGGTATTGCACTAGGTCTAATCCTAGTGGGGGTGTATGGAACTTTAGTCAAGTAGGGGTCCCACAGATACTTACAGGGACTTGCCTCGCGTGTGGTGCAACTTAGGGGTGCAAGGGGAAACGCGAATCCTAAAAACTACTTTCCCTGAATTTCCCTCCCCAGAAAAAAAACCATTTTTTTTTCACTTTCAATTCGAATCGAGTCTTTTATTCTATTTTCCCCCATTTGATACAATTTGTCGCAAAAATAGTGCCCTGTTCGAAAACTGATTTATTGGGCTGTAGAGAGGGTATATAAGAGTATTGCACTGCAAAGTGGATTTTTTTTTCCATCTCTCTCTCACATTCACATATGCCACTTGTTCGGTATAGGCTATATATTTTTATATTTTTTGTCCTTTACTTTTTTTTTTTAAATTATAAAAAGAGTGAGAAAAAATCTAACAATGATTTCTCAGTGGTATATATAAACAATCAATAATACCATTAATTATTAAATTTATTAAATATATATATATATATATTAATTGGGGAGATATACCTAGATTCTANGAATGAATATATATATATATATATATATATATATATATATATAAAATAATAAAATATGAAATTATTGAAATTATTTTTAAAATATGTTTTCAATTTAAATTGCTTAGTTAAATAATATGAAGTCTCTAACTGAAAAACTTGCTAACGCTTTTAATTATTTATCAAAGAGCATCTGACGTAAGACTGTGTCAGATACCTTTGTTTTCACTTTTAATATAGTTTCATGTATTTTAGGTCTTATATATATTATGATTATAGTTTTATGTTTGCCCTTTTAATATATTTTTTGCATTTTTTAAAGACATTTAAAAATTAAGGATTGAATTTCTTAATAAGACTTTCAATAATGAAGTATATGAGCATTATAGCAACATATAAAAAACAGACCATTTTTAGTTTGTTATTCAATAACTACTGTATTTTATCTAATTAACTCCCTGAATTATAGAGTGACAGAAATAAGAAATATTTCAGTTTCTTAAAATACTAAACAACGTTGTTCTTCTTCTTCTAAAAATTTTGCTTCGTTAATTAAGAAAACTGAAAAGATGGTCATTGGATTCATATTTACTCAACGAAATCGATATAATATATAGATATCCTCTAAATTACTTTCAACAAGTTAGATGGTCAATACAATGTACATTCCAGAGGGAGTTTTTAACTTGTTATACGAGGAATAAAGTATATACTAACAAGATCTTTAAACTAGCTGTATTATTAATATACAAAATATTCTTCATCTATACCAACGGTAACTTTTAAATACTTTCAATATCAATCAAGTATTATACAACATATGCTTTTAACCAGGGCAGTATCGTCCCTTCCAAGAGATTGTTCTTGTTTTCCAGTGGCGCCATCTATGGTCGAGAATTTTACTTCTGCCACACCCATACGTCACACCCGTTTATAGGGCAGACCCATTCATACATCCATTCATCCACAGATTGTAATTTTGACCTGAATCAGGGAGATACCCCTAGAGTCCTACCGACCAAGTCATCCTGGCCCTCCTAGTGAGTGGGGAATGCTTTTAAATGGTGATTGCGTAAATTTTAAGCTAAGGATTCATTTTAAGCTAAGGATTCATTTTAAGCTAAGGATTTTCATATAGCTGTTAAAATAATTTAGGAAATGAACACTGAGTACTCATTAAAATTCCTAAATTTTTAAGTATTCACGGAGAAAAAGTTTCTGGTAAAGTTACCGATACTATATGGTAAGGACATTTTAGTTTAAAAGAAAAAAGAAAAGAAAAAAGAAAAAAAATACCTAATTCCAATTAATAAAGCCAAAATATATAGTATTAAAACCATTATTTTGGTAAATTTTTTGGTTCATGTGGAAACGGGTTTTGGGAAATTCTGGTTTTCAGAATTATGGTTCTTATTACAGCACTTTTAATAAAAAATGTAAAACTGAAAAGGGAATTTAACCAAATAAGTAGCTTTTATGCCATGCTCTAAGCTAAGGTACCATGCCCGCAATAACCAAATTTTATCGCATACTATAAAACCATATTTTATTTTTATTTTACCAAAATTATTATCAAAGCGCTTCGATAAAAGGTATTTATTTACTTTTATTATTATTTATTTCATTTTGTTATTTATTTACTTTTTTTGTGAAGCACCTTTGGAAATGTTTTATTTTATAATGTGGGAGGTGATTCAAAAATGGTTGGGAGCTTATGTACAGTGCGCAAAAAAATACAAGGACTACCCTGAATACCTTTTGATGTAATGATCAGATCTTCACGTTCTAGGACTCAATCCTAAAGGTTCGAGAAGGTGAGCTAAAATATGATAATTAATAAGTGCATGTGATATTTCAAATGACGAAATCAAACACAAAAACTCACTTTCTCTGAATAAATATATCTTTTTTTCAACGGATTCAGATTTCTGTTCTCCAAAATATAGGGAGTAGCCGCATTCTGGAAAATATTGCCAAAAATTTGATCAGGAGAGAGGTTCAAAGTTTAGACCCCAATGTTAATTTTACTTCTTGCGTATTTCCATGCAAAAAGCAAATTTTAGTGAGTATTTATTATTTTCTACAATGTTTTATTATTTTATTTAACATTATTTGAAAAAATTTCAATTACAAGTTTTTTGCATTATTTTAAAGAAGATGCTTTTAAAAAAAATACAAAAAAATACGAAATTTGAGCAAAAATGATCAAATAAATCCTGAGATATAGAATTTTAAAAATACGACTTTTTCAAAAATTCGATTTCCCGAGAAACTGTTCAACAGATTTCGTCAAATTTTGTATTTTGCCAGTTAAAATTAATGAAGTAAAAAAGTCTTAGAACTTACAATTCAAGAGTTTTTTTTACTGTTATTAAATATATATAATAATATAATTTTTCAGATTGCTAATGATTTAAAGCGATTTTTTAAAATTATTGTAATATTTCAAAGCAATCATCATGACAATTTAGAAGGACAATAATAGCGATAAAATTACCCAAACGTTTTAAAGAATGATGAAGAATCAATAATCCATAAATTATTATTAACATTAGTCGCAGTAATATTAGTATAAAACTAATGCAGTAATTCCCTTTCAAATTATGAGAAAATTATGTTTTACTGAAATCAGATTGAGATATATTAAATTCTGATTTCTTTTCTCTGCATTGAATTACAAATAATACTCAAGTCTTAAATATTTTTTTCTATCGTGAGCTTTTTCTTCTTCTTCAGATTTAAAACAATATATCTTCTTAATCAAAACAAAAAAAAAATTGCAAAATTTGAAATATTTTATACATATTTTTTCAATTTGTCAATGAAAAGTTTAAAAAAGTAAACGAATTTATTGCATTAATATGTTAAAAATTATTAAAAATGTAAAATAAGGAATTTTAACTTAAGAATTTTTATAATTCCATTAAAAATAGTAATAATTTAGTTACAATAATTGTATTTAAACAATTTAAAATATTTGCATTAAAATTCTGTTTTATTTTATACATTAATTTTGAAATAAAAATTAAACATACACGTTACATGTTATATTTCAAGCTAAGTAAATCTAGCACACTTTCTAACACACTAAGTAGATCTAACACACTTAACTAACTTTTCCGACCATTTGCAACTGGCATGGTTTCAAAACCGTAAAAAGAAAATTTAGCTAGACATAAGAGTTAGTTTAGCAGCTTTATGGTGCTGCCATCTATGTGTGAATGAAGGTATCGTATTCCAATAGCCCAGGGTCACAAATTAGGGAGTGCAGGGCACTGAAATCTCTTCATGTGCTGAAGGGAATGGATGAAATATTGTAGTGTCAACGTCGGAACTCGAACCCCTGTACTGTCGGTCATGAGATTGACAGACTTGCCCTCTCTGCTATAATCTGTTGCTTCTGCAAAAAACTAAGCGTCATCATTAGGTGTGTCTAATTGATGCAATAAAATTCCGGCTGTTTAACTGTATTGGGGGAAAGCAGTTATTAAGTGGTTTTTCTTACAGTTAACAGTTTGAATAGCATTTTATTTCTGATTATTCCACTGTTTTACTTGAATATGATAAAATAAAAATGAAATAAATTGTAATTTAAAAAAATTTTTCCGAGAAATTTTTAACAGCGTAATATTTATTTAATTAGAGTAATTCAGTGTTTCTACGGTAATTATTACTGTAAAAATTGCGGTATATTATATTAATTTTCCGTAACATGTTCAGGTAAAAAAGGATTTTGTGGTAAAAAGCGCCGGCGCCCTTAGTACCGGTACTTTTTACCATTATTTGATCCGAAATTTTTTACACTGTAAACTTTACCTGTCGGACTGAACATGTAAATATTTGATTAGAGATACCCTAATATACCAATTAAAAGCTCCGTAATTTTGATTGTAAAATGAAATTTATAAAAGAAAATTATCTTTTTATTCCTTATGTCGTGTTTGTTTTATTTTTAAAAAAATCCAACCTGATTGCTGTGCTTAAAAAAAAAAATATATAAAACTTGAAGTTTGAAAACAATCTGCAATCTTTGAAAACTATCTTTCTTTTTTGAAAAACAATCTGATGTAAATCTTTGAAGAGGATTACAGCAGATTAGATTTTTTTAATAAGTAAAGTATGCTTAAAAATTTTTTTTTTAAGATACATTTTTCTCTTTGAGTTTCGTTTTGCCTTTTTGGTAAGTCTTTGCGAGGTTAGCTTTCTTTAAATGAGTATTTACGTTCATATAGGTACATTCCATCTATTTTTATCAATATACATTCGTAAAAAAAATTTTCATCATGCAAAAATATAATTCGGACACGTAATTTGCTGACTAACACGTTTTCACCATGCAGGTAAAGTTTTAAAGAATTTTCAAGTTATGTACTAAGTGATGCTCCCAATTTATTATAATTTGCATTTTTACGAATTATTTTTGTCGTTATTACAATTTTAGGTTTTTGTAAGACCCTATTGGTTAAAACTTTAAAAGAAATCCTCATTATTTATTATATTTATTATATTTTGAAGAACTTTTAAATTAGTTAAAGTTTTCATTTTCCAACATAAGTAATCTGAAAAAGTAATCGTTTTAATATTTAATTCCAAACAACTGTACCATTTAGAGGAAATAGTTGTTTTGGATAACTTACTCAAATATTACACCTGATGTAATAGTTCATAACCTTACTGCAAACGTAACGCCATGAAAATCAAACAACATACTTTTTTTTTATAAAACACTAAATAACAAATAATAATTTACAATTTAATTTTAGAAATCATAAATTTAAATACAAAGCCTATATTTACATTTAAATAAATTGCTTTAAGATAAACTTAAAAAAGCAGACTCATTACGTCTGGATTTTATACAATTAACGTTTAAAGACGTTAAAAATTGTTAAAGGTTTGAAAAGAATGTATAATTCTCAAACATTGAAAAGTATTGAAAATTTCACGCTGCATATAAGTAATGAAAGATTTTCTTGAATATTTAAGTTATAAGTTTTTGTAATTTATAAAAATACTATAGTTTTATTCATTTCTATATAAAAATATAGTAATATTTTTTAAATTTTAATTACATTTTTTTACAAAAAGAGAAAATTTCTAACTTTTCCTTCGATTTTTAAATTAAAAATTAAGATATGGCATAAAATTTTTTTTTTAAATTTCCCAATATCTTTTTTTTTTCATTGAGGAATCATCAAACTTGCACCGAATTTAAGAATTTATGAAAGCACCCAGTTGTAAAAAAATGATAAATAGTTCCTATTGTGTTTTCGATTTTTTTTTCTTTTTTTTTTTTACAATGAAAACTACGTAATGTAATATTGAACTGCTATATTTTAAAGTGAATCGTTTGAAATTTACTGACAATCATTTTATAGATACTAAATGATTAATTGAATTATGCTTAAAATTAGACTATATGTCATTAATATAATTCGTTCTTTTCTTCATTTCGTTTTATTCATTTACGTATCCATTTATTTATTTGCTTTTTTTTTTCAGTGATGACTTAATGATGCCTATTTACTTGTTTACCGAAGATCGAAAACTATATCACCTGACATGCCTAAGACAAACATAAATTCTTTGCATTTTAACGAGATTCGTCAAGATGACAATACCAAAGAAGGAGGGGAAAAAAATCACAAAAGATAACAATACTTCCTTGTTAAAAATAATGCTGTGTATCATTAATGCATTTCTTCCATCAATGCTTAGCCGTGCTTAATACTTCTATGTAATAATACACTTATACTTGAGGTAATTTTGTCGTTTCTTGACGGATTAATAATAGTGTAATACATATTAATAATACATGTTTTCATTAATTTGCATTTTAAAATTATTTTTTGACGATTAAAAGTTTTAATCAAAGGTATTAAAACGTTTTAAATTTCAAAATAAATAAGTTTGAGATTTAACGTATTAAAATAAAATCAATTTTGGTTATAAGGCTGAATAAAATTGATATTTTTCCACTAACAAATTTAAGTTCTCAAATGTCTTAGAAAAAAAATTAAAATAAAAAAATATTAAAAATTACATGAAGTGGTTTTCATAAATTATAATATATTTATTCCCAAATTAATAATACAGCTAATAATTAATTTCAAATGTAAAAGGAAATTTTAAATTTAAAAAAAAAAAATTCTTTTAGGTAACTAATAAATGAAAAAGGATTCGAAGCGATGGTAAAAAACAAAACAAATTTATTGTATAAATAATTTATATTAGTTCGCTTCAAGTGTTGAAAGCTAAATTACGAAAACTTTAAAATAAAGAAATAAGTTTCAGATTTTGAATGATTTAAGTTTCCAGTATAAGTAATAATGTCAAATTAACAAAAAAGAATTATAAAACACTTGACTTTTCCATTTTTCAGGACAATAAGAACAATCTTTCCAAATACATAACTTTGTAGAATTAGATTATATACACCTAACAATTAGATTATATACACCATCAAAAAAACATATTCAATTGAATAGGAAGTTATTAGTGCTATGGTATTATCATTATTATTTTTGGAAATTCAAAATAATCTTTGCAAATTTTAAAAGTTATTTTCGTGTACAGATGGCGCTACCACCGATTAGATAAATTGCTGAAAACTTTATCAGTAGTTCATTTAATATTTTTAGTTTACTAATTTTTTTTATTAATTATTGTTTTTCTTCCAAATTTTTTAAACAAATTAATTAGCATTTATTTAAAAGAGGTTGAAATGTGTGCAAAACATTTTCCAGTACTTTTTTCATTTTTATGTAAAATCTAAGAAAAAAATAACAATAATATAATTCATAAATATATTGCAATTTAGGTTAACTAACTTAAATATTTTAACATTTAAGGTTTGCTATACTCGATATTAAAAAAACACATTGTATTTTCGGAGGAATATATTTCAATTTTACATTAAAATCTAGTGTTTCTGTACGAATTTGCGCAAATTATCATGGTTGTAGCCACAAAAATTGAATGATTGTTTTAAAAATAATAATACTGCATTTTTATGTTGCTTATAATTAATCAAACTAATACAAAATTTAATTTCCCAAAATCATTTAAATTAATATTTGTTTATATTAGAAAATCGTAAATTAACAATTTGTTAAATTTTATGAAAGTTAAATTTCAAAAATATAACAATAACACTATGCAATTGTGATTTTTTTTAATCGTAAATTATTAATAAAATTATCGTTTCACATAATAAATTATGTGAGCAAAATATAAATGAAGGTATTAACATATGTTTCATACCAAAATATTAAGATCTTTAAAAATAATTTTACCCGAAAATGACTTTATTTGATTTTTTATGCATTACACATCATGTAAAACTTAATGTTATTATTTTTCAAAATTTAGATAATCAAGCAAAATTTTTGATATTTAAGAAAATCTCACTTCTCTAAAATTATTATATGAGTAACAAAAATGTTTTTTTGCAAATAAATAATCAGAAACTTTCTAACAATATGAAATAATCGTTTAGTTGAATTCAATTGTATGATTTAAAATAAAATAAATACTATATATAGTTTTATATTTATCTGGTATTGTTCTATTAAACTGGAAGCAATTTTTAAAAATATTTAAGTCACAAATTATATGAAATTGTAATTTTTCGGTAAAAAATAATCTTTTAATAAATTTAATGTTTTTTTACGTTTCATCAATTTATAAATAGAGGGCAGCACTGAATTTTTAAAATATTTTTTCTAAAATATTTTCATATAAACTATAATATGATTTTGAATTTAACATTTTCATATTTTAAAAGTTTGTCTAATTTAATAAAAAAAATAATTAAATTTAAAAAAAGAAAACTTTTCTGACAGATTTGGAATATTTCATTCAAGATTTTTACTTTGAAGTTCAAATAAAATTTAATAAATCAAAAACTATCCAATCATTAAATTACAGTAATATTTAATGATTATTTAATTATCATTAAATAATCATTTAAAGCTATTGATAGTACAGTTGACAAATGTAAACATGAGATATGAATGTAAGATGGTTCAACGTATCAGTTTAAGATATTACTGCGTATCAATGTGTCATATTGTTGCACACATCATCATTAGATTCTATCAAGAGGGGAAAGTGCACATGCTCTTACACTTAATGAGTTACTAAACTCACAAATAAGTTTTTTGAATTATTCCACTTACTTTATTTTATCACAATTATGCTGCTAATTACGCTAATGATTCTAAGTACCAGAACAGATCACAAGATGAACATTTAATGTTTGTGACCTCTGATCTAAAATTAAATTTGTCCAACAGTTATTTATTTTAACTTACTTAGCTTTTTAACATATTTCAGGTTTCTTATGAAATTTACTTTCCAATTTCATAACCATAAATGGCATGTAATTTATAATTAAAGTAAATAATAAAATTGTGAAAACAATAAATTAACATATTTTTATTTATTTGTTTAATTTTTTAATTCTAATCACAACATAATTATAAATATTTCAATTAAATGTAAGCATATCAGTTTATTTAAACAATCATAACTATTTCAATTAATGGAAGCTTTTTAATCGACAATCATTTGAATTTTTTATTATTATATTATTTTTTATTATAATGTTTATTTAGTAACTTCAAACAAAATACTAATATTATTTTAGGAACATTATATATTTTTTACATTTTTTTACAAATAGGATTTTATTTTATTTCATAACCGTCGTTGAACAGCCGACCCAATTTTATGAGTTTACGGCTACTAATGCTCAACTCCGTAGCCTTGTAATTTTGAACCCAATCCAGAAGACAAGGGAACTCCTAGAACGAGCATTAGGAGAAATTTGTCTTCGTGGAGGACTTTTTGATGGAGCTAACCCGCATTGGCGTTACATGGAGAGGAATACCACGAGAACCTCCCGCGGTAAGCCTGACGGCAAGGGGACTCTAACCCATAATCCGTCTACCACTGAGGATATTTCACGCTAGCACTGTGGTCGGTGCAAGCCGGATGCGGAATTCGAATCGATTGGGATTCGAACCCGGTTCGCCTCATTGGAAGGCGAATGCTCTTAATTATTTCGTGATTTTTCCATGATAACACCGTCCCCTTGAGAATATTTTAAAGTGTATGCTTAAATCAGTGATCACTGAGATCAAGAATTTCAAATTCTGGTATCTCATCATAAGATATTGTGAACTGAACAACTCAGTCGTTGATGTTTAAATTTCTTAATTTAACATCACTGATTTAAATTTAGTATAAATTAACGAATATATAAAACACCACTAACAATAATCCTCCGTGAATATTACCCCACAAGAGAACTAAAACATCCCGAAGAGGGGATATAAAACTTTGCACTTTGATTTATTCAATGCAATAGGAATTATCGATGAAGCTTGCAGAATTTAGATGATAGGTCACGCATTCTCCAAATCGGCGGTATATTAAGTTCCAACTTTCCAAACTGTACTACTTCTAAATCATACATTAATCAAACAAAAACGCATTGTTATAAAATTTAGTCGTATTGAACGCTCAGCAAGAGGTTTATTTAGCATGAGATTTTCAAGTGTGAAATAAACTTAATAACTTTTGGAGACCTGAAAAAAATTTTACCATCTAAATTGCAATTATAACTGATAACTGTAACAAAAATAATTTTTTCTGCGTCTTAATTTAGTTGAAATGGTAAAAAATATAGATAAACAAGAATTATTAATCATGTTTAAAAAAAACTATAACTAACTAGATACAGAAATTAGAAAGCTAATTTCATTTTCTTGTAACCAAGATTCTACGAAAATTCAAAATTTCTAGGGACCAGGACTAATTTTCAAGAGCCAGAATGTTATGAGGTGGAAAGAAACGTTACAACTTTTTGCTTTTATGTTATATTATATTAAAATATTGGACGCCAATTACAATTTTTAGACACATTGGTGATAACATTTGTAGACTTCTATTAGCCAAGTTTCTAGTTCTAGTTTTATACTAGTAAGAGTTAGTAAAACAATACTTTTTTATAGTGGTGTTAACGATACTCCGTTGCCCATAATGAATGACACAAGATTAACAAATGCGCTCTAAAGAAAATATTACAAAATGCTCTTTTAAAATATTTTCTTAAAACAACACATTTTGTATAAACTGTATGCCATTAGCTACTCAATATTATCTAACGATTTCGATTTCATGTTAGAGTTCTATTTCAACAACTTAATTGTTATCTTTAAAAAGGAAATTCTTTAAAATGAAGAGTTATGCAGAACCATTGAACTATATTACTCAAAAAACAAAAGTTTAATTAGAGCTTCAAAAATGAATCTTTAATTGTGTCGTAATTAATAATAGAGGAGTAAGCCCATTTGGAAAGTGGCATAAGTTTGAAGTTTTTAAGGGTTAGTGTTTGAAGGAACTTAAATTATTGGCAAATGTTTGGAGATTAGAAAAATTCATTTTGGTAGATGTTTCTAACGCTATAATTTGATGAAAAATCAGAATGCTGCAATGATTATTATATCCGTAAAAATAAAAAAATACTTATTTCAAAGAAAATACTTAAAAAAAATACTCCTAATGGGTTAGAAATAAAGACGCAATGTAGTTTCTATAATTTATAAGTTAAAAATTACTCCAAATTATACAAAATAACTTTTATTGATTATTTCCTAACCTAAAGAATGGAAGGGGAAAGAAAAGTTAACCCGATTAGCGAGAGATAATTTGAGATCCTTTCTTTTTTATACCATCTCCAACAAAATAAATCCAAATACCATAACGAAGAAATCAGTTTTTATAAAGAGAACTTACGAAACAAATTTTGCGAAATACAACTATATGATTATGTAAGAAAAGTAACATTACATAAATAATTTTAGCTTGAGTAATTCTTTTGTAAGAAAGACAATAAATTAAAATAATTTCTAACGAAAATAGAACGTGTTTTAGAAGTACTAAGAAACGTATTTGCTTGACATTTTCCGAGAAAAATAAATAATAAAAGTAATTTATTGAGTCAAGTTCCGCAGGGTACGTCAGAGTAAAAGTACAACTCACACCTCTTTAATATAAACCTGTTTAATAGCCTGCTCTAGCAACTTTTAAATTGCTATTCTCGGAAGAAAAAAAGAAGAGAAAAAAGAACTTTAGTGGTTTCTTCACTTTCGAAGAATCATCGGAATTTTTTCTTTTTTATTATCAGCCTGTCTCTATCAAATTTAGTAACTTTCTCGTAAATTTAGTAACTTTCTTCGACTCGTAACTCATAAATGTTTCTCGATTTAAAAAAAAAATGATTTTTCTATCCAAGAAGAAAGCAAAACCATTTCTACTTTTCTTAAAATATTTAGTTCACGGAGAAAAATATCCTTATAAAATTACCGAACTATACGGTTAAAAGATTTTTAAAAAATTAATGCATGGAAATAGAAAAAAATAAAATAAAAAATAAATAAAAAACATAATGCTGGTTAATAATATGAAGAAAAAAATGCGGTATCAATAAATGCAAAAACATAGATCTGGTTAAATGTGCGGTATTTAAAACCATTCATTTGGTAATTCTAAGGAAACTTGGAATACAATCGACAACAAGAAACAAAAATCTTCATTTTTTCCTTATATTTTGATCTTATTAAATAAAAAAGAAATTACTTAGATTTGGAGAATTTTAAAAAGCCATCAAGTATTAACATGAAATAATTGTAAGCCATATTATGGAAGAAAAAAAAAGTGTTATTAGCGAAGTTCTTTTATTTGAATGACATACGGAGAAAAAATCCCTTGCAAAATTACCGTATTCTACAGTAATGACATTTCTGGTAGAAAAAAAGCATAATCCTGGTTAATAAAAGAAAATATACGGTATTTAAAGCATTTTTCTTTTCATATTATAACGATTTACCAAAAATTCTGGTTTTGAAATTTATATTTCTTATTTCACATAAACACAAAACTCACATTAACACATTTATTTAACACTAAGTAAAAATTACAAGTACTAAAAAGTAAATTCAAAAGAATAAGACGCTTTTATGCCAGGATAAAATTATCACATTTTATAACATTTACCAAATTTAATAGCATATGAAACCCTATTTTCTTGTTAATTTTACTAAGATCATTACCACAGCATTTCGGTAAAAATTACCGAACTTTTTATATTCCTATAAAGCCAGTGACATGTTAAATTTTACCCTATTATGAAGCATTTGACCATACATTTTTCGAATGAATATATATATTTTATAACATTCTAAATTAATAGTTTAAAATTCAGGACACACATCTAAATGCATGTTCAAGTCTACATACGTGTAGTTTTCTAGAAGTTTAAATTTAAAAATACAATTAGTTTCAAATTTTATTATTCAAGAAATATTCACTGTGTATTGTTTAAAATTATGCAAAAATTGGCATGTTTTATAATTCAAAAAAATTTTATTCATTGTTAAGCAAAATTAAAAATGTTATTAAAAAAAGCGTTTTTGCATGGAATGATCTTAGGATAAGAGATTTTTAATTTAAAATTTAAAAAAAAATCTTGATTTGCTTAGACAGTTTTAGAGATATGACGGAATGCGCAAAAAGTAAAATTATTTTATAACGAAATCCAACTTTTGAACGTTCTCTTATTGGAACTATATTTTTCATATTTCGGCTATCTTAATATTGTTAAAAATCCAAAAGTACGAAGAAAAGGTATGTTTATTTCGTGGAACGTTTTCGTGTCTGTTTCCGTAATTTGAAGTACAGTATGATCAAATTAATTTGCATATTTTAACTCCTTTATTACCAGTATAATCTTAGTACATGCAAATCAGACCATTCGACCATTTTTTTTCACCGAAAAATAGTTTTTTGAAAACAATAAAAAAATTATAACGTCATAATCACCGTGCTCCATAATGCTCAATTAACAATTAAAGACCGGTTGATTCTATCGCTAATCTATTAAAAACTAAAATTTATTATTATAATCTTTAAATCTAGATTGTTAATTCAATCAGACCACGAAAGACTGTCGTAAGCGTAATATTTCATAAAATTTACTGAGATCCTTAAGGAGTTAATAAATATATTTAGAATGTTTGCAAAAAATGAACTCGAAAAAATTATATTTATAAGGGAGGGGGTCAAAAATATGATATCTATGCTTTAAACTTTCGATTCGCTATTTCTAAGATTGGGAAAAGCAAAGGAGCGATCAAAAGCATCAAAAATATATTTATTTTTCAAGTGCAACTGCAATGAGAAAAAAAGTACCAGAATACGTTGAAATTTAACGTGTTTCTGGGTTTATGAAAACACCAAAAAGCTCGGTAGCTCTTATTGAAACTCTTTGGTAGCTGATTTTGTTAAAATTAACAATAAAATAAGATTTTATAGAATGTAATAAAATTTGGTAAATGAGACAAAATTTAGTCATTTTATCATATTTATCTTAGAGCATGGCATAAAAACCATTCATTCTATTGAATTTACTTTTCAGTTATCCGGAATTTCCGGTAAAAGGTTATCTTCTGAAGGGAAAATGGTTTCAATTCCATATATATCGATTTTATTAATCAAAATTACGGTTATTAATTACGAGAACTTCAATATGTTTTTTTTTTCACTGAACCATTTATTTAGGGCTATTCATAAGCACAATTCCTTAGGTTTACTTTTTACAGGAACTTAAGGAATATATGCAGTACACGCCTTCGAGTTAAGTCTTAAAATCATTTCTTTGCGTTCTCACATTAAAGAAAGAAAATGAAGTTCACAGTGCATTCCCGAATGAACTTAGTAAGAAAAATCAATTCAAAATTACAGCATGAATGTAATAATAGTGATTCATGTTTTATTTATTTACGCATTAATGCAATTAATACAGATCTACTGTGTTTTCATAAACATTTTACTGAAGCCTTGATGGCTCAGGAGATAGAGCGTTCGCCTTCCAATGAGGTGAGCCGGGTTTGAATCCCAGAGATGGCTGGTCGAAGCGAATTCCGCACCCGACTTGCACTGACCACAGTGCTGATGTAAAATATCCTAAGTGATAGACTGATCGTGGGTTAGAGTACCCTTAGCTAACCGTAGGAGGTTTTCGTGGTTTTTCTTTCCATATAACGCAAAGGGGGGGGGGTAGTTCCATCAAAGAGTCATCGAAGGCAAATTTCTCCCAATATTTGATCCAGGCGTTACCTTGTCTTCTGGATTGGGTTCAAAATTACAAGGCTATGAAGTTGAACATTTGTAGTTGTAAACCCAAAAAATCGGATCGGCTGTTCAACGATGGATATAAGATATAAAAAAAAGCGTTGAAAATCTTTTTCATCAAGCGATTTCACAACGAAATTAAAAATTGGTCAGTAAGGAAACTAATATAACAAAAATATCTTAAAAGGAAAGCAATAAGGCGTGCAAGCGCAATTAACACGGTTTTACACTTACAATATTTAAATAGTTTCTAACTGAAGATTTTTAGTGGAAGTCATGAAGTTGATTCAAAACATTATTAAAAGCATTTTTTTAAAAAAACCTTTAAATCAAAAATTTTTTTAAAACAGAAAATTAACAGATTATATAATATTTTGAACAATATTATAATATAAATATCATAATGAATGTAACAATATATATATTTCATTTTATGATATAATTCATAATATTTCATAATGATTACATTGATGACATATTTCATACTATGAACTTGTACTATAAATTATATTTCATACTATAAGGAAATATACTTGTATATAACTAATAAATTATTGAAAAATAACATACACCCACATCAAAAATTTCTTTAAAGCACAAAATTAACAAATCATCTGATCAGTAATATAATATAAATGTCACATTAAATTTTTTGGCATATTTCATTGAAATTATTGGCTGATGAAAATAAAATCTATATCCAGAGCCCTAATTTATACTATTTGAAATTTATACCATTTTAAGTGTCAACTTCATTGAATTTACTAAAAAATAAAAATTAACTTCATTGACTCACTAATGTATTAGTACAAAATAATAAATTAAAATTATTCTAAACAGCCAAAGTACAACGAATAAAATATTGAAATATTTTCTTTAAATAATTGAGATTTCAATAAAATCAATTCTATGTAAATATATTTATCGGGATACCTTAGAGCATGCTTAAAAACCTTATTTTCGATTATATTTACTTTTCAGTTTTGTATTTTCACTAACTGTGTGGTAATAAGAGCAATAATTTTGAAAAACAGGATTTTTGATAAACCGTTACCATATGGATGGAAAAAGGACACAATGAATGGTTTAAATACCGTAAATTTTGGTCACATTGCCAGAATTATTAGTATTTTTTACCAAAAATGTCTTCACCATATAGTACGGCAATCCCAATCATATCCAACAGTTCAAATTTAAACATATTCTGGCAATTTTTACCATACTTTTTTTTTCAGTAAATAAAATACAAATGTCAGCGGAATCCAAATTTAAGAAATATTGCGTGTGGTATTTATTTATTTATTTATTGAAAAAATTATACTTGTTATACATTATACCTGTACGAAAAAGTATACCTGTTATAAATTATGCATTCTACAATCATAAACTTCTGTAAAGTAGTTTAGTATTAAACACTGAACGGATTTTACATTTTGTTTTTGAGTAACTTACGTTCAGGCAAGTTTTCTGTTCATCCAATTTGGTTTCATCAACTTAAAAAATAATAAAAGTAAATTATAAAAGATACAGAAACAGAAAATTGCACAGAATTAAAAGACTTACATAAAATTATTAAGCCTAAATAATTTTACTAGCTAACATTTTTGAGGAAAATTTCGCAGAATTTCTAACAAATTTCATTTCTATTAATCTAAGAAAATGAAGCTTTTATTTCCCACTTTATTTGAAAGGTATCATGATGACAAACATAAGTAATCAAAAGTTTTTTTTAAGGTCAAAAATCGGCAAGAAAATCAAAATCAAAATTTTAACCTAAAATGCAAAATATCTGCAGAGGAAAATTCCTAAAAATTTATAATAATTCAATGAGAATTAAAGCACTTTACAATATATAATAATTTTTTTCCTCCAAAATCTGGGTTCAATCTGCTTTGAATTTTTTAAAAAAAAGATGGGACAAATAATTTTTTTTTCATTTACAAATATGCAAAAAATCTGAATAAAACTGATTCTATAAATATTCTTTCATATTCTATAAAAAGCACTTTTTTCTACAATCAAAGCAATCTGTATTTAGTTTGTTTTGATATTTATAAATATCCTGCAAGCAATCAATAAGTTTATAATCGTTATTTTTTTTTTTTTTTTTTTTTAAAAAATTTAAATTATGCTGATATTTATTAAACATTTTAGTTCACGATATTATAGAAACGTACTTCGTTTTTTAAAAAACATACCTTAGTTTAATTATTCTGAATAACTATATTTTCGTTGGCGAAAGATATTTGTTCAGCATTGTCTTTTAAAAACGGAAATTCATAAAAGAATATTTCTATAATTTGATGAGTATAAAGAAGCAAATTACCTAACTCACCTCAAAATGAACTGATAGTTGGTATTGAAAGAGTAAGAGGTTATTATTTCGTCACGGTGAAATGAGGAGAAATTACCATCTGCAACAAAAGTACCTAATATCTGTAATTATCCTGTACCTACTGACATAATTCAAAGTAATGGTACCTTTATTTTGAATTGTCTGTTTTGTTGCGTGTTTCTTTTTTGTTGTTATTTTTTATTGTTTAATTCATAGCTATGATGTCTTTTAATAATATTATGTTTTTTTTATAATTTATTGTTTGATGTAATATAACAATTAATAGCATAACTAGTGCAATTCCAGCTGCAATAGGATTCACTCCAACATTCCCTTTCATTTATATTTAAAATTGATAACATAAAAAATTTATTCGTTTCAAAAAATTGTCAAAAATTTTAAATTCGATATGTTTTGAACGCTCCAAAATAGACACCTATGTTCAAGACTTGCTAGATGCGAATGAGGAAAATTAACGAGATTCGGCATTGAAATAGTAAAGCTGCCAACGAAAAAAATAATGGAGAGAAATTGGAGGGAAAAAATCAAACTAGAAAAACCGCAGTGGCCGAAAGAAGCGAATTAAGGTAGAATACATTTCCACTTGCTGTGAAAAATTGGAGAGCAACGATTGTGAAGATTGAGAATAATAGCAATTATAAATTAATTTGTGAGGTTTCTAAAGTCATAAACTAAATATAGACATGTTTAAATTAGTGTTATGATGTATTTTTTACTTTTTTATCTAAAAAATAATGCCATTTTTCGCCTATGACTGTTAATTTGTTTCAATGAAATGTCCCAGAAACATATTCTATACAACCAGATCTTTTTAACGATGGATTACTCATAGTAATTGCAAATATATTTTAAACTACCTGGTTGATTTTTAAAGCATTAATTCGTTATTTTCAAATCTGTAATAACAATGATTATCAACAATAAATGTTCTTAGATTTTTATTTAAAATTTCTAGTACGATGTACTTCCTTAAAAAAACAAATGCATCTCTAACTGTGGCATTACTCTATGAATACGTTCCCTGTTATTCTTATTTAACAATCAGAACATACTTTTGAAACAAATGACAGTTTTCTTATTCTGTAATAATATATTGCATAATTATGAATAAAAATGTGACATTTAGTATCACAAATGGTTTTATTAAACAATATTAGAATAACGATTCCATATTAATAATTTTCCTTTGTATTTTTTCAGCTCCAAAATCAACACCATGCTTAGCACCAAAAGGGCTTGAATTTATATACAAATAAACACTAAACATTGCTCACAGCTTTAGTTGAAATATTCAAAATAATAAACTTTGTATTTTTATTTCTATTTATAACTGTTAAGTTATAACTTTGTTCTATTAGACATTGTGTAGAAGCGAATTTTTGGTTCTTTTAGTTTAAATAAATTTCATCTCTTTAATTACTAATCTTTACTTGTTAAAAATTAAGTTTTTGTAAGTTGATTAAACTCAATTAAATTAATAGGTTTTTATCAATCAAAAATATTAAGCAGTGTAGGTATTTTATAGCGCATTTAATAAAACTGGATTTATCATTTTTAGTGGGTAAAACATTAAATTGCATTTTAACACATTAATTGCACATTAATTGCAACCGAGTAAATTATAAAATATTGAATAAAAAAATATTGAGAAATTGAATAACTATTGATATAATTGAATAAAGAAATTGAATAACTATTCATAAGTTTCATAAGTTACGTAGAAAAACTACGTCAGTCGATCTCGTTTGTCCTCTTCACAACAATATAATTTTTTTCTGAAATTGAAGAAATGTTATTCCAAAAGTTTTCCAGCGCACCGCATGGAAAAAAATTCTGGCAAAATTACAGTACTGTTCGGTAATGACACTTCAGGTAAAAAAAAATATTAATTCCGGTTTTAAAAACCAAAATATGCATTATTTGAACCATTCATTTAGTAATTTTTCCGATCAAAGGAAAGAAGGATCGAAAGATTAAGGATCGAAGTCGTCAAAGGAAAACCATATTTATAATTAAATTCATTTAACAAGTGTTATAAGAACGTGATTCAGAAAATTTCTCTACATCAGTACTTTTCAAGGAAAAACGCATTTACTATTCTCTTTTATAAACATTTAATTTGAGAAACAATAGGATGAAAAAATATTATACGCATGAATTTAGAATAGGCAAAGTAATTACTCTGAGAAAAACTGCTTCAAATGTTACACTTCACATGCGAACTCTTTGAGGAAAAAAAATTGCCCTTAACTTCTTAGAAACTAATTTAAGTAATGTTACTCAAAAAATTTCTCTGTTCCTATAACTAATGAAAAAACATATTTACAAATCACTTTTATGAAAAAAATCTTAATTAATAATTCAATTATACTTAAAATTCTGTATTAATTTTTATAAAATTACTTTTATAGAAGTTCTAGTTCATTTACGTCGCACTAGAGCTGCATAATGGGCTATTGGCGACGGTCTTTCATAAAAGAAAAGTGTACATTTATAAAACGCTTATTTTGAAAAATTTATTCCGACAACTTCCCTGAGCATTTAACCAATGAATTATTAAAATAAAAAAGAAATCAATAAGAAAAGAAACCAGTTTTATACCCACTTTTTTATAAACCACATTTTTATACTGAAATTGCATTAGTAAATTCCAAAAATTTCCCTACGAATGCATTTCTGCAAAAAAGAAAGGAGAAGAAGAAAAGAAAAGAAAAAAAAATTGCAAAAGCACCTATGCGTTATAATTTTTCTGAAAGTAATAGTCTTTGCAACTGCAAATTAAATGCAAGGTTTAAAGATATGGATCACATTAGAGGAAGAAAAAAGCAACGATACGAGGAGAAAAAGAAAAAAGAAAGGGAAAGAGAAAAAAAAGCATTTTTTTTTTTTTTAATTTTGTTAATTTTTAGTACATTGAACTATTCAAGGCGAAAACTACAAAACTACGAGACACACACTTTCGGAATTACGTTTTTGGCATGCAAATTAATTTTACCAGTTTCCTTGAACATCGAGATTATCGTAAGGAAACCTTTTCACCCAAAGGTTTCTTCTATTTTTGCAAACCCTAAAAAACTTTCTCTGCGGATTGAGTGTATCAAAGGAAAAACAACATTTACAGTAATTTTAACGAACGAGTTATTAAATTTTTTTATTATTTACCGAACTGAACTCACTATACCCTAGACTCTAGGGCCTAGAGCATGGCATAAAAACCATTTATTCGGTTAAATTCACTTTTCAGTTTTGTATTTTTTACTAAATGCGTGGTGATAAGAACTATAATTTTGAAAACCAGAATTTCCGGTAACTTGTTACCATATGGAGGAAAAAAATTACCAAATGAATGGTTTATTTTATATATATTGTGGCTTTTATAACCAGAAGAATAGTTTCTTTCACCAGAAGTGTCATTACCGTAAAATACGGTTATTTTACCAGAATTTTTACTCGGTAAAGAGGAACCGTGGCAAGATGGCAAGTTCTGTTTCACTTCCGATGGTATTTAGAATGTTAAGTTTAGAGAAAAGTAGTAAATCTGTCGTAAATCATAAAGTTTTTCAGATATTGAAATAAAGTAACTAAAAAATGAAAAATTTGATACTCATGAACTAAATTAACTACTGATTAAAGTTCGCTAGCAAGATATATTTTACATTGAAAATTTCTCTAATTTATTGCAGTTCTGATTGTCGGAGTGAAAAAATATTGCAGCAGAAAATTGCTTTATGAAAATAATTTTGCAACAGAAAAATTTTTTCTGATAATATGTTCTTTATATTAAAGTCTTTTAAATTTAATGATATCAAAGATAAAAATAACATATTTTTAATACTCTCCCTCCTCGTTACACAATCATGGTTGTGGTTGGTGTCTCATGGACGGGCAGTCTTTTAAAATAGTTTTTAAAATTGAAACTTTTTTGGTGTGATTTTGGCTAACTATTTAGTATGAATTAATTTTTTATTCCAGTAGTGTTTTTGATTTTATTATTTCATTCTTCGTATACTATTATAAGTTCCAATCTTGATTATAAGAACATTCTCGTAATCTCATAATAATCTACGATTTTCATAACCTATTATTGGTTATGATTAAGAGAATGTTCATGACCATTTATATTTATGATTATAAGAATGTTCATGACCATTGTTGTTTATCGTTCTGAGAATGTTCATGACTGTTATTAATTACATAATCATGAGAATATTCCCAATTATTTTTTGATATGATTATGTGAATGTTCATTACTATTATTATTATTATTATTAAATATAAACATATTTATTTATGTTATGATAATGATCACGGACCATTGTTGGATAAACAATATTGATATGACCACAGAGATTCTTAAGACAGCTTCTTTTTTTTAAATGTATCAGCTTATTATGATGGATTAAGTGACATTTTAATGGAAAAAAAAACCTTTTAATTGTATATAAATACCAGCAAAATATTGACAATACAAGTTTCTCATTAAAGAGTCTTCTCATTAAAGAGTCTTCTAACTAAAAGACTAACGAAATAAAATAATTCTTTATGCTAAACGCCAATAAAAACATGTTTTCAAAAACAAAAGTTGAGTACTTTCAAAATTGCATTTGTTCACCAAGTTCTTCTATTGTCATATTAACAAAAATATTAAAGTAATAATGTACTTGAAAGCATGATATCGTTTTTCGGAAAAGGAACAAAAATAAAATTCGATTTAAAATTCGTAACTGTAACTTACCATTTGTGGTGGGTAATACAGCTTCATGCACGGCATCACTGCCATTCATCTGCGTAGGACTCGCTGAGCTAATGCGAGTCATTAGTGTTCAAAATTAGTGATATAATCCAAAATTGAAAACAATGATTCCTCCCCCGCAATATGAAGTCACTTATCACAACAATCAATACCAGTTCAGTATCAACATTTCATATTATGACAATTTATTATGTCCGTTTCAAAGCATTTTTAAAATTCAAAAATTAATTATTAATTTTTTTTTTTAAAAAAATACACCTGGTGAGTCATTACAAATAAATCGTGGCTAAAATGAGCTGAAATTTTTTGAAGTGATGTGTCCCCCGTACTGAAATATCTTCGTCAACTAACAGATAGGAACATACGGGTAGGGGGGATATTTACCGTCATCTCATTGGACGAGAGATGGTGATGATATTTTCCTATAGGTCATTGGGCGAAGGTCTTGTGACTGGTTGATGTGCCGCTCGCTTGTGATTGGTTGTAGTATCCGGGCGGGTTGAAATAGGGAAAGTGGAAAATTCCACTTGCTAGGGTATTTTTCTTTTCTTTAAGACCCGTTATTTTTCCCTCTTTCGTTTAGTTATTTATTTATTTTATTTCAGGGAAAGTCTTTTTTTTTCTGCTTTTTTCATCGGTCCCGCTTTTATTCTCTCTTTCTTTCTTTTTTTCTCCTTCGTCGAATTTTCGGTAACAGGTTGAGCAAGAAGAAATGAGAAATGTTACTACTGTTTCTTAACATTTCTGTCAGCTCTGTTTTCTTCTCTTTCTTTTCTTTTTTTTCCGAACTTGGAAAGAAATTGGATCTTCGTAAATAATGAGTTCGTGGATGGTGCAATTTAAAGTAAATATACCTCGATTATTACGGATTATCAATTTAGTCGTAGAATGAAAAACTTTTATGATATGATATTATATTTGAGCTAATTATTTAGTAATTGGAGAGAAATTGGATTTTCTTGAATAATGAGTTCATAGATGGTGCAATTTAAGGTAAATATACCTCGATTATTACGGATTGAATTAAACGTAATCAATTTAGTCGTAAAATGGAAAGCTTTTATGATATGTTTTAACTAATTATTTAGTGATTGGAAGGAAATTGGATTTTCTTGAATAATGAGTTCATAGATTTTGCAATTTAAAATAAATATACCTCGATTATTACGGATACAATTACGCGTAATCAATTTAGTCGTAAAATGGAAAAACTTTCATGATATGATATTATATTTTAACTAATTATTTAGTAATTGGAAAGAAATTGGATCATCGTAAGTAATGAGATCATAGATGGCGCAATTTAAAGTAAGTATACCTCAATTATTTCGGATAAAATTAAACGCAATAAATTTAGACATGAAATTTAAAACTTTTATGATATGATACTACAGCTAATTATTTAGTAATTGGCAAGAAATTGGATCTTCGTAAATAATGAGTTTGTGAATATAGCAATTTAAAGTGAGTAAATCTCGATTATTTCGGATAAAATTAAACGTAATCAATATAGACGTGAAATTGAAACTTTTATGATATGATACTATATTTTGGCTAACTATTTACTACGAGAGTTTTTCTCTATATACTATTTTAAGTTGGTATTCTGATTAAAATCCGATTTGATTATTAAATCATTCTCATGATCTCATAATAATCTACAATGGTCATAAACTATTGTTGATTATGATTATGAGAACGTTCATGACAATTGTTGATTATGATTTTGAGAATGTACCTGACCATTGTTGGTCATGATAATGACAATGTTCATAACGGTTTTTAATTATTCTAAAGTAGGAAAGAAAGTGGATCTTCGTAAAAAAAATTATACCTCCATTATTTCAGACAAAATTAAACATAATCAATTCAGACGTAAAATGTGTAAAATACTGTTCCTCCTACTTATCAAATGAAGAGTTTCATGTTTAAAGGGTAAAATTTTTTCGATATAATATGAAAATTTTTAACGATACATTTTATTAAAATCTTAAATTTAACATTACTTTATATTCTGTATTAGTTCTATTAATAATTCAATAGTTTTTTTTTTATGTTTGTAAAAGTATTGTTGTAAAGTATTGTTTATAAATGTTTAAGAGTATTGTTGTCTTTCATCAGATAAATTCAATGGGTAAAATTAATTTAAACTATATAAGTTGTATTTCCATTCCATAAACTTAGCATAGCAATTTTTGAAATAATATTTCTTATGAAATCACACCGAAGCAAATAATGTTATTTTGCCAACTAAAATGTTATTATGAGCCGCGTTAGCTCACTGGTTAAGACACTGAACTGTCAATGTGAAGAACTGGGGTTCGATCCTCAATGGCGGTTTGGAGCCCACCCAGTTTCAGATTGATGGGTACCAGCTTGTCTTGGAAGTAAAATGCGGCCACTTTGTCACAATCATGCCGTTGATTACGAAATTGTGGAGCATTTTCAATAATTTCTAAGATTTTTTTAAGTAATGTGTATAAAATCTGTTATTGTAAATATTGAAAAAAAATTTCGAAAGCAAATTAGTTTACTGTTATCATTTCAAAACATTACGTTATTATTTATAAATTTATATTAATTAAATACAATGTAAAATTATATTTACTGTATTTTAAATTGTAACTAAATGAATTTAAATTGTAACTAAATTAGTTTAAATTGTAATTAAATTAAACCATAAACTGGGTTTTTTAGAAAAATTAGTAATATAAGTGCAATTATAAAATTATAATGTACACAAATTTTTAATTTTCATACATTGAGAAAAAAATATATGGTCAAAAGTACCAGAATATGGTAACATTTACCATGTTTCTGTCTCTATGGGCTCATTGTTATTAAAGCGCTTTGGTAATGATTTTGGTAAAATTAACAATAAAATTTTCTTTTGGCACATAAGACAAAATTTGGCAATTTTTTCATGAAACCTTAGAGCATGGCATAAAAACTATTTATTCAGCTAAATTTAATTTTTACGTTCGAATTTTTTACGAAGTGTGTAGCAATAAGTATTATAGCTTTAAGAACCAGAATTTACAAAGAACCGTTACCGAAGGAACTGAAAAATTGCCAAATTAATGGTTTAAACGCTATATATTTTGGGTTTATTTACCAAAATTATGATGTTGTTTTTTTTAAATCAGAATTGTCTCTACTATGCAGTACAATAATTTTAACAGAATTGTTTTTCTTTTTCTCTGCTTTGCACAGTATAAAGAATGACTTCTCTTTACAATTAAGCAATTAATATTGCTCACTACTAGTAAGATTTCTAAATAACGCATTTTTGTATTTGATTTTATAAAAATGTTTTTAATCGTCTATAGTCTTTTAAATATATATTGCCAAAATATGTATATGTTGCCGTAAAAGTGTATAATTCAGTTATTTAATAACAATAGCTAGGTATTTCATAAAAATAACTAGACCAGTCAGTTAAAGTTTATAATAGATGAAAAATTTCATACTTCACCTAATTATTCTAATGATAGACCCTTAAAGTGGAAAATAAACAATTTCAAAATTATTGTATAAATTAATTGACAGCTAAAATTTCTCGAGAAATACATTTTATCCCAATTGTGGATGATTAAATGATAGATAATTATAAAATAAGAAGATGATACAATTTATTACTACTCATACTAATAACTACGTCTAAAATCAACGGTATGAAGCGTACACACACGTCTTAGCAAAGCAGATATAAGCGGTTCAGAACTAACTAAAAGCACCTTGAACCGATTCAAAGAACTTTCGAGTGCCGTATTTCATACTTTACCGATTAAGTAATCGTTATTCTATAGAATACCTAGTTAAATCTTGGAATTCAATAATTTTATGTACTTGTTATTTTAATTTTTGTAGTTGTTATTTCAATACTGTTATTTCAATAACCGTTACTCAATACTGTTATTTTAATAAATTTGTCCTTGTTATTTCAATAGTTTTAAGTACATAGAATAATTAGGTATTTCATAAAATAACTGACATGTTTAGTTATTTCATGAAATACCCAAGTATTCTGTGAAATAACGGATTTCACATTTCAACGATAACATATATATTCATTACCAGCTTACTTGTGAAAATCGAACTGAAAATTGAAAAAATTATTCAAAATTTTTCTTCTCCATTCACATTCCTGTGACAGATGAAGAGGTAACATGCCTCTTTGGATTAGTATGTGAGCTAAATTATTTTAAATGAACAGTTTTTCTGCTTCTTATAGTTGAAAAACAGAAATTCTGTATAGAAAATATGAATTCAAAAATTCGCCTTTTAGGAAAAAACAACCATAAGGGAATTCAAGCCTTTCTCGTATTCAGACAAACAGAATTTGAATATAGCCATCAGAGGTCATTGACTCTGTCCAAAAGTGTGGTGTCCGTGCGTGTGAGGCGGGGAAAGTGTGTGAAGGTCACTCAGCTGTCCATACCCCAGGGAATTTCCGTATTTTGTGTTTAGGAGAGGAAAAGAGGATATATAGAATAGAGGATATTGTTCGTTTTCTGATGGTCAGGAGGGGAAGTCTAAAAATAGGCTGACCCGTGTCCTTTCTCTCCCTACACCCTCTTGCTGCGTTGGGGGAGATAAAATGACCAGATTCGTGATTCAGTCAGACAGAATCTGTCAACCCCCTGTCCTCGTCAACCAACAAACTAATTACAGATATAAGTAGAAAAGTAGCCCTTAATTGCAATCACGTGAAATTATCTCTGCCGGAAGTTTAGTTCTTTTTTTATACTGTCAAAATTTCAAAAATTTTTACTTTTAATACTCAAGTTTAATGTTCCCATTTCAAATTTACTAATTTTTATGTCAAATTCAATATAACATTTTTCTTTTACAAGCCAAATTTTATTTATTTCTGTTTTTTTTTCTGTTTTTTTCCCAAATGCACAAATCAATTTATCCGTTTCTCGCTAATAAAATTCTAGCTCTCGAGTTTCAAAATTCAAATTTTTTCGTTTGTTTCCATTTTTAATTTACAGTTCAGTAAAAATCAGTAAATTTACCTTTCATATTTTTTTAAAAAAATTTTTAACTTAATATTTTTTTTAAATTTTAATTTCCTTTATCTTTTTGAATCTAGTATTTTAAAATTTAACTTATTCCTCAGCCAAACTTATTTAATTTCTTTTAATTAATTTCCTTTAGAATTACAAATTAAATTTAGCTTTTTTCACTTGAAGTTCTTGCTTTCGCTTATGAAATTAGTCATTTATAATAATCTGTCAAATTTAAAATGAAAGTTTTTTTTTTTTCATTTTGCAATTTTGAATTTGCATATTAACTTTACGATTGTATTCCTTTTTTAACGATTCAAAATTTATTCCTTTTCCATTAAAAATTGCTTTCAATTTGTATCAAATAAAATTAAGTCTTGAAACTTATTTACTTGCAAAGAAAGTTCAGTATTTTGTTTTTCAAACTTATCCATTTTTTAAATTAATGTTTTTTCATTTCTATTTTTTAAAAAAAAACATGGCGAACTTTTGCGCTCAATAAACTTTTTTATTTAATTCAATTTGTCTACAACTTCACCACATTTTATAACTTGTTTTAGAAATCCCTTCGCAAAAGCCATTGGAAAAATATTTTAAAATGAGATCAGATGACTAAATCTTAACATATCTGGAAGTACACTTTATTTAAGTTCAAAATATTCAGTTTCAAGAGAATTTTTTTTTTCAAATTTTTAAAAAATATATGACGTCAGGTCTAAAATATAGTAGGTATAAGTAACAAATCTTTTTAAAATATTTTTAAAAAATTAACAGAATTTAGTTCATATAAATATTTTGTAAAAAATGCGCATGAAATTTTGTTTTAAAAAAAAATAATGTAACCAGCCTAATAATGTAGCGTTTATAAAGTTACGACGTAATTAAAGAACTGATGAAATACGGTTTAAAAAAATTGTTGAAAGTGAAATGTAGTTTTAACATGACTGACTGAAACGATAATCTGTTCAGAAATGGTTACCTTTTCACATTATTTATTTCTTTTCGCAAAGTGTACATTTTAGAGTTATAATTCCTTTAGCTTCAAAGTGCTTTGAATTTTATAAGTACTTTAACTTTTTTAACTATTTTAAAAGCTTAAAAAAAGGTATGAAAGATTATAATTTTGTGTAGTTTAATCTTGTGCGCATTCTTTTATTCTACCACTAAACCCACCGGCTTCGCAACAATCAATACATTATTATTAAAATTGTAGAAAATTTTCAGTATTTTTTCATTATTTTATAAAAGTTTTTTTAAAAATTTCGTCAGTTTAACAAACTTCGATGTTTTGCCTAGGCCATAACCCTCCTCATTACCGAATCAAAAGATAACATTTTTTAATGAATTAATTACAGAAAAATCGATAGCTGAAAAATAGTTGTCCCTGATACTTTTCTTCGCAACAACCACACACACCAGCTTCAAACATCACACCGGCTTCGCAACAATAAATACATTCTTATAGAAATTCAGGCAAATTTTCAGTATTTTTTCACTATTTTAAAAAAGTTTTTTTAAAGAAATTCGTCAGCTTAACAAGCTTTGGTGTTTTGCCTAGGTCATAACCCTCCTCATTATCGAATCAAAAGATAACATTTTTTAATTATTTTTTTACAGAAAAATTGATAGCTGAAAAATAGTTGTCCCTGATACTTTTCTGCACCTACTATTACCCATAAATAACACACACGAATGATCCGAACTGCATCAGACGGCGACACGAGATGGAAATGTAATATTAGAAACTGAACAGAAGCCGCCTATTTGAAAGCGATAATAGACATTCATGGATCATGCTCTCATATGATTGACTTATTTTGCAAGCTCCAGTACACACCAGGACAGGAACATCCTGTAAACAGTTGTGTTCCAAAGTGTACTGGACCTTTGCTGGGGTTCCAATTTTTTGTAAACAACTACTTATTATTGACGCATTTATTTTTTTTCCCCTTCATTCTCCGCTTTCTCTTTTATTTTTAGAGTGGTGTAACGGAAGTAGTGGCTAATTGAAAATAATTCCACTCTGTTTGATGCATGGCTTCTTCCTTATTTCCTTTTTCTTAAAAAGCACTTTTGAAACATTATCTTTTTAGTATTTATCATTCACATCTGTACGTTTTGTGCACTGTTCACTGACTCGTATTCAGATGACGTAGACATATGGCACAGTAACTTAAATGACTTAAGCAGAGTAACTTACATTTTTACGATTACATCCCATATACATATACTCTGTTTAAAGAAAAAACTCCAGTGTCCTTATACCGACTTTCTCTGTATATTTGATGATTTAAAGTTGCTTTTTGTTAACAAAACGGTTTTTCTCTGCTTTTCATCCTAATCATAAACATATTAAATCTATCAACTTGTCCTTGTCATACAGTTACGCTTAGTGTACGATAGCTTTACATTATTTCTAATCATTTTACGATTATTTTCTATGCTTGCTGTTACTCTTCAGAAATTATTTCATGATTTGGAGCAATTCACTACTATTTTCTATGCTTACTCTTACTTTTCAGAAATTATTTCCTGGTTTGGAACATTTTACTATTATTTTCTATGCTTGCTGTTACTTTTCAGAAATTATTTCCTAGTTTGGAACAATTTACTATTATCTTCTATGTTTGTCCTTACTTTTCAGAAATTTTTTCATGGTTTGGAACAATTTACTATAATTTTCTATGCTTGCTGTTACTTTTCAGAAATTATTTCCCGGTTTGGAACATTTTACTATTATTTTCTATGCTTACTCTTACTTTTCAGAAATTATTTCCTGATTTGGAACAATTTACTACTATTTTCTATATTCACTCTTACTTTTCAGAAATTATTTCCTAGTTTGGAACAATTTACTATCATTTTCTATATCTGCTCTTACTTTTCAGAAATTATTTCCTGGTTTGCAACAATTTACTATTATTTTCTTTGCGTGCTCCTACTTTTCAGAAATTATTTCCTGGTTTGGAACAATTTACTACTATTTTCTATGTTCACTCTTACTTTTCAGAAATTATTTCCTAGTTTGGAACAATTTACTATTATTTTATAAGCTTGCTCTTACTTTTCAGAAATTATTTCATGGTTTGGAATAGTTTATAAATAAAATTGAGATTAGGTTTTATCATCAAATTGATACTCTATCTGAAAATTATATTTCTTCAGACAGTAAGTTTTTTTTAAGTTAATTTGTAAGTAAGTTGTAAGTTAAGGTGCCAGAGTAAGTTAAGTTGCTAAATATTTTATGCCAGAGGTTAGTAGAATAGGTACAATAGTTAGTGTGGTTACAATAGTTTTAAACGCTTTTACACTTAAATATTATTTCTATAAGCTAGACTTTTAAGATAAAGATTGATTCGAATTTTTCTTCTTAGCGAGACACAAAAGCTGGGGTGGCTCAGATGGCTTAGCGCTTGCCTACTAATAAAATGACACAGGTTAGAATGACAGTTTCGAGTTATTTTCACTTAGCATTTGCCTATAGTTATATGTTAAAAACAATAAATACTAGCTTGCATTCTTTTTTTACTAATTAGATAAACAGAGTATACAACATTTAAAATTTTCATTCGTTTAATATTTGAAACACATTATAATGTGTGATAACTGATAATACTATGTCAAATATCATAATGATGTTAATATTTACAAAATCGAATTTTTTTTATCTTGATTAAAAGTAAAATTGAAAATCGTAACTCAGCGTTTTAAATTAGTAGTCTTCTGATTTCAAATTTTAGTCTTGTATTTATCTTTTAAGTACACTGCAAGCAACTGCGAATCAAATTACGGAAAAAAGTACTGGCATCCTGAGTGCAGCATCCGTAAAATTCCTTTTACCGTAAAATCCATTTTTACTGCAGAATTTTATACCGTAAATGTTACAGTAATATTTATTTAATGATGATTTATTCGGTGATTTTATAGTAAATATTACTGTATATGAAAATTATGGTACATTAGATTTTAATTCCGTAAAGTTTTTATGGTAAAAATGGATTTTAAAAAGTACTGGTACCCTGAGTTCTGATGAAGTGTACCGTAATTTGATTCATAATTTATTACAGTGAATTACTAGTTTTTTTAAGTTTACTAGTTTTCTTAAGATGAACAATTATTTGTATTTTAACATAATTTTTGATTATTTTCTTCCATTTATTATCAAAGTGAATCATTCAAAACCGGAAAAAGATTCCAATAATCATACTGTGCAGGTATAAATATAAATATAAGAAATGCACGCATTTATTCTTGTGCTTAATTTATAAAATATTGCGGGACAATGAATCTAAATTTCAAAAATGAAATATAGTTGACTAATATACTACATATTTCATGTCATATACAGTTTTTATATAAAAAAAATATTAAAATATAACGTTTTGCCCATAAACTCTAAAGGAGCTGTCAGAGCAAATTAGAAAATTGCAGGTGTAGAAACATGTCAATTGTATTCTCCTTTACAGTGAGTATCCGAAAATAACGGTAATCTGATTTGCTTTATAAAAGATCTATCGAATGGCTGCAATGCCTTATGATAAGTCTAACTTTGAAAATAGTTACTATAATTCAAGAAAAAGAAAATAATCCACCTACTTTTGGCCTACCTTTTATAAACATTTAAAAAAAATCTTTTCACATTGGTGTCTTCGGTTTCGATTGCTTTTGCATTAAAAAATTATATTTATCAAAACCTAACGGAAAACTTAATTTTAAAAAAGCTGCCAGTACAACACCAATATTTTTTAAAAGCTACAATGATTCATACCTTAAGTATAGTATCAGTATCTCGTTTTCTTTATTCGTAAAAGAAGCTAAAAATTTGAAACAAGGAAAACGATTCAGATCCTGTACAATAGCTAAAATCGTTTTCTACAATAATTCTGACTCCGATAATGTGAAATGTTTTAAATAATTGCAAGCAATTCCTGCTCATTTCTTCACTTTTAAATACTTACTTTAATTCAATTTTTTAGATGTTCTGCCAGAAAAAGATTCCAAGTATGTACAATCATTTGGATGTTTCTCATATCATTATGGAGACAAGTAATTTTACATCTCCAGTCTACAAGTTTAAATTCAAGAAATATTGTTACACAATTATCTAGAAGTTTTAATAGTATGATTTACTTGAATTCGAACAATAGGAGAAAGTGATCACTAAATTTTAAAAATGAGAATAAATTAACTACAACTTTCCTTTCCTGCAGAATAACTTTTATTAAACAAATTAATGAAAGAATATAGTTTGAGGGTAAAACCTTTCGGTATAGTAAAAAAAAACATGTCAGATACACTCTACCTTACGATGCGAATCAAACGATATCCGATAAGATGATAAGCTTACGATGGAATTATGAACATAGGATATAGAAAAAATCTCTTAAGCTGTGATAAAAGGTTTATAGTAAATCCAATTTGAAAATAGTTATTTAAGCAATTAAATCAAATATCATATTTCAACAAGTCTTACGATGATTTTAAAGACAAAAATTAAAAATCAATATTACTTGTTGGTAACTGTTTTATTTCGTTTAAATAATATAATTGAAGAACGTGTTGTAGAGGTATTTAATGTTAAGTGTAGTGTTTTTCCAATCAATTTTCAATTTTTAGGATTGCTTTGTGGTAAGTTTTAAGCATACAAAAGATGATATTTTAATGTAAAAAAGATACTAGGTAGATAAAAGATACTAAAAGATACTAGGTTCTTGGTGTTTATGCAGTATTGAATTGATTTTGTCAAGCTGAAAATGAAATGAGAAAAGCAGTATTTTCAAAACTATCAGAATATAATAAAATTTTACCGTGCTTCTGGCTCTATGACAGCACCAGAAAGCCAGTAATTTTAATTAAGCGCTTTGGTAATAATTTTTTGATATAATTAGAAATAAAAAATGATTTTATATTAGAATTTGGTAATTTTTGCATGATATCTTAGAGCATGGAATAAAAATCATTTTTTCAATTGAATTTACTTTTCAATTTTGTACTTTTCATAAACGTGAGTTATAAGAACTATAATTTTGAAAACCAGAGTTTTCGGTAAACTATTACAATACAAAAAAGGAAAAGAATTACCAAATGAATGGTTTAAATATCGTATATTTTGGAATTATTTCTAGAATTTGATTTATTTATTTTTATCAAAAATGTTATTACCATACAGTACGGTAATTTTACCAGAAATTTTTTCTCCGTGTGTCATACAACATGTATTTCTACAGAGTTCTGAAATATGCTAATGAATTGGTGCTACCCACTAATTACACATAGAGTAACTTTCTCTAAATAAACATACCCTTTCATTATTAGTCAAAATATATTTATTCAAAACCAGAAAAAGTGATCATTAAGAAAAATACCACTAAACAACTAAACCATGAAATGTTTAAGATTATATCTAAAAAAAATTTTAATCATGCTGCATTAAAATTTAGTTTAAAAAACTCTTTTGAAATGTAAAACTTTAAATATTGAGCCAGTAGACATTTTTTTTTCAACTGAATGTTAACTGAATGCTTTAATTTGAATTTTTTAAAAAAATTTAATGAATTATTTTAATCATGCTGCATTAAAATTTAGTTTAAAAAACTCTTTTAAAATGTAAAACTTTAAATATTGAGCCAGTCGACATTTTTTTTTCAACTGAATGTTAACTGAATGCTTTAATTTGAATTTTTTTTAAAAATTAATGAATTATTTTAATCATGCTGCATTAAAATTTAGTTTAAAAAACTCCTTTGAAATGTAAAACTTTAAATATTGAGCCAGTAGACCTTTTTTTTTTAACTGAATAAATTAAACTTTAATTTGAATTTTTTTAAAAAATTAAAGAATTTTCGATCATTTAATTTAATTTTGTAATTAAACAGATTAAGTACAGCACCTTTTAAACATAAAGTAATTGTAAATTATCTTTTTCATTGAAGTAATTGTATAATTTATCGCTGCGTATTATAATTTCTTAACAAGACTATTTTCTTGAGAACTGATTTCATTGGCAGAGATATTGATATTTTGAAGTAAATAAGTAGAATATCGTTATAGAGCTAACATTAAGTAATATATTGTTTTAGAATTGATTAAATATAAAATCATTGTTATAAGATTATAACAGTATTGAGAACAGAATAACCATTGCGATAAGAAAAAAAAAGAATTACCAAATGAATGGTTTAAATATCGTACATTTTGAAATAATTTTTAGATTTTTCTTTTTTTTTTTTTTTTACCAGAAATGTTATTACCATTAAATTTCTTGACAAGACTATTTTCTCATTGATTTTGAGAACTGATTTCACTGGCAGAGATATTTTGAAGTAAATAAGTAGAATATCGTTATAGAATGAACATTAAGTAATATATTTGTTTTAGAATCAATTAAATATAAAATCATTGTTATAAGATTATAACAGTATTGAGAATAGAATAATTTTGCTGAATATACTGCTGCAATTATTAGTTTTATTGAAGTAATTGAGTAGAATATAGTTTAAGGTTGAATATTAAGCAAAGAATTTTTTTAAATTGATTTTAAGTAGAATATTTTTGTTGAATAAAAGCTTTTTTATGAAATTGAATAATAAGAGCATTATTTAATTATACTATTTACTATTGTAGATTAAAAATAGTTTAGTAATACTTTACTCCTTTAATCTGTTAAATAAAATATATTAAAAAAACATCGAACTTCGTTAAATCTTAGGTAATGATTCAATTTTTCTTTAAAATGTTTAGTTCTTGTTGCTACAGTGTAGCACACCAATTCTATTAAAAGTCTAAAGCTTTATAGTGGAGCAGGGATATAAAAAATTCTAAATGTGAAAGGAAGAAATAACCATTTTGGATACGATCCCTTGACAGTTATTTGATTGTGAAGAGAGGTCAGTGGAAATTGGAGAAAACATTCCGCACACATCACGAAGAAGCATGCAATTGGACTTTGGGGAAACGATATTCAGTGACACTAGCCTTAATTAGAAACATTCGAAGAAGAATTTACGGTATGAAAGCGAATTCTTCAGAGCATTTTATTCAACGGAAAGGAATGTTTGATTTCATTTCAGTTCTTCTGAATTATGGGCTACGTGAGCATAAGAAAACTAAAAATAAAGATTTCAAGCGTCCAAAAAAGCACTTGTAAAAGGTTATTCCTTAGACTGTAAAAAGAATGGTGTACTATATCTCTGAATTTGATGCTGATCAGCCCAAACAATTGTGTAAAGGAACATTTTTTTTACAGGTTAACATACAATCGCTCTTAGATAATAAATAGTATATAAGGTGTAAATAAATCTGAAAATCTTATGATGGGAATTTATACCAATCTCACGCGCTTTCACGCCATATGTTAAATACTTACGCTTCTAAAAATACCAATGTTGGCGTGGTTTAGGTATCGTCTTTTGATCGTTCACATTTGAATAGAAGTTGGCGAGAGTTTGGTGATATCTTCAATGCTGCTTTTACTGAAGCAAAAGTACGTCGTTAAATGTACGCATGTTCTCAGTTATGTAACAAGTATATTTTTGTTTCACTTTTAAGCCTCTGTAAACTGCTTCGTTTCTGTTAAACTTAGTATGAATTCGACGAAATATTCTCTCTGAACTAAGCGCGTGTTTCATTAAAAAACTAATTTTATTTCAAGAATTGGTGTTGATGTGTATCCTAAAGTAATGGTTTTTGCTTTATATTGCAACGTAGAGATAACTTTACTGAATCTTATATGGTTTCTTTTCTTACTGTGATTTATTTTATTTTATTTCATATTTCATAAAAGGCGTTGAACAACCGACTCAAGTCTGAATTTACGACTTTTAATGTTCAACTCTGTAGCCTTGCAATTTTAAAGCTAACCCAAAAGACAAGGGAACTCCTGGATTAAGCAATGGGACAAAATATTCTTGGATAGAACTAACCCACATTTGCGTTACATGGAGAGAAAAATCACGAAAACTTCCCCTGGTTATTACGACGACAAAGGAATTCTAACCCATGATCCGTCTACCACAGAAGATATTTTATGTCAGCACTGTAGTCGATGTGAGCCGAGAGCAGAATTAGTACTAACCAGCCACATCTGAGATTCGAACCTGTGTAACCTCATTGGAAGGTAAACGTTTTATCCCCTGGGCCACTATGGCTCATGTTACTGTGATTTTATTTAATTTTATAACCAGCGTTGAAACATCCGACCTAATTCTGAGTCTACGACTATCAATGTTTAACTGCATAGCATTGTAATTTTGAATATAACCCAGAAAACAAGGGAACTTCTGGATCAAGCATTGGTACAAACTAGCTTTCGTGGAGGTTTTGATGGAACTAACCCGAATTTGTGTTTCATGGAGTGGAAAACCATGAAAATCCCCATACCCAACGACAAGGGGATTCTAACCCATGATCTGTAACCACTGAGGAGGTTCTTCATCAGCACTATGGTCGATGCGATCCGAGGACGGAATTCGCGCCAACCAACCAATGCTGAGATGGATTCGAACCCAGAAATAGTTGTGTTACTAATACCAAAAGTGGTGACAACTACTTTATACCGAGTAGTGCAAAAACATTCTTGGTGTTTCATATCGGCAGGAACTGTCCTTGGAATTTTATACTTTCTTATGATCTAAATGTTCTTTAGATTTTCTTATTTTAAACAGAATACAATCTAAACTGCTTAGTATTAAACGTAAATTACATTTGTTAAGAACTATTTTAATTAATAAAATGAATTAAAAACACAGAAAGTAATTTAAGGAATTAATAAAATACAGTGTATTGTAAAGGCCCATTTCTTTAATGTATTTATTGTGGATACATGAAGTTAAAGTCAACAGCTAACTTATATAACGATCAGTCTCAGTAAATTAAGTTGTTAAAAGTTTAAAGTACACCATCATTTGCCCAACTGATCTTACTAAATGTCACCAGTTTCCAATCCATCAATATAAAACTGCTTAGTATTAAACATGAATTACATTTGTTAAAGCAATAAAATAATTTAAAAAAACATAGAAAGAGTTTTACGGAATACGTAAAATCCATTGTATTGTAAAGGCCCATTTCTTCAATATACTTATTGTCGATGTCTGTACATGAAGATAAAATCAACAAAAAACTTGTATAACGATCAGTCTCAGTAGATTAAGTCGTTTAAAGTACACCATCATTTGCTTAATTGATCTTACTAAATGTCACCAGTTTCTAATCCATCAATATAAAACTGCTTAGTATTAAACGTGAATTACATTTGTTTAATTAATAAAATTATTATGAAAAAACATGGAAAATGTTTTACGGATTATATAAAATACATTGTATTGTAAAGGCCCATATCTTCAATATACTTATTGTCAATATCTGTACATGAAGTTAAAATCAACAACAAACTTGTATAACGCTCAGTCTCAGTAGATTAAGTCGTTCAAAGTTTAAAGCACACCATCATTTGCCTAGTTGATCTTAGTAAATGTCACCAGTTGCCAATCCATCAAAATAATTTTCACAGAAGAAAAAATAAAGAATTACCATATTTCCCGTAACACCCACGCATCGGATATTCGGAATAATAAGGGAAAATGAAAAGAAAGACAAAAAAACTAAAAAAAATCAACAGCAGAAAAATAACACCTATCCTCTGATATTGTACAAGTTGTGTACGGGGGTGGGCGTTATACCGTTACTGACAAAGAAACAAACTTGGAGGAAAATAAACATAAAAAAAAGTCTGGGTCACCGATAAAGCTTCTTAAATAAACAAGTATAACAAAAGAATAGCAGACGCTTCGATTTTAAAAGGCCTAAACAGCCTGTAACACACTGAGCCTAACGCCTACAATTTCAATGGAATAGGTGCGAATAAGCTCACAATGTAATACGCCCTACTTTTTTTTATCACTTNTTTTTTTTTTTTTTTTTTTTTTTTTTTTTTTTTTTTTTTTTTACTCTATTTCTTATAACTTAGAAAAACGAGATCTGTTTGTATAAAGAAGATTTTTTTTTATTTCCATACTTATTAGAATAACTTTATTTGGCTGCTTTCAGAAGCTATTAATATTTGACGAGGAAAATAACTTGACGATGTTACGTATTAACTAAAATATTTAAGAATATCGCTTTCATGTTCGTTTTGAAATATGCAGTTTTCGTATTTTAAATCATAATTATCTTAAACTCAGTAGTGTTTTTTCAAATAATTTTATGATTACAATTCATTATTGTAAGTTTTTTTTTATGATTCATGAAACTTAGAGTGTTTCAGAATAATGCTTTATTTATTTATTTTTTCTTTGGAAACGTACAATATTTTTGTTTTGACTCATGTGATCATGTGTTTTCTGATTTATTAAAATTTTTAGTTTTATACATTGGTTTTTTTTTCGCATTTACAATTTTCTTAAAGTACGGTATTTGTATAGATGCAACAAATTTTTGGGCATTTATACAAATACTTGATTTTGCCTATTTCGAGTATGAGAATTTGAAAGTTGAAATTAGTTTTGCGCTTAGAGCTAATTTTTTTAAAACGAACTTTTGTTGTCTATTTCGAAGTTTGAAAACATCCTATATAGTCAAAAGTTTTATAAATGTTACAACAAACTTCTAGGGGAGCATCATCAGGAATAAAATTGCATAGGAACCAATGCCCCGAAATGTCATCGTACGCGGCTGTGGGCGCTTCCCTATTATAGCCTGTTCAGAAGCACATGAAGAAACAGTTCACAATAGTGAAGTGATCTTAGCAGCGTATAACATTTCCGATCATGGGTTTCTATGCAATTTTAAACCTGATGATGGACTCCAACTCACTAGAAGTTCGTTTGTTTGACCTGTTGCTACAACGTTTTTTAGCTTTAGTATTTCGACAAAAAATATACTAAAAAATGTCATTTAAAAAAAACTGTAGTTTGGAGTGAGAAACTGATTGCAGATCTGAAATCAGCGATACGAAAGTATCTAAGATCTGTTCAAAGCTCTCAGACAACAGAAAAAAATTGCTTTCAGAGTTATTCCATTAACTTTTCTTAAAGTTTTATATTTCCTTAACCGGATAGCAAGGCAGAATTCAACTTACATTTTCCATACCTAAATTTTGTTTAATATCAGAATAATGGTTGTATAATATCTGTATTTTATAATAAATTTTATAATGATTTGTATAACTTATGTGTGCAGGATATAATGTAATTATTCATTAAGCTTTAATTCAATAAAGTATATGAAACTTAAATTTTTTTATGACTTAATATTTTTATGAAACTTAATACTAATTTTATTGTTATACAAATAAAAATTTTATGATAGTTTATGATCACAATACTTTTAATATTATCAGTACAGTACTATATAAAACTTATTGTATTATCAGCATCAGTTAGTACATATTGCATTATGAACTTTATAATAATGAACTATAAATAATTATGCATTAAATTACGAATTATGGTAACTATTCATTGAATTATGAATTATAGTAACTATGCATTAAACTTATAGCATTATAGAATATTGATTTCATTTTAATTAATTTTATAATACATATTGTTTTGACCCGTATAATCTGAGTTTCCTTAAATTTTAGGGTACAACTATAGTTAAGTTTTATAATTCATCAAATCAGTATTAGTGAAAAGTGTAACTTTTATAGTCCTGCTGAAACTTAAAAGTCGAAATATATGTTTTGCCTTTAATGGTCATATGTTTTAGGATTCATAAATCCCAAATCACTTTTATGAAACAATTGAACTTTAATTGAATTTAATGATCTCATCCTTTTAGAATGAAAACTATAATTGAGATAAGATATCATTTTTTTCAACTCATAAGTGTAGATCATTTCTTATCTCTTTCAAACTTTGAAAGATATTTTGAAGTCTGTGGTACGTTCTTAAAGTTTTATTTTTTAGTGTTTTGCCATTTTACTTTTAATAAAAATAATTTTTTTTTATTTAAAAAGCAGAAGTAACTACAACAATTTTCTCTGACTAAACCTTGAATATAAAGAAAAAAGTTAAAACTCAAATCGTTTGTTACAGTGCTTTTCCAAGTAAATGTATGTATTTTATAGCAAATAAAATTATATTTATTTGTTTATGCGTTCTTTTTTATGTTTAGTATTGAATGGAAATTGATAATGTAATGAATTATGTCAACTTTATATGCATATGTTCGAAACTAAAGGACTTTCCTTGGGCACGCTTGAAAATTAATAACAATCTTACTCCTTCAGGTTTAATCACTTATATTAGGGGGACCGGAAAGCAATGTTGCTTGGGCGCATTAAATATTTGTTAATCTTAAAAACCAATTCATTTTTTCTTATCCAATTTTTTATTCATTTTCAATCCGGCCTTGAAAGGTTGTTGCTAACAAGGGTAAATACAATACTGATTAAAAATAAACTCTTGATAACAAATATCAAATGCACTGAAACTACATTATTTTCCTGTCCCCTTAATATATCATTAATAAAATATTTGTTGCATGAAAGTTTCTTTTTTTATAAAATTTTTAACAAAAACACATATTGAGCAAAAATGCTCTAAATGCTTATTTAATTAATGCAAGTAGTACATATTTAAAATTTGATACTTACCAAAGAATTTTTTACTAAAGATTTTCACAAATCAATTGAGGAAACAAAATACCCAACTTTAACTAATAATATAGTTATAGAACATGTTGTGAAAAATATAGAAACATATAGTTATAAATAACGAATTATAACAGTGTACCAGCTCAATATTCTTACATACAAATGATAGTGTTATCGTGTTTTACTACGTGCAAACTACGCTCCAACAAAATAATGCGTTATTTTTTATGATTCCCCCCCCCCAAAACTACTAGAGATTTGTTTACTTCGAATATGACAGTCTAACCAGTAAAAAAAAATCCCCCTATTGAGTAGTCCACCCCCGCGAAAGCTTCTCGTGAAACACCTGAAGTCGCGTGCCCTCTTTTCCTTTAGAGGGGGCGCGTGCCACGTTCTGTTTGGTAAACAACTACTGAGTCAGCCTCGTTCTACTCCCCTTTTAAAACATTTTTTTTTTCTGTATTTTGTTTTACTCATGCTTCTCTCATCCTATGCAGTTTTCTTTTTTATGAGTAAAACATTAAAAAGATACTGATGAAATTGTGTGTTTGGCTGAAACTGAAATTGTTTCTTTCTCTCTATAACTGCCTACATGACGAACCATTAAATTTAAAAAAACTGCTGTCTAATTTTAAACCCAGTCACCCCGACGTCATGGTTGCACTTGAATGTATGTTATACATTCAAAAAATGTACGCGCCGTACAAATAATAAAGTATTTATTTAACCTGCGTGCTCAAAATCTCTCATATATCGCCAGGGACTATCACAAAGTAAGGATTTTTACAATACATTAATTTTAGAATGATTTAAATGATAAGAAGATCATAATAAGAATTGTTACAAAATAAAGTAATTCATAGTTAAAGATATCGTAAAAATGGTTTTATGTCCTTAAAGGTTTCAATGTGAAAGTTTTTTTTTCCATGTTTTCCTTGTAGATAAATTTCTGCAGATGCTTTTTTATGTATTTGACATTAGTAGTTAAGTTTACAAACATAGATTTTTATAAGTTTTATAGTGCCGCTATTTTTGAAAGTGGAATAAGTCCATCTTTTATTTCCTCTACTTTGTAGAATTTAAAATGTTGGTGCTTGAATAAACCTAATAATATTGGCAAAACTTAATATATATGGATGATGCTTTTAAAACAATGATTTGATCAAACATCAAGATGCAAGAACGATTATTATAAAGAATTATGTTTATAAACAACTTTTTAACTACAAATGAACTAGTTCCACTTCCGAAAACAACGGCTTAGTTGTATAAATTTTCATATATATATGACAACATACATGGACGAGAAGATATATCTCCTTTTCCTTAATTTGTTTTAATGCTTTTTTTTATTTTTACTTAAATTGTTTTAAATTTTTAAATATTTTGTATTATTAATAGTTTTTTTAAATATTTTTTATTATATTTTTGAAAAATCTTTATGTTTTTCTCATATTTTCTCTATGTTTTTAATTTATTTTATAAGTTCGATGTACTTGTAACTTATGTGCAGTAAATATAACTTACTATTATTTTTCTTTATTTTCTTCATTAATCCCTCTTTTGTATCCCTTTTTTATCCTTTTTATCTTTTTATATATTCTTTATCTATTTTTATCTTTACATATTTTTATCTTTATATTATCCTTTTTATCTTTATATATATCTTTTCTATGTTTTACAAATGTATTTAAGCTTACAAACATGCATTTTTTTACATGCTTTGCAATCATATTTAAAATTGTTCATGTACTTTTTTTACATATTTTCACAATGCATGGTTAATTTTATTTTTCGAAACCTATTGGAAATTTTTTTAAGTTGCTATGAAAGTTTGCACTTAATGAATTTTTACCTGCTTAATAGCTCGGATAAAATTCAGAGTCAGCTGAAAATATAACTTTATAGATACAAATGAAAAAATCAGTGAGAAAAATTAAAATAAGTGTAAAAAGGGTCTCGAAAATTTAATAATTTTAGATATTTATGTTCAATATAAAGAGTGCTTTGCAATAAGCGCTTTCAATATATATTTTACAAATCCTCATAAAAAATTAAACTAATTAACTATACGCATTAGAGATTATAAACTAAGCAATATTGGAGATTTCCAATTGTTGACCAATTATTATTTGGGTTACATAGAGCAAAAGAGGGATTAAAATCATGAAAAACTTATTGGCTGAATGAGACTGATGAATTGACTTTTATGAACACTCAATTTTCGTTCCTGACTGGTTTAACCGAGTGTATGGAGTTACCAAATGGTTTCTTTCCTAGAGTTTCACTCCTATTGGCTTATAATTTTAAGAAAATATGCTTTCGTACAATTAAATAAAAAAAATGACTAAAAATTTTAAATACTAGATTTGAAAAAAATATTGAAAAGGAAGAATTATTTTAAAAATTTGATGGCAACAATGTCTCAACTTTTTCTAAATAGATTATCTCTTTACAAACGATCTATTTTAATGAAAAACGTTTTTTATAAATTAATTAAAACCAGTAGTAATATTACGAGATTTAATTTCATATTTCTATTTGATTCCGAGCTCATGTTAAAAAACCTTGAATGGAATTAAAAAATTTTTCAACCAATGTTTATTCAAAGCTAAAATGGTAACTATAAAAATTAAACATTTGATGGAAAATTCTTTTAATCCAGTTTTTAGATTGAGCAATTGCGGAATTCTATAACGATATCACATCGAACCATTTAATGGAATATAACTCTTTCTTCATAATTTAATTCACATAAATAATAAATCCTGTAATAAACATCACACACGTAAATTATCTATCCTGAATAGCAAAGTACTGACTTAAGAAAAATGATATATTATCAGCGTAAATAATACATTCCAAATAATATAACACTTTTATGCAATTTTAGTTAATCTATTAGATATTAAAATTAATCTAATACTTTAACCTATCGTTATTTTAATGCCTCTATTATAAATTTATAATATTCTAACACGTATCAACATCAATATATAATCCTGATATTCCCTGTAAAATATGTTTAACTCATTAATTTATATATCTTTATCATAATATGAAAAATAATCTACCATTGAAATTGAATGGAATGTCTACTCGCTTAGTCAGTACACATATTAAGTTATACACCATTCTTTTAATTAGATGCATTTATAAGAAATCAGTATTCTAGTATCCACATACATAATGTGTATAATTCAATGGACTTATTTAAAGTAAAAAAATTTACTCATAATACAAGAATTCTTTGAAATTGTTTGTAAAAGAGGTAAAGAAAAATTTCAAATAGATTTTCCTCAAAATATAAAAATAATGGCTTATCCTCTAAAAAATGTTCAAGCATATTTAAAATCAGTATCCTAATAAACATTCTAACCTAGCCTGATTCTTGATATAAGTACTGTAATCGACACTGCAAAAAAATTCTGTATAAATTTCAGTATAAAGTACTGGCACTTCATATGTAACATCCGTAAAATCCATTTTACAGTAAAATATTATACTGTATTTTTTAAAGTAATATCATTTAATTAGAGTGATTTAGGAATTTTACGGTAATTATTACTGTAAAAATTATGGTATATCAAAATTTTTGTTACGTAGCATATTCTGGTAAAAATCGATTTCACGATAAAAAAAAAATGCATGCACCTTGAGTGCCAGTACTATTTACCATAATTTGGCTCAAAATTTTTTGCTGTGTATATTTGATGCTTCGAATCTTTTAGAAATAATAACATCCACTTAATCAGTCATATTTAATTCACATATTAAAAATCAATAATTCAACATACACTATAACGTATCCTGATATGTAATACTTGTATATATAATTCTACTATTATATATATAAATCTAATAAAATATTCTAAATACATTTTACACATCTTTTACTGAATTCTCCGTTTAAAATAATTCCAACTTTTTTTTAAAGAAAATTTCCAAAAATAAATCTCAAAACTAAGTAGGAAATCTCACAAGAAAAACGTATATAAATTTTTCCTAGACATATTCATTCTCCTCATAATAAAATTAAGCATTCAGTTTCACGCTGAAAACAACTTTAGTGAACAATTGCCACCACTTTTGGTGGTGGGATAAAGGAAAATTTTTTACAAAGCATATAGTTCGGTTATAATTTCATTTATTTGCTTATTCATTTTCGCTTGTTTGTTTACTGACAACACATATTTTTATTCGCATTCAAATAAATTTAATGCCTTCATTGCAAACACATTTCATTAAAAAAAGAAGCTCATTTTATATCAAATGTTCGCCTTAGCTAAATATCAACTCAATTAAATATTAACGTAAAATGTATATTACTATCTAGTAGTTATATTATACACATTTATAATACAGTGTATTCCGTATTGCAACCGTATGCAGTTGTAATTACGGAATCTCTCAATGCAGGTAGAAGGTGTTTCGTAATGACCTCCCTCAAGGTATACATTCACAATTCTTCATAAGCATATGAAAAGAACATGCACGTTAGTAGTGACAATTAAACACTTTTTAATACTTTCAAGCAATTGTTATTTTATCAACTTTATATCTTTTTCCGCAGGATAGTTCAGTACTTTAATATGTATTTAGTTTACCACAGCACCAAAAATAGTGGCAACTATACAGCATTTTTTTTTTTTTTTTTTTTTTTTTTTTTTTTTTTTTTTTTTTTTTTTTTTTTNGCAGTAAAATTTTATTTTTCTTAAAAGATGCAGTCTCCGGGAAAACAATCTAAAGCCCGGGCGAGGCGGTGAAGTTTTAAAGGGAGGAGAGAGAGGGGGAGATGATGATGGAGTAGGTGGAGACCGAGGAGTCATCCCTGTAATCGAAAGAGGGGGTGGAGACTATCGATTTGCAAGATGGCGGATGACTTGGTGACGGCAACACGAGCCCCAGGATAAATCTTCTCCTACCTTTTAAGGGAGAAATCCGTCTCCGGATGTCCTCTTCACATCCAAAAGACATCTCCTTTCGATGTCGAGAGGAGTGTGCAAATTTATGTCCTACCATCTTTCTTCTCTATTGTGAAGAATGCTCACCACAGCATCTTCCTTTTCCACTAACTGAAAATGATGACATTTTTCGAACAAAACAAATAAAGAATCCGTACTTCAAATGCTGAAGAGAATGTTTTTAAAAATTGAAAAAATTAATTTGAAAATTCAACAATAATATACAAAAATATTACATATTGTGTTATCTTGGTGCAAAGTCGACTTTTTAAGCCTGGAAAGTTTACGGAAAAACAGGGGGTCGGTTTATACCCCGGTAATGAAAGTCGTTGATTGTGAAATATTGATGCAGTTTAAACTAAGAGATAGATATGAATAACTTTGTATGAATTTATCTCTACAAATTGCCCTTTCAAAAAGTATTTTTAATATGTAATATGCAATTAATTTTACATTTTCTCTCTTCGTAGTTTCTTTACACAATTTTTCTTAGGACAACACTTTAAAATACATTCAAGAGAAGTTAGGAATAATAAAAGTTAAGACAATTTAATATGTAATATGCAATTAACTAAGCACTTTCTCTCATTCGTAGTTTCTTTACAAAAAACATTTTTTAGGACAACAATTTAAAATACGTTCAAGAAAAGTTAGGAATAAGAAAAGTTAAGACAATTTAATATGTAATATGTAATTAATTTAACACTTTCTCTCATAGTAGTTTCTTTGCAAATAAATTTTTTTAAGAAAACATTTTGAATTACGTTCAAGAAAAATTAGGAATAATAAAAGTTAGGACAATTTAATATGTAATATGCAATTAATTTAACACTTTCCTTCATCGTAGTTTCTTTACAAATGAAGTTTTTTAGGACAATACTTTAAATTACGTTCAAGAAAAATTAGGAATAATAAAAGTTAAGACAATTTAGTATGTAATATGCAATTAATTTAACACTTTCTCTCATCATAGCTTCTTTATAAATAAATTTTTATAGGACAACACTCTAAATTACGTTCAAGAAAAATTAGGAATAATAAACGTTAAGACAATTTACTCCAGAGGATTTCTAAAAATATAACGCAGGAAAAACTTTTAAAACATATCATACAGCCACAAATCTAAAGATTCTAGAACATCATTTGTGTCGTTTTATTAACGTTAGTAGTGTTGTCGTACAGATCCTACTCTGAAATTAATTTTATTTCACTCTATTCTACTGCCTCCCACAAAAAATCATCTTCAATCTCAGCCAAAGAATTCGAAATTCTGTTTATTTTAAAATATTTTAGAACAGCATTTGAAGCCACAATTTGCCACACATCTGAACACTCGCCTCCCAATGAAGTGACCCGAGTTCTAATCCCATCGATAGCTGGTCAATACGAATTCCGCAACCAGCTCGTACGGACCACAGTGCTGACGAAAAATAACCTCAGTGGTAGACGGGTCATAGGTTAGAGTCCCCTTGCCATCAGGCTGATCATGGGAGGTTTCCGTGGCTTACCTCTCCGTGTAACGCAAATGTGGGTTAGTTCTATCAAAAAGTCCTCCACGAAGGTAAATTTCTCCCAGTACTCGATCCACGAGTTTACTTGCCTTCTGAATTGGGTTCAAAATTACAAGGCTAAGGAATTGAACATTGACTGTTATAAAACTATTCCGTTATATATTCAATGACTGTTATAAAATCAAATCAAATTAGGAAATTTCATAGAAATTTTTTTGGACATAAATTACTTTCAAAAAGGAGAGATCAGAGTTGGTTCTTCATTTTAATATTATTTTTCTTATATTTTTTTTATATCATATGTGACAAATATTGTATTTCGTTAAAGAGCTTTACTACAAACAAATAGGGGGGAAAATACAGAATTTAGTGCTGAATTTATTATTTTTTTTAAATAAACTATTATAATTATGTCATCTATGGCAATGATGACACTAGATTTTAATAGATAATGACGCACTAGATTTAATCAAATCAATGGAATAAGAACAAGTTAGTGGCTCTGTTTTACTAAAACTTTCATATTAAATTAATATTCGTAATCATTTTTATTTGAGCACAGGAACAAAAATTTAATGAAATCTCAACAAAATAATTTCAATCATCTATTTGCAAAAAATAAGTTGTTAATTATTGTCTGAAAGAAAATTGCTAACTAAAAAGCTTGGTGAGGCTTGATTCTGTGCTATACCAGCTTTCCCCTCGGCTAGAATGCAAATTTGCTCCAACACGACTGTTTGCAACTAAATGACAGCCTCACCATTCCACAAAAAATCTCAGTACATAATCTTTATCACGCATTCTATCTATTCTAACTATAGAAAATAGGATAGATCTTTTGATGCTAGGTATGGCTATTGATTTTCTAGACTGATCTAATAACTCCAATATTATATTAATTACATTTAATAAAATTCGGAGTAAACCTCGTCTGCCATAATACAGTCTTGTACTTAGTAGTAAATATTTCAAAAACATTTTAATTTCTGATGTTGTTGTTGTTGTTCATTTACGTCGCACTGGAGCTGCTCAATGGGCTATTGGCGACGATCTGGGAAACATCCCTGAGGATGATCCGAAGACATGCCATCACAATTTTGATCCTCTGCAGAGGGGATAGCACCCCCGCTTCGGTAGCCCGACGACCTGCACGCGAAGTCAAGCACTTTACGGTAGAACAGTTTAACGATACCACACACCCTCGTTCCCTACGCAGACTGATCCAAGTGGTCACCCACCCGCATACTGACCGCATCCAGTGATGCTTGACTTCGGTGATCTTCTGGGAACCGTGTCTTAACGATCAGTCCACTGCGGGACTAATTTCTGATGTTCTTAATGTTTTTAACATCCTTAAACCTTGTTACTTAAAATTTTTCTGTTTCGGAAGAATAGATTTGTCCGAAGGTTATGGTAAGAGAGTCAAATCCATCACAGCTGAAATTTTAAAAAAAAACTGATGAAAGAAAAAAATCATTTAGAAACCCCAGTCAGAATTGAAAAACATTCCGAGCGAGGACTTTAAAAGTTGTTTTTTAAACTTTTACATCTTATGGTAGGGAAAAAAGCACTGAAAGAAGCACGGAAAAAAGCCTCTCAACAGTAATTTTATTAGAAATAAATTAGATATTTTTCAAAAAAAATTATTAATATATGAGAATTAATTTAAAGCTTATAAACTTTCCCCACTTCATACTATTTAATTAAATGATTACGACCCTTATGCATTTCTAAAAAGTGTTCTAATTTTCAGTAACTGCAATTATTGCATTTAAACTAACATACAAAATGTACTTTATTATAAATAGCATATATTACATATAATTACGTTAAAGGTAGATTAAGTATTAAAAGTTCCTTGTTATAAACTACAATTATATTTTACACACTGAGAAAAAAGTGGTTAAAACTGCGAGAATATGGCAAAATTTACCTTATTCCTGGCTCTATGAAAACAAAAGAAGCTCTAATTTTAATTGAAATACTTTTACAATGACTTTTTGAAATTGAAAACAAAATATGGTTTTATACTATGCGATTAAATTTGCTAGATGTGGTAAAATTTGATATTTTTATCATACTTTAAAGCATGGAATAAAAACCATTTATTCTGTTAAGTTTAATTTTCACTTCAGCATTTGTTACTTAATGTATGGTAAAAAGATAAAATTTTCAAAACTAGAATTTTCAGTAAAGAGGTTTTAAAAAAAATTTCGAATTCTACAGTATTTGGTGCAAACTTCCAAAAATTAAGAAAAAAATGAGCATTTTTGCTTTTAAAATTTATTGTATCCTTAAAAGTGTACCGAAACAAGTTTCGATAAATAATGCTTTATAAAAGAAAATAGCTATCCAATTTCTAAGTGTATAATTTCAGTAAACTGAAAATACCTTATTTCAGTATGTAATCGCTTCCATGTCATTCTAGCGGTAAAGTTCGATATATCGCCTGAAGGTACGTCGATACTTCACTTCCCAATGTCTGTGCAGATGCACAGCTGCTTTCTTTGGCTCTCGGAATTGTATCGTGTAAAAGGTCAACAAAAAAGAGGGGGATGGGAATAATATTGGGGGTGGGTCAGACTACCATCACATCCTTTTAGCCTGCTCTTCCTGAAGAGGGGTCTGTTTTTCCAGGGGGTGTAACGGGTGAACGTCTGGCCATCTGTCAACAACAAGCCTCCCTTTGACAACCCCTTTTCTCATTTTAGAACGTGATTTAATGCATTTTGGGTAAGAAATTCTATTTTAGGTGAAGTTTACTTTAGGTCCATGTTGTGTTATCAGCTGCATATTGATTATTAATAGGACTTTGATCTAATCAAAATTTTGTATTACAAGATTCTTTTTGCTAAAATTTTAAATTTCTGTACATGTAATTTTTTTTTCTTTTTTACCGAGAAAAATATTTTTTTAAGGCGAGTTTTAATAAGAAAAGAGCACAGTATGTCATCATTGACTTTATATATA